>NC_088838.1:32754655-33207309 GCF_904066995.2 Poecilia reticulata
ATATATATATATATATATATATATATATATATCTTGTTAAGAAAGATACATTTAAAATAAGCTAGTGTTAAAACATGACATGACTTGATTGAAATAGCCTAATTATAGTTTTAAAATGTATAACTTATTCTGACCTATTGACCTTTATTTGACCTGTTTTTAAGGCAGATTGTTTGCCAAGATCTTTGATCTGCCCTCAGTAACAATCAGCAGGAAGTTCCAGCTTTTCACACTGATCTGTGAAGGCCATGAAGCAGCCGGAGGTCAGGAGAGTCTGCTTCCATTTGATTTAGACAAGGGGAGCAAATAGCATTAGAGGGAGGGTCAGAGACGGGTCCTGGTTGGATCAGCAAAGATACGCCTTATTTGAATAAATTAAATACAAGAAGATAAAACTTTCAACACAGAGTAACAGATCAATTTCTCCAAAAACGTTTTTGCTGTCTCTATCTTTACTGTCTCTATCTCTTGTCTCGGGTAATGAGTGTGTGTCTATTATTTTGTGATTTTCTGTTGTATCTTCTCACTTTGTTCCGATTTGGATTAAAAAAAACGTTAACTGGAGAGGCACCAGCACCTCCTGACCCAATTAAGGGACAAGGGTGTTAGAAACTGGATGGATGGACGTGAAGCTAGTAGAAAATCAAAGGAATTGGTTTTAAAATGAAGTGATTTTTGGAACTCAAAGCAGAAACAAGCTGATCACTGAGGCTTTTCTCAGTAAATTTATTCACCCGTTTATTTTTGCTTGGCTAAAACCCCAGAAGCTTTCTAAGGGGTTTGTGTCATTTCCAGACTTTACTTCATTTTAAACTTCAGTTGTTTTTCATTTTGTAACTGAAAACTTTTGCTTTTTCCCATCATTTCATTGGTTTCCTTCCAGCTGGTTTTAGACGTCATCCCAGTTTTAAATCAAAATCTAAACTTTTTTTCTGCAACAAACTACGAAATACTGACAGTGACAAAAATAAGCCCTGCTGAGCGAACACAGCCGAAGGCTTGAGACTCGACTTCGGACTAGACGTGGTTTTGCTTTTCAAAGACTTGAAACTTAACTTGTGATGTATTTGAGAGACCGACTCGCAAATCAAATACTTAAAACTAAATGAACTGCACTCCAAAAACTTTACTCTGGTTTTCCTCTGAAAGGCTGTGGAGGGTTCAGATTTCAGAGACTTGAAACTTCACCGACTCCGTCCAGAGTTTACTTTGACTCCAGAAACTGGCCCCTAAAAGCATAAAAATTGACTTTCCCTTCAAAACCTGGACTTGGGTAAATGACTGGTGAACATTTCTGGTTTGAAGTTGTGCCTCGTGTTTCCAAGCAGCATCTCCTGGCAGATCAAACCTCAGCAGATGCCTCCAGCTTGTTGATTCTCCGCTGAGTTCAGACCAATTTGAACTCTTCTGCGCCACGCTGAGGTTTTTAATCTGGTTTTCAGAGTCAGAGCTGGCTTCCCTCCTCTCCTGACCATTTGTGAAGGATCACTTAGAAACTCAGTGATGGAGGGAGAAAATCTGAGCCCAGTGTGTCTCAGGAAGCAGCTATAAAATCATTAACTGTCAGCTACTTTTGACAAATGCATGAGGAATTAAAAAAAAGGTATATTTTCCGAAAGAGTTACTTATATTTATATTCCCACTGTAAATCCTGGTGTTATGATTTCAAGGTGACTTATTGTGCTTCCTTAGGTTAGAACATGTTCTATAAAAACACGTTCATTGTACAAAATAATTCTTAGATAATCAGATTTTAATCTGCTCAGTTCTGAGCATTTTGAGCTGTTTTAGGGTTCTGTCACTTTATAACTAAATAAACTGCTGATGCCCCCCCGCCTCCCTCCATCTCAACGTTTACACTCACATGAGAAAATGACTGCAAACAGAGGCACAATCATACAAAAATACATATTTGAACAGCAGAAGTGGAGCCTGCTGCACAACCAACAAGGATGCAGCAAGTGGTTTCTGGAAGTTACAAAACATGTGTCTTTTCCAGCAGCCATTGTACAGCAATAAAACCAGCTGACCTGCCATGCTGGAGCTACATTTCGTTGCTTGGTAACGGACAGAGCTTTGCTGGGGTTGCTAGGTAACAGGGAGTGCCTGATGATTTGTGACGTTTTTTTAACGGCTCGTTTTCCAGACACCAAAAAACTTTAACTTATTGCAAAAACCAGCTGGGTGGGGTTTTTTTATGCTTGGGATGTTTTTAGAAGCAGCAGAGACGCAAATGAAAAAACAAAAATGTACAAAATATGGATTTTGCATAAAACATCCCCTTTAAAACATTTTTACCTGAAGGGGGAGGGAGTTTTATAAGTGGCAGCAACCCCACATGTGAAGCCTGTCACAACTCGAAAAATTTCACAATGAGGCCAATTAACCCCTCACCTCTTCTGCTAAACGAATGCTCTAATTCTGGGGCAGGTCTACGGGCACAGCAGGAGGTCAGGCGGCGGCGTTTTCATGCTGCAAACTGAAGGAGGGAGCGAAACAAAGCATCCTAACATGCCGTCTTATGGTTGGCATCGTTTTGGACCGAAGTAAAAACTGTTCGGATGTGGAAAGAGAAAAAAAAAACTACAAAGAAGGAAGCGTAAACATCTCAGGTGGATTTAAAGGAAAGCGACCGATCCGTTTTCAGAGTCTGAGCACGTTCGGCCTGTGAGCTGGGCATCTGTGAAACAATTCAGAGTAATCACATCACAACATCAGCAGAATTTCAACCGTCTACTCAGTCTGCGGGGAACGGCTAATTAAGATTCAACTAAATCCGTCTGAGTGGTGAAAGAGGCCAATGAAGTAAGAGAAGCTGCTTATGAGCAGCAGGTTGTGCTGATGATATCCAGACTGATGCTTCCCTCAGCCCACAGGGTGGAAATGCCTTAATGCAATTCATTTATCTAGTTATTTCATGTTTAGTGACTTGTGAGGGTTTTGCATGGTGGATGTGAGCCGAGTGTTTCATTGTTGGAGGACTTCCTGCAAAATGAATTCCCTGACTTGGACATGAAAGGATGACGATAAGAATTAAACACAGACAAACACATTATGAAGCAAGAGGAGCTTTTTAGTTAACTCTGGAGAAAACAGGGAGTTTTCTGTTAAGTTTGTGCCGCTCAGTTAGAAAATGAACGATTTGCTTTTTTATTTTCAGGGAGAACTTAACACAACCATGATCAGGGGATTCGTCTGAACGCTCCAACATGTAATATTTATTAGTTTTTTTATTTCAACATCGTGCTTGTGTAGCCCAGTGGTAAACTGAGGTTGCTGTAATTACTGTACGTTGAGGTTAATAGAAATCTTACATCGTCAAGACAAGATACAAGTATATTAAAAGTAAATTCTTGTTTACTCAGGCATACATTGATGAACAACTAAGTGTTTAGTATCCTTCTTCCTGAAAGAAATACATTGGTATTTTCCTTCACCTTAATAGTTAAATAATATAAAGGTCACTATTGAGTAATTACCTTATTTGGTGATTAAAACTATTGTTAACTCAGCTATTATGTAAATATTGTAAGAAAAAGAAGCAGTGTGACGCAAGAAGAGAGAGGGAGAGTCGGGAGGGTGAAGAAGGGAGACGCGATAAGCGAAGGAAGGAGGGAGATAGATAAAAAGGAATAAAGACAGACGAAAGGAAGAGACAAAGGGACAACAGGACGAGAGGGCACGAAAGTCAGGAGAAGTCGACGCTGGAGGGACGACCCAAGAGGACCGGAGCAAGTGGTCACGATCGACGGACTTTGTGCTAAGCTAAGTGGGCTAACGCTTTAGCGCTGCAGCCGTTGGGCCTCTGCGAAGTTGAGAGGAGGGAGTGCATCGCAGCATTTTCTATGTTTTCCCGGAACTGCAACGCTCTCAAAGTGTGTTTTGTTTTCCTGGTCCTCCATCTGGGATTTAAACATCTACTCCTCGTTGGTCACAGGCCTGCAACGTTTTTTCGTTTTTTTTCCGTTCTTCCCATCACTTTGGAGGTCGTGAGTAGAACTGACTCAGGACTATACACTAGCTGGGACATCGCTTGGGGTGACCGGTCTTAGGGAATTGTGCACGTTAACAGTTTAGTTGGCCTGCCTTATGTGTTGCCTTATATGAGAAGTATATGTTGTTGTTTTTTTTTTTTTTTGTTTTGTTTGCCTTAAATCTTAAAGAGTGTTTTACAGCTTACCGTTCAACAGGTGATTAACAGTGAGGGAGGGTTCCCTGTCACCTTAGTTAATAAAGTGAAGCTGAATGATTTTGCCTTAAATTCTGTTTCTCTGGGTCATATTCGTTACAAACCAGGTCAGTGGTAATGTATACATAAGGGTGTACCTGATTGATGTCCAACCCAAGCACCCGCCATTTTAGTTTTCCTCATAGAGTGGTTTAGGGTGCTACACTTGTTTGACCAGCATGAGTCTTTTTACATCTATTCGTTAATAAGGCCTCTTTAAATTTGCCATAAAATGTAAGAAAAAAAAAGTGTGCTAATTTAAAGTCTGGTTTGTTTGGGAGATGAGAATCAAACTCTGATGTGGGGGAAAAAAGCGAACTTCAGTCTTGGTTTGAATTAACGCCAAGCCGCTCCAAAAGCAGGAAATGAGCTACAGCGCAAGGCATTCTGGGTAAATACAACCAACACAGGCTCAACAATAATTTCCATTAAAGAAAGTCTCAAGGAAAAGTCAATAAAATATTCTTAAAATCCATGATTAGTTGAACATGTTGGCCTAAATATGCTGTAATCCTCCTAAAACTCATAATTACAGACCTGCATGTTTATTATATTTCCCACCAACCTGCAGATGTTGCCATTCTTTCACCGGTACATGTCGGCCGATGACGCTGGTTGGTTGTAGAGGATGCAAATCTATAAACAAAAACAAAAAGTGAAGGTTATGGAGGCTGATGAGGGCAGAACACAAACATTTGGATTGAGAAAAAAACGCCTCAGTTTTCGTGCGCCGAAATATTCAACATAATATCTGTTGAAACAAGCAGCCATGATGGACTTGTGGAGTCCTGCTTGATATATTAGAGCTAGCACCATTAGCAGGAGCTAAACAGAAATACAAACAAATAGGAAGATAATTAATGGATGCTTACAGTGATAAAAAAAAACACCTAGCACACCATTCTAATATATTTGAGAAATATTTAATGCCCGAATCTCACCATGAACAGCTTTAGTTAGAAACTGAAGCTCTTTGCAGCATAAACTCTCCACAAAAACACCTGATTTTTTTGTGTGTCAAATTTCTTCTCTTCATTACTTTCTCCTCATCATCTTCATTTGCCCTCTTTGTTTCAGTCTTTCCTTCTGTTTCTTCTTCTTCGTTGCTCCGGAGCAGGAAATACGGCGGCCATCTTGGAGCGGTCGTCCCTCCTACTTTGCTCAATCAAAACAACAGAAGATGCCTCAGCACTGAGGGATATTGTTGTTCGGATCGATGGACTATTGATGTGAGGGCTCCACAGACAACATTTCACAAGTAAGATGGACATATTATTGTGTATATTTTGTGATTAGAATATTACTTTACTGTATTTATGTCCACCGGCGAGATACCAGCTAATATTAGCTACAGTGCTTGGTGTAATACGGGGTTCAGCCGCTATGAAGGCTAACTGAGATTCTGTAAATCTAAAAAAATTAATTATTCTCTAACATTGACTTAGATTATCTGACACAAGAGCCTACATTAGAAATGAAACAATGTAACACATATTATAAAACTTATGTGTTATAACATTGACCAGCAAAGTTTACACAGGTGGTAAAGACTGTTATTTATATGTAATTCTTTCACTCTGTCAAAAGTAAGATACATCCCAAATCTTCCGTTTTTGTTTGGAAGGTTTCCTAAAGACACGATGTGAGGATGAAGAGGGAGAATCTATAAAGAGAGACGGATTCACTGCAGCACGGATGGATCTCACATCGGATTTTGGACTCAGCTGCTGAATCTCTGAAGCTAGAACTCGGCTGAAAACATATATATATATATATATATATATATATATATATATATATATATATATATATATATATATATATATATATATAACTTATTCTGGCCTATTGACCTTTATTGACCTTTAATTTACCTGTTTTTAAGGCAGATTGTTTGCCAAGATCTTTGATCTGCCCTCAGTAACAATCAGCAGGAAGTTCCAGCTTTTCACACTGATCTGTGAAAGCCATGAAGCAGCAGGAGGTCAGGAGAGTCTGCTTCCATTTTATTTAGACAATGGGAGCAAATAGCATTAGAGGGAGGGTCAGAGACGGGTCCTGGTTGGATCAGCAAAGATACGCCTTATTTGAATAAATTAAATACAAGAAGATAAAACTTTCAACACAGAGTAACAGATCAATTTCTCCAAAAACGTTTTTGCTGTCTCTATCTTTACTGTCTCTATCTCTTGTCTCGGGTAATGAGTGTGTGTCTATTATTTTGTGATTTTCTGTTGTATCTTCTCACTTTGTTCCGATTTGGATTAAATTCTGTGACGTCATCACGCATTGTCGTGTTTCTGTGCCCACACGCGGCCACGCGGCCACGCGACAGGACCCGGGATCAAACGGGAAGAAGCAGAGCCAGATTGTGTCCTAAATTTAATCACGCAAATAATTCTTCATTAACAATCTATATATGTAAGTATGTATATGCACACATACATACATGCATCCAATATATATCATTCAGTATTAATCATTATTTATTTGTGTTTGTATAGTTATATAAATATGTATTGATGTTACTAAATAATTTATTAAATTATGAACGGCTGTGTGCTTTGTAATATGCTCATCATACATCGATATCAGAATATTCCTAATCTATTGTTATAGCCACTAAGCATATTTAAATATGCTGCACTATGCATTAAAAACATACTTAAATAATACAATTGTTTATAAATGTAGCTTGAATGAGGTTTCCAGTAACAAAAAAGCGTGTTATGATCGATTAAATGCGCTGATACGTCATTTTGCTGCTAAACACATAACGCTGAGTGGACCGCTCCAAGATGGCCGCCCTAAATCTCTTCAGCGACAACAGGCGAGAGCGGCCATGAGGGTCTATCTTTATGTGTATGGTAGCACCCTGCATACATCATCTACCCAGGATGCATTGCAGCATAAACAACATGGCGACGCCCATGTGACAAAATATATATTTTTTTTAATTTAGGAAAACTTTGTTTTTACAAGGAAATGTTTGTCAGGTGAAATTTGTTACTACAACTAATTGAGGATCCATTTACTGAGAACAGTTTATTTTTATTTAGGAGCCCCTGGAATGAAGGGGCTGATTTCCACTTTTATTAAAAAAGGATTAAATTTGTGTGGAGATGTTCCATGAAAACGGTCTGAATGATTCAGAGGGCGTTGCCGACGGATCATGCTTCTTCTCAGTGCAAATTAGCATAATGCCGTCATCGACACAGTGAGCTGTCAGGACAGACGGGCCTTGAATCGCCGGCTGTCCTGTGAAGCGGGCAGAACCAGGTTCTGTGTGAGGATCCGTCCTGCATACCTGGCAACAAAGAGTCGATATGGTGAAACATTTTCTGTTGCATCTCCTCGCAATAAGCAAATACACCAGGTCTATTTTGTACACTCTATTTTGTCACAAATATCCATTTAAAAGTTTAAATATAATTAAAGAACCTCAGAGTGACATATATACTCTTAACTCTTTGGTGCAAAAAAACTGATTGAAAATCAATTTATTCACTTTAAGTTTGTCTGTTTGTGTGAGGCTGAGATGGACTTTATTACTCTGCGATAATAAATCCATCCATCTTCTTTCACCCTTGTCCCTCAGTGGGGTCAGGAGGTGCTGGTTCCTCTCCAGCTGGCGTACTGGGCGAGAGGCGGGGTCACCTGGACAGGTGGCCAGTCTGTCGCAGGGCAACACAGACACACAACCATGCACACACACACACTCACACCTAGGGACAATTTGGAGAGGCCAGTTAACCTGACAGTCATGTTTTTGGACTGTGGGAGGAAACCGGAGTACCTGGAGAAAACCCACCATGCACAGGGAGAACATGGAGACTCCATGCAGAAAGACCGGGAATCGAACCCAGAACCTTCTTGCTGCAAGGCAACAGCTCTACCAACTGCGCCACTGTGCAGCCGTGCGATAATAACTCAAATAGTCCAAATGTATATTTTTTTATTTCCTTCTTATGAAAAGTTTCTGTTTATTTGGAAATCCCATGTTTGGCCTGTTTTGCTTTTTCATTCTCAACGTAAAAGATATAAAACCTCAAATCTCACAAATGAGATATTAACATATATGGACAAGAAATCCATATATTACATCAGAAAGCACAAAGCAAAGTCTGGACATTCTGTATTAATTAATCAGACTAATGCATTTTGTTCCTACATCATTTTTACACAGAAGTATTCTCATACATGTTTGTGAAAACCTTCCTCCATTTTTTTATTTAGGCGTCGTTTTACAGGTTCTCCAGATTTTAGGTCCAGACCCTGGAGGAGCGAGTCGGTGAGGACCATCACATCTGATTATTGTTTTCTGCACGCCGCAGTGAATTGGGAAAAACTGCCTACAGTGCAATAAAGACCTGATGCTGCAGCTGTGTTATCAGAACGCTGAGACAACATTGTCTTTGTTTGTTTCATCTGCTTCATTTCTAATCCTGCTTCTCTTTCAGACATTAAATTCCTGAAAGTCATTTTACTCCCCATCAGATGATGGAGAGGATCCACATGCCTCCTCCAGCCGGACTCACCGCTCCAGTTCCTCCTCTTTTACATCTGAACGATGCTGCCGCTCCAACCTCTCCGCTTCTATTCAGACATAAAAAAAAACAAATGATGCAGCATTTAAACAGCCTGAAAGTGGAGAAGAGCTGCTTTAAGATAGTCAAAGTATCACAGCAGAAAACGTAGATTCATGTAAAAAAAACTACAAATCCAGTTTCCTGCAATTAAAGATAAAAGGCTAAATGATCCTGGAAGTTCAGCTGAGGTTTGTGGAGCTTTCTTTGCTTCACAGACGGTCGACTGCAGCTTTCATTTTCCGTTGTGCTGCTGCCGTCTCATTTTCACGTTTTAAAATAACATAAAAACAGAACAAAAAACCTGTTAAAGTCCATTTGTGTGGCGGCTGAAGCAGAACAAGTTGAAGCTGGAGGTAGTTGTCTTTGGTGCCATTGATGATTTATGATTGTACCTCCATGATTGCAGCAATTTCTAAGCATTACATGCATTTGTGTTTGAAAAAATAAAATAAAAAATCAAGAAACGCGGGTTTTTTTCCACCCAGATAATTTCCCAGGCAGCTTTGAGTCGGGTAATTACGCGATGCTGGCTGAGCGGCGCTGAGTTGAGCTGCTGCTCCATTTCCTGCCTTTGTGAGCAGAAAACTGGAAATCAGACAAAAACCCAGTTCAGAGGAGCTGAACTGGAAAAAACACACTAATTTACACACCAATAGTGTTTGGGTTGAATATTCTGTGTAATTAGATCAACACACCTGGATTGGATTATGATAAATTGGTCTAATTAAAGTAAAATTTGGTCCCAGTTGTCTTGTAAAGTTTAAGTTTTACGTATTTGCTTACAGGTTTAAATGTTTTAGATCGGGCGTGTCAAACTCATTTTGAGCATATTCAAAAACATGAATGCTCTTAAAGGGCCGGTTCTGCCAGAATGTATTGATAAAACTGTTAAAATATCAATAAATAACCGTTTGCTTCAGTTTTCAGTTGGTGTTTCTTAAAATGAAATAATGTTGAACATCTTTCTGATCAGGATTGTTTTAGTGTTTTTTTTTGCTTTCAAAATTACAGATTTTGTGGAGCTGATTTGGAAATATTTATGAGGGATTTTTACACTATTGGCACTAATGTGAGACATAAATTGACCTCCAGTAAAGCTGCGGCAGCACCGACCTGAATCCAAGGTTTTTGTTCAATTTTGAGAAAAGTTTTCAGCAAAATCAGAAAAATGTGGGGGTCTGTTGATTTCATGTGAATTTTGGAGATTTGTTTGGAGTCTAAAGGGCCACATAAGAAGCTACGGCGGGCCAGATTTGGCCCCTGGACCTTGAGTTTGACACATGCGATTGTCAAACTTTAGTAGCAGCAGATGAGAAAAATCCAAGAAAATATAAATTCAAGAATGATTTAATTTACCAAGAGGAGGAAAAATCCTCCAAAGGAAACTGTTGAATCCTGTTTTGCTGGATGATAAATCGTCCCAGAAGTTATCGCGATAAATGATAATATTGTTGTTTTGAGATCAATTTCAAGTAATAAAACAGTAATAATGGCGTAATAATGCGAAAACACATTGTCACACTTTAAATTCTAATAAATATTTAACACTGGAAGTGGAAGACATTTTAAAAAAGCAAAAATAAATTATGAAAAGCAAAATTGATCTTCAAAAAAGGAGTGAGACAAAAACAACAAAAAAAAGAGAAATGATGGACCTTGCAAAATTATTGAGCTTATTTTAATATTTTTGAGATCAATTTTATTGTGGCAGACCTTCATGTCCAAACAATCATTTTTTCCGACACGTCTCCTTCACATGTAATTATTTTCTGCTCCAAAGTCATTTCTAAAGCTTTTGGATTCAAAAACACAGACTGAGAAAAACACGGATCACCAGCAGAAACTGATTCCTTCACGATTCCCAAACTCCTGGAAGAATCTTCTGTGGATCAACTGGATCTCGCCACATTGAAGTAAAACCGACATCATTTCAGAAATGATCGTCTGAGTTGTTGCTCGTCTGAAATCCACATCGGCCTGAACTTAAAGCCTCGACTCTCTGAAACGTTTGTGGATCCGTCAACACAAAGCTGCTGATTACCTTTCCTCTGGCGTTGTGTTGTTTTCTCCTGATTCTCTGAGTTCAGCTTCAAATTCACAACTAATTTGAGAACGAGCGAAAAGATTCTGGCTCAATGCATATTTTCATTCCCAGATTTTAAGCCTTCTTGAGTTGACACAAACACAAACACAAACGCCAGTTTCTCTGCTGCAGTTTCATTTCATTCACTGGCCAGGTGTCACACCTGTCGGACGTAATTGGGCCATTTAGCCAAGCTGGACGCGTTTCTCTTCTTCTACTGTTGGCGGTTCAGCATCCAGCTGCCTCTCAGCTTTGGGCTCGTTAAAAACGGGGAAGATGGGAATAAAATGGCCGTTTTAATGGTCATTTTATGGTCAGGGTGAATCTTTCCTCACTATCGATAAACAAACCATCAGGAGAAACTCAGCAGTCCAAGTTTAAACCCAACTCTTTGAAATACAACATCTAGAAAGTTTGAGTTTTCTTCAGGCTGTTTTAATACTTTTTAAATATTGTAAAGTACATTTATTAATTCTGTTAACATGTAATGTCTGTCAGTGAGGTGCCAACAGATTTACCTTCACAAGTGGAGAGTTGCAGCTTTCACTGTGATGCTCCACTTCATATGTGTATAAAAGTTGATTAGAAATGTATTCAGGTATTACAGTTTTACAGTAAATTTATTGCTGTAGGAGTAAATTTGATTTGGTTCTTGATCCTTTTTGCCTCCAGAAATATTCATATTTGGTGAAGTTTTAGGGCTGCACAGTGGCGCAGTTGGTAGAGCTGTTGCCTTGCAGCAAGAAGGTTCTGGGTTCGATTCCCGGCCCCGGTCTTTCTGCATGGAGTCTCCATGTTCTCCCTGTGCATGGTGGGTTTTCTCCAGGTACTCCGGTTTCCTCCCACAGTCCAAAAACATGACTGTCAGGTTAATTGGCCTCTCCAAATTGCCCCTAGGTGTGAGTGTGTGTGTGCATGGTTGTGTGTCTCTGTGTTGCCCTGCGACAGACTGGCGACCTGTCCAGGTGACCCCGCCTCTCGCCCGAAACGTTAGCTGGAGAGGCAGCAGCACCTCCTGACCCCACTGTGGGACAAGGGTGATAGAAAATGGATGGATGGATGGTGAAGTTTAAAAAAAATTAGATTACAAGTAGAAAAGTGATGGTGTGTCATTGGGATTGTATGTGATAGAAAATAAAATGCAAACTACTTTCATTTTCTAAAGCGGTTAATCTGGTTGATCACAATTAATTGATTATTGAAATAATCTTCAACTAATCTAGTAATTGATTCATTGTTAGCTGCAGAAGACACTCAAAAAAGGTCATTTACCAAAAAAAACATTTTCAGAGAAATAATTAAGAAAAAATGTTACAAAATTTGTACATTTAGCACTTAAAATATAAATTTTGTCTCTAAATATATTTAACAAAAAACTGTTGGGATTTGGGTGTTTTGTCTTTTTGTCACTTGGGCCAACATCAAGTCAAAAGTATTCAAATCCAACTAAAAAGTAGAATTTTTTATTTGTTTTTATTGTAAATGCAAATGTTTAAAATAATTTACTGTATTAACTGAAAGGCGTCTAGTTTTCTAATTCTTTTAGGCTCGCGTTAAAAAATTCAAACTTTGAATCACTTTCTTTCAAAACTCTTTGGATAAACACGATTCTACTTCTTATGAAAGTTTGGTTTTAAAACATTAGTAATCATTTTTTAAATAAAACAATTCAACTGCAACTGGGGGCCACAAAAAAATCAGTCCAAGGGCTACAAATGGCCCTCGAACCGCACTTTGGACACACTTTGAGCAAATTAAATCAATCTGAATATTAAATATTGCCAAGACGCTGAACGGCTGATTGTTATTCTTTTTAATCAGCAGATTTTCCGTAAATGAGAGCAGCAAACATCACGACTTGAGCCCGTCACTTTTAATTAGCACGTTGCTTTATGAATCCAAAAGTTATTTTCTCCTTCGTTTTCGCTTTCACACGGTTAAACGGCAAATCAGTTAAAAACGCCGTCGTCAGAAAAGCTGCTGGAAATATTCTGACGGCTTCATGTCAGAGTGAAACGCTGCCATAAATTATAAAGTTTATTTTACTGAAAACTCAGAAAGATTCATGGATTCAAAACCAAATAAATAAAAACTGGAGGAAATCCGGCTTATTTCACAAAGTGTGGTTCTGTTAAGTGATTCTGAGCAGTCAGTGTCTTACCAGCTGCAGACAAAAGTTTGACATCAAAGCTGAGATTTAGTGTCAGAATAACTGGTAAAGAAAAATGAATGAATTTAAGTAATGAAGGTTTTTGTTTTGCTGCTGAACGGTGAAGAGTTTAAGTCTCGCATAGCAAAGAGTTTTTTACTCATCGTTGCTTCTGTCAGATCAAAACCGTTTCATGTTCCTTTCATCCGCTGAGGTTTCAGGTTCTCCAATTTTCCTGATCTGAACCAAATGTTCCTGAAAAACATATTTCAATCCAAGATGTTTGAGTTCTGATGAAACAGAAAAACGTGAAATATTGATTTTCTCTCTTATTAAATCAGATGCATAAAGAAATACTTTAATTTCTGGGTCAGAAAAAAGGTTTTTCATCCGAATCATTTTCAATAAAAACACAGAAGGAAGAGATTACAGCTCAAAAGATAAGAAAAAAACTCAGTTTCATTCACGCCAACCTGCATCCTGCAGCTCATTTAGGTTTATTTCTTTTAATGCGTGTTGTTGCATTTTGAATTAAACATGTAATCCTGGAGAAAAACCACGCTAGCTGTTCATGCTAATCAGATTGTGCTCTGGGAAAAGAAAATATCGGCTTGTTTACTTCAACGTCCTCAGTATTTTTGGCTAAAGCATGGAGAGCTTCTAGTCGATGGAATAATCCCAACAACGCGTCACATTCAACTTCTCTTAGGCTGCAGGGATGAAATAACGGAGTCGAAAGCAGAAACACCTTGGTGGCTTCTGAAGATGTCGACTCGAGAAGACGACCTGGTGAAGGAGTTTATCTCACCAACACATTTAGTGTGAGTATGGAAGGTGCATTCACGGCCTGGTTAGTCGGCCTTAGAGCTGCAGTTTGTTACTTTTATTAAAATAAAAAAAAACGTTTCTATGTATTTGTTAACATTTTCACTTGTTACAGTATAAGACAGATAATCTGTGAAACAAAAAAGAGCTCCTCTGCCTTCTCCCACAAATAAATCACAGTCAGAAATAACCAATCAGAGCCAGGAGGACGGGCTTAGAGCTGTCAATCACCCTCATGCACCAGTGGCTCTGCTACACGACCACTGGTTCATCATAAATGCTAAAGCTAGTTAGCATAGCCACCAATGACAGCAGTTTTCCTGTAATAACAATCTGCTTCTACACCATTACCACATTTAGCAGCGCATACATGGGAATGATTGACAGCGCTACGACTTACCTTCCGGCTCTGACAGAGACAATTTTAATAAATATATAAAAATAACATGTTTTTGTAAAAGTTCTGCAGCTTTAATCAACTTCCAGTCCATTTGTCCAGAAAGTCCGGTTTGTTTGTTGAGGTGTGAAGAACTCGTAATCCAACTCTGGTCCGCCTGAAAACCTCCGTCTGGGTTCGGTTGATCTGAACTCTGGTGTGGTTTGAATGCATATGTGAATACCAAAAGCAGGAAGTGGACTACAGCACAAGGCATTCTGGGTAAACAAGCAATACAAACATGCCAGCCTAGCGCAAAAGAGAAATCCTACAAGTGGTCAAATCTGACGCCGCTCCATTGTTTGAAGTCCATTCATGAAGAAGGAAGTTGTACTTGGTGTCTTTTTTTTAGAAGTTTTTATGTCGTTTCCTTCAGTGGTTTCTGCTGCAGCGCCCCCACAGGCGAGGAGGAGAACAGGTGGTAACAAATGTTGCACCTTTGGTCCCAAATCAAACCGAATCTGCTGGACTATCAAGTGAGAAAACGACTTTAAATTGAGCTTAATTACCAAAACAAGTTCAGAATTCAATTTGTTTTTTTTGTTTTTTTAGACTGAAATGGTTTTAGAAAGTCCTCCAGATGTAAATTATCTTCTTTTGCTACACATTAAAATCTGATGCCAGCAGCTTTCGATCCAGTTCAGGTGTGAACGGATACATCAGGTGCGATGCGTCCTCAGCTGCCCTCCGATCCGAAAGGAGAAAAAACCACGAGGATTTTCCCCGATCATGCGTTAAACTGATAGTGAACCCTGGAATCCGCAGGGACACAAAGCCCCCTCCCAGCTTTCCTTTCAAGCTGTGCAAGCGTTAGCACCGATATAGCGCCCGCTTCCCACCTTTGACAATCCGGACTCTTTAACAACACGGGACACCTGGCCCTTTCAGATCCCAATCCATGAGCCATCAGGAGGCGAAAAAAAAAGATTCCTGATCTTATTTGGAGTTGGGACAGATCCCCGGCGGTGGAGGCGAAGACAAAGGCTACAGAGGGAGAGCAGGAATGGGCCCTGGCACCTGACGTCCCGGCTGCTCAGACGAGGATTAGCATCCAATTTGCCCGTCGTTTCCCGGGCTCAGGCCTGAACCAACACCTCGGCGCTTCAAAGCGCCGGATGAAAAGGAGGCCATGATGGTCAGTGGCCTGGAGAAGCTCTGTTTAAAATGGCAGGGATAAAAAAAGGAGGCTGGTTTTTGATGTGCCGTGGAGAGCCAGGCTCTTCTTCTTCTGCTGCTGCCCTGCGATGTGTCGGTTTCAGCCGGGAGCAGCGGGAAAAGCTGCTGCGTTTCCATTATGAGGTTCTGCTAATGTTGAAGAAAACAAACAACTGTGGTGTTTCCATTAAATAGTAAACGCAATTAAATCAAGTCACTAAAAACATGCCACAACATGATCCTCCTACCACTTCCTGTCTTCTTCATGGTTTCCACCAGTAGCAACATCCGGTTGTTGCTCATGTGACTCGCATGACGCAAAAACAGCGTTTCCATTGCAGTTTTGCAAAATTAGAAAATACTTGGAAAGATTCTGTGTTTTTGAAGTGTAAAACACCAAAACTCTTAGAGCTTCACCTTTTGAACTGAATCACTTAATTCACCCTCCAACACACACAAAGCCTCAAATAAAAACAATAAAGTAATAAAAAAAAATCACAGCTTTTTGTGCAGAAAGTCAAGAATATTTATTTGCTCGGGGCCATGAGATTACAACCACAAGGACACTGTGCAAAGAAAGCAAACACTAAGCCGCGCTGACGGAGCGTTTCACGGACCCAAGTGATAAAATCTGCATCAGGAGTTCATGCTGCAAACACAGAACGAGGCGGGAGAACGAGGCACACAAACTAGATG
The DNA here is from genome assembly GCF_904066995.2 of Poecilia reticulata. Lineage (NCBI taxonomy): Eukaryota > Metazoa > Chordata > Actinopteri > Cyprinodontiformes > Poeciliidae > Poecilia > Poecilia reticulata. The sequence continues at coordinate 32,770,817 of NC_088838.1, forward strand.
AACAAATCAAAACACTTAAAAACATTCTGCTCATTCAGATTCTGCTTTGAATGTAATAAAAGGGGCTTTTATTCCGTTCAAAAACCAGAGAGACGCCGTTTAGTTTTCATGCAACAGGCGAATCATTTCCTTAAAGATGGTGGAGCAAAAAAATAAAATAAAATAAAATAAACAAACCGTCTCCACACAAAGCTGCAATACAGTGATTTAAAAAAAAACAAACGTTTCTTATAATAACAGAAGAGAGGAGATGGAAAAAGTGTTTAACATTTTTAAAACTATCAGAATATAATAACAGGAGGAGCTTATAAAATAACATGTAACGATGTTTTTATTCATAGAATTAAAAAAATCAGTTTGCATTTCATGTTTCAACTTTAAAAATGGTTTTATGGTTGTGGCTGTAAATGTACGTCAAAAGATTAAAAAAAAATAAAAAAAAGATTTTATTTTATCCATTTTTACCTAAATAAAATCCAACATCAGCGCTGAAGGTGGCTGTTGCTTTAATTGCTGATTTTTATCTCCCACAGTGAGTTAAATTAAAAGATTTATATTATTTTAGGAATTTTAAAGATCAGATTTTAATAATTTTTCAAGAAAGGTAAAAAAAAAAATGTCACATCTTAGCCAGAGTAGTGAAGTAAAATACTTATAATGTTGTGAAAATGGATGAAAATAACCAGAGTAAATAGAAAACCGTTTGTTAAAACTCCGATCTAGAGCTCTGTGAAACACAAACAGATCTTTATTAAAACATTAATCACTTGTTCTGTATTCTTCAGATCAGTTTTATCGATTATTATTGTTGGAATCTCTTAAATGGCGCCTTTCTGACTGCAGGAAGGAGGCAGAAATGTCCCAAAGAAACGCAGGTGAGACAAAACGTCATGAATTCATTAATAATTCATCTGTAGACAAACAGCTTATAAGAAAAAACGAAGAAATTAAAGATGCTTTTTTTAAAAAAAACAATATTTAAAACAAAGATCTTATTGATGCTGCTGAAAAGGAAACATTTCTGTGGAGTTACTTTGGAGAGTGTGAGCTTTTAGTTCGACCTGGTGTGAAACCAACAGGGTGGAAAGAAAACAACGTCAGACATGGTGGAGGTGGCGTCATGCTGAGGGGCTGGTCAGAAAATCCCAGAGGAGAACATTTGTTCTCAAAAGCAAATTGCTGAACGGCTGGAAATAAAGACAAAAACTAATCATTTATTCTTGTTTTTGGAGCGGTCTAGTCAAAGCCTTGACTTAAATCAGACTATGATCGTATTAAAACAATCCTGAAAACAAGAGTCATTGTGACGTTTGCATCGTTTTTTATTCACTCAGGTTATTTTTTTTTATCATTAAACGTATTTTGATCTGAAATATTTAATGTGACAAAAAACTAAAACAAAAAAAAAATAAGAATCTGTAAAGGGGGTAAATACTTTCAGCTCAATGTAGCAGATTTTCTAAATAAAGAAACAGTAAAAGTAACTAAAATCTGCTTTGAAGCTGATTAAATCCTTTTAGAATATAATAACCAAGCAAGAATATAATTAAAAATTATTAATTTTGACGTCAAATTAAATGTTTTTAGACACAATGGGAGCTGAAATGTATTTTAACTATAATTATCAATATTATTGACTTTCCAAAACAATTAAAACATTAATCTACTGCGTAATCCTAAACAATTAACAGATATTTGATATTTACCTGAAAAATAAAAATCCCGGTTTCAGTGGCTGCATTTGGGGAAAATTTTACTTTTTTCATTTTAAATTTTTGCCATTTTAAGCACCAAAATATAGAAAAAGAAAAAAGAAAACCTGAAACTTTTTCCTCCCCATGAACCTGAAAACAAACTTTCACTAATATATCAAATCATTTGTCTTATATTAATGTGGGGAATATTCATATACTTTAAGATGAATTCATAAAATGACCAAATGTGCGTCTTTGTTTTTGATATAGAATTTCTTCTGTGCCAGACATAAAAATATTCTAGAAAACTCTAAAAAACAAGATAATGAGCTGATTGGTATTGCTGTAAGTTACTGATTGATTATTAATATATCTTAAAGTTGATGGCAGAGAAGATAAAACGCACCACAAACAAAAACAGCATGAAGCTGGACAGAAAATGAAGATATTGTTCTTTTTTTCAAGCTCAACATCCTCACGCCGCTGCAGCTGCTGCTGGTCCTCCTCAGTCGTCGTCGCTTTTGCTTTTATCCGACTGATCCTGCAGGAGGAGAGAGAGACGGCGGTCAGAAAGCAGAGGAGAGCGAGCGCCGTTTATGTTCCCACTTTCAGCTGGACGTCAGAGGAGGAGCTCTGGAAAAGGTCAGAAATCCTGCCAGGTTTTCGTTCGGGATCAGTGCCGTCACCAGCGCTAGCGGCTAGCTTCCAGAAGCTAACCGCTACAGAAGCTAACCGCTAGCGCTTTCTGCTGGATGAAAACAGCGAGGCTCAGCGACGGAAACGTCTGGTTTAACATCGGAACCGGTGTTAGCCTCAGACATCCTTTTTCCATTTCCTGGTTTGTCTTTTGACCTAAAGTTCATATAAATGACACTGAATGACCTCTGACCTTCTTTTTAGCTGAAGTATAGATTTTTGCGTGACCTGCTGTTAGAGCAGCAGATGACCTCAGCTGGTAGAGAGACATTTAAACCTCCGATAACAAGAAATGTAGCAGAGCTGGAGATGAAAACGTTCTGAAGGTGGACAGTTCTGCCGTAATCCCTGTTGGACGTGAACCTACGTTGTCGTCCAGGTCGTCGTCGCTGTCGTCGTCGCTCACCACCGGCTTGGCCTTTCCGCGGCTTTGCCTCTTCTTGCCTTTGTCGTGGCTGCGTCCGTCCCGACCCAGCTTGATCTTCACCCGCACAGACTTGGCTGAACAAAAGTCGGAGAACAGAACCGGGTTAAGCATCGCATCCGAGCTGCAACGACTTCCTGCACTGCAAAAACACAAAATCCTACCAAGTATTTACAACTAGTCTAGTGCAAATATCTTAGTGCACTTGAAATAAAACTAACTTACAAGTAACTTTTCAACAAGGCAGATCTGAATACGTTCTAATATACGTGCGTGTTTTAAAGTCTGTGTTTCACCTTCGGCCTCTGAGTCATAGTCGTCGTCATCATCCTCATCGCTGTCATCCTCGCTGTCTTCGTCCTTGGCGATCTTCTGTCTGGCGCTCTTGAAAACAGACTGGAGAACAATGGAGTCCTCGTATATCTGTTATTAAACACATAAAAACGACTTTGAGCTGAAGGTCAGGACGATTATTTAAAGCGGCAGCAGCGGCCGTTTCTCTGCAAAGGCAGGCAGACAGAAGGCCTGTTCAGCTATGAACGGTGAATTTTAAGCTGTTAAAATGCATTTTGGGAAGAGAAACATTTGTCCCTCCATCTTATTAAATAACAAACACAAACTGCATGTGTGAAACGATTAATCAGATTAATCGATTATTGTCAACCGGAGTAGATAAACTCAAAAAAAAAAAAAAAAGAAAGAACAACATATTCAGAGCAGCAATTCAGCCAAAACTGTTCAAAAATACAAACACGTTTTATTTAAGATATAAAAAACTCAGCAGGTAGTTTTAGCTTCACCAAATTCTGCTGCTTTGTCTCATTTGAGACAATAAAATGTTTATTTTCTTATTCAAAATATCTATTTAGACAAATTTGAAATGCTAATCAGCTGCTTTCAGTACAAAAAACATTTAAAAATGCTTCGTTGCCACGGTTACACATCATAACAACTGTACAAAAGTAAAAAAATAAGACAAAATGGGTTAACATGAGGCATTTTTTGGTCCAGAAGACAATATGCAGCAGAAATTATAAAGAACCAGAAAGTAGTAAAGTGTCAAAAAGATGCAGCACTTTGCCACAGACAGACCGACCAACAGAAAGACTAAAGGAAACACTGAGCTATGAATGTTCAGAGGAAAGAGCTGCAGAGCTAATCAGAACACGAGGAGGTGAAGGGTCGATCAGAGAAAAGCCGTTTGGTACCTGCGATCCCTCCAGGTTGAAGGTCTGAGCGTTCTGACACAGAAGCATCACGTCCTTCTCCAGGTCGCTCAAACTTCGGTATTTATGGTTTCTCACACGCTCCTGTTACCAGCAACAAAAAGTGTTACGTTTGTTTAAGACTCGGTTATCTACAATCACGATGAAGGGCCTGAATTTTCTCACATCAATGGAGATTAAACCTACAAATAATTACGACCAAAGCTGCTGTAAAACTTCCCAACCTCAGGAAGATTATTCAGAAACATCCAATCCCCCAAAACCCACAGAGATATTTAACATTTCACAGGGCAGGTGGAGATTAAACAAAAGCTTATCTGATGCCACTCAGCAAACCTTGATCTTCTTGAAGTCGACGGGTTTTCTGATCAGCTCGTAATATTCTGGCAGTTCCTTCCTGGACGGCAGCTGGACAAACACCTCGCTCAGCTGCCTGCCTGACCTGGAAACAGAAAAGAAACGTCAGAACTGGGATCCACAGCTCAGAGGAAACGCTGTTGTTAGTTTATAAGCCTCTGAACGGCTCAGCACCACGACACATTAAAGATCTGCTGCTGGTTCTGGTTCTGCTCTGCATCCAGAACCAGAACCAAACGAGGAGAAGCAGCATTCAGCTTACAAACATTCAGAAAACTGCAAAACAGCCGAAACACTGAGTTCCTTTACATCTAGACTAAAAGCCCATGTTTTTACAGTTCCTGTTGAAAGGGAAACATTGACCAACATTTTGATGTGTATTAATGATTTCGTCAAAATGCAACATTTATTACTGGTTTCTCGTTGTTGACTGACTGTATGACGGTTTTATGACATTTTATTTTTGTGCTTTTATGATGTAAAGCACTTTGAACTGCCTTGCTGCTGAAATATGCTACATAAATTAACTGGACTGATTGATTAATGACCAAACCCAGAATAATGTGGAAAAAAATCAGCTTTGTTTTGCTGAAATGAAGAAAAGTGGATCAGCGTGTAAAACTGAGCCGTCATGAAGACCAGAGAGACGATTATGACCCACAAATGCAAAGAGAATAAAAACTCGAGACAATTTATGGAGGAGAGAAATATAAAAGTATGTATTAATGATCAGATTTCACTGACGCGATTCAGATAGTTTTGTAATTAGCAGCTAATAAGAAGAGTCCCTGTTTCATGAAGTTTAAAGGAAAAACATATTCGCAGTTTGTACCTTTAATTTTTAATAAGCTCAGTGCTGTTCATCTAGCAGACATCTACATTTATTAAAGTTGAATTAAAAGGCTGTAAAACCAAGACCTACATGCTGGAACCCATGAATATTTATTTTCCAGCTACATGTACAAGCAAAGATCACCGAGGTTGTTTACTACCTGAAGTTTCCCCAGAGAAGGAAAAGAGGGGGAACAGATTTTAGTCGGCAGAAGTATGCGTCGGAGTTTCCTCTTCTGCATTCATCTTGTAAACAGACACACTTGATTACTTCTGTCAGAAATGTTTTCTCCCACAAGTTTTCAATGCCAACAACACAAGCAGCTCCAAATCTGAACCATCTGCTTCGAAGCGCTCAGATGACCGCTTCACTGGCGGGTTGTGCCAGGAGGCTTCCTGTTGTCGTGTTTACAACCAGCTGAATTATTACTTTTACTAAATTTGACACGATCTTAAAAAAAAATGGACCGGAGTTTTTGACTTTAATCACAACTTCAACAGCCCAGATGGGATCAGAATAAAAAAAAAAAGGGAAAAACAAACCAGCAACTCTTTCATCCACTTTAAGCAGATGTCTTCTCGTGTTTTGTCCTGGATGATTTGAGAAACGGTTGGATAATACGGCTAATAAAACGGTGGTGTAGGAGGGTTTGCCTTTAATCTTGTTAATGACAATCTGTTAGTCGAGTGAACTCTCTGCTGCTGCGTTTGGATGTTTGCTGAAATGAGCGTTTTACAGAAGCCCACCATCAGAAAGTGTCACAATGCAGCAAAACAAAGTTTTTCCTTGAAGATTTTCTTTTTAATGTGAGAAAGAGCAAGAACTTCCATCACTGGTGGTAAGTCTCTTTCATCTCTCCGGAGGAGTTTTGGCCGACGCTTTGTTTGCAGATGCCACAGCATTCTAGTCAGTGATGGGATTTAAAAATATGTTCTGGTTTTATTACCGTATTTTCTGCACTATAAGGCACCTTAAAAACCTTCAATTTCCTCAAAAGCCGACAGTGCGCCTTATATATAGACCAATATTGAGCCACAACAGGTCTAGCAGCTACGGTAAGCAGCCACCGACTTCATTTTCCCCCGTAGAAGAAGAAGCGCGCGGTGCATGCTGGGATAGTTGTCAGAACGCTGGTTTGTTAATAAAGTTTGATAATACATTTAAAGCCAGGGGGGAAAGGGAGGCGGGGGAAGAGAGACAGAGACTGCGGCGGCAGCGTGTCGGTTGGTCTGTTACCCAGAAAGCAGTTGGGCACAATATCGCAACACCGTGAGTGAAACAACGACTGGGGCAGACTACTATATAAAGCACTCGGGGACCATTTCTTTACAAATGTAGATGTGTAATAATAGAGTACGGAACAAATTGGCAACCCGAACTGAAGCATCTATTCTATGCGCCTTACAGTGCGGAAAATGCGGTACCTCTGTGATGCACTGTGTGTGTAACGTTGAAAATGTCTGCGCAAGGTGGATAAACGGCAACCTGCCAAAATGACAGACAGGCTTCAGATCTTTCCTTCACTGCTGTCGCATATATATTTACATATAAAGCATTTTTTAACATTTGAAGGTAAAATAGTTACTTGATTGTGCTACAAATCAAGTAATGTGCCTGGAAATAGATCATGCTCCCCACCTGTAACGTAAAATCGACTTTTTGAGTGTTGCATCATGCTCTAATGTTATTCTGATGTTGACCGTTTCATGCTTGTTTACAAAGTCTTTTGGCATTCAGCTGGGCAAAACGACTGGGTGGACTTAGCTCCGCCTCTGAGGCGCAGCTCCTCCCCCACTCAGCTCCTTCAGACTAGCCAGCAGCAATTAGCAAACACCTGGTGGATCAGCTGAGCTCATCGTAGGACCTACTTCTCAGAGCAAAGCTGGTAAAAACGTAGCTAAAGGGTTAAAAAAAGGAGCCATGTTGCGATGACTTCCTGAAGGCGGAGTTTCAGAAAGAGCAGGAGCTTCTTAAAGAGACAGGGGCCCAATTTCAAGGCGTTAAATCAGGAAGTCAAGCTTCTTTTGTTAAACCGTTACCTTTAACAGTTTTTACTGTTAAAGGTAACAACCTAAATATTGCAATATTTATTGCAATATTTATTGCACAGGCATATTGTGCAATAAAATGGCAACACATAATATTTTTAATAAAAACTTTGACATGTAGTCCTGTAGTTATAAAAATGATATTTTTAGTTTATGTATTTATTCATATTCTGCTTTAATCTCTTTGTTTTCTAATTAGATAGAAACCAAAATGTTTATTGCATCTCTAATCTTAACAAGGTTAAAGATATATAATCTCAACGCCTCAGGAGACTCAAATTTCGCCCAACTCCGTAGTCTGATATAATCTGTGAAGTTCCCTGGATGTGGAGTCAGGAAACGTACCTTCAGATGTCTGCCTCGCAGTGTGACGGCACCATGAATGATTGCAATTCCTAGAAACCTCGGAGCTGCTTGGTTTGTTTATTTACGGCTCCTGATGTGAGATCAGGAAAACGACTGATCCCAGATCAGTTCTCTGAAGGTGTGGCGGCTCTTTATCTGCTCAGATTTCCACGCTGACAAACATTCATGTGTTGTAGAGAGGAAATGAAGCTTTGTTACCAGGCTACAGGCATAAGAGTTTTATTTTTTACCGTTTCTCACAGTTTGGACATGGGGGTTGTTTTATTTATTTATTTGGATGAGAAAAGACAAAAGTCTTCAGTCTGGAGCTTTGGTCTCAACTGTCCCTTTCATTTCTTTGTTATTGTGACAGGACCAACATTTGCTTTGAGAACAACGATTGACGACAGACAGAGGAAGGAATTTGACTTTTGGATTCATAAAAAATACCCAGTTTAATCATATTCGAGTGGCTTTCCAGCTAAAAGTAAAAACCTGAACATTACTACAGCATCAGCCTGCATGAAAACGGATTTTTTACTTCCTATAGGTAAAGATTTTTTTTTGTAGAGGCACTAATTAAAGTCTACAATCAGGATAATAGGAGGAGCGGAGGAGCGAGATGCTGTTAATCAGCTCAGGGCCGAAGCAGCATCTCGCTGCCTGGTTTTTCTGCTGCTGCCTGAATGAAAATTCGGCCGCCATTAAAGCGGCGAAGGGTCGAAACGAGACGTATTCAAGGAAAACGATTCATCCTTTACTGAATGAATGTGAAAGAATCCCAGTGTGGGCCGATCGGTTTTATTACGACTGAATCTTATCAGGTTCTCCCAGGATGCGTCTGAAAATGGATTATTAATGAAGACTTAAAACAGAAAACAATGTATTGCGGTTCCCTCGGCATCACATCCAGGTTTGTTTTTGATGAATAACATTAAAACGTGATGTACAGCAAAAAAGAGAAAGATTTTACATAATACTGGCCCTTTAAAATCAACATAAACAGTTTTCACCTTTCCAGCTACATGTAGCAACACAAACTGATGGCCTGATGACTTTTCAAACATTTGTTGGTCATTTTCTTCAAATAAAAATGTTGTCATATCCAAATTTATACTTTTATTTTCTTAAGAAAGGGTTTTGCTGCAGAGTTTGAGACATTAGTTCTGTGAGAAAACCTCTGGCTACTTTACAGAAATATATTTCTTTGCAGGCGTCGTATTTCAATGCTTAATCAGTAGCTTAGTGGGTTTCCTCCTCTTCCTCCAGAGGCATTCTGACCATTCACACAGCTCAATGCACAATCAGTGTAATCAGTGTTTTCTATATGGGCAGTAACCGACATCGCTGTACACGCTCGCACGCACACACACACACACACCTGGCTCGCCTTTTTTCGTTCTGCTCATTGGCGACAAACTCGAACCAAACGGGTTGGACCACATCCTCCGACGTGGAGCCAGCACAGCAGAACCAGCGGCGGCGTGGCGTAGCGCCGACATGGAGGACGGTGATTAAAAATGTCATGTCCTTTATACGAGTCCTTCCAGAACCATTTTGGCTTCAGATTCTGAACCTTCCTATCGTCTCGGACCCGGTTTCCTGTTCTAACCTGACAACAAGAAGGTCTTTTCATCCACACAACGGATGTTTTCTCCTTTTTCAGTTATTACAGCAAGAAACTATCAACCTGGGTGAAACCTGGGAGTAGTGATGACCTCTGACCTGAACCTTCAGAACCACATTAAGACAGTCACAAAGTCGGCCTTCTATCACCTGAAGAACATCTCCAGGATTAGAGGACTGATGTCTCAGCGCGATCTAGAGAAACTCATCCATGCGTTTATCTTTAGCTGCATTGATTATTGCAACAGCGTCTTCACATGTCTGACTAAAAACATTAATCAGCTGATCCAGATGCTGCTGCTGGAGTTCTGGCTAAAACCAGGAAGATAGAGACACCACCCAGTTCCAACATCCTTCCAATAAGAGAAAAGACTTTAAGATACTGTTGTTAGTTTATAAATCACTGAATGGCTTAAAGATCTGCAGCTGTTGTATCAACCTTCCAGATCTCTCAGGTCTTCTGGTTCTGGTTCTGGTCTGCATCCAGAACCAGAACCAAACATCAGTCCAGAAACATGACTGTCAGGTTAATTGGTTTCTCTAAATTCTCCTTAGTTGTGTGTGTGTACATGGTTGTTTGTCCTGTCTGTCTCTGTGTTGCCCTGTGACAGACGGGTCACCTGGACGGGTCACCTGTCCAGGTGACCCCGCCTCCCATCCGGAATGTTAGCTGGAGAGGAAGCAGCATCTCCTGACCCCACGAGGGACAAGGGTGTTAGAAAATGGATGGATGGATGGACAACTGATTGTCCAGCGACATTAGTTGTCATGACAGGCCAAATCGTAATCGGGTTTTTTCAGCTCCATTTATTGCAATCGTTTAATTACTGGGACAATCTGTGGTCCAATAACCGGTCCGTCAGTCTGGGTATATTAGCATTTGTTTGGATTGAATTTGCTGGTGGTGCAGAGACTACAATGTGGTCTAAATAACGTGTCCATGTCTCTGGGTTGTGTTTAAAGCGGAGCAGCTCTACCGTACCCGTCCCTGTAGTTGATGACTGTGTCGATGATGGTGTTCATCTGCTTGGTGACTTTGGGCGGGTTGGGCGAGAGCTTCTCGGCCGGCGGTCGCCCTCGCCTCTTCTTGGCCTTCATGCCGCCGTCGTCTCTGCTGGACGAGTCTTTGTCCTGGCGCCGTTTGCGTTTACGCTTCTTCAAGCGGATTTCCTCCTCCATCTCCTCCAAGTTCCCGTCCTCGATGGCCTGAAAGTCAGAGCAGAACAGAGACCGGGTTTAATGTCACTTCGCCTCAGCAAGTACGATAATGATAACACATGTTGCCGGATAATAAATAGTCCCAGGAGTTGTTGCGATAAATGATGATGGTTGTACCGTCATAATAAACCAAGAACACATTCTCAAAATCAATAAACTTTAAATTCTGGTGAACATTTAACACCGGAACTGGAAGACATTTAAAATATCCAAAATAAACAAACAACAGAAACAACAAATAAAATGAATTATGAAGTTTCTGTTCACAAAAGAAGCAAAACAAAAGACTGGAGACTTTTTTCATCCAGTTTTTGGTAGAAAGAGAAAAACGATACATCATGCAGAGACTTCATCATAATTTATTTGGATATTTAAAATGTTTTCCACTTCCAGTGTTAAATATTCATTAGAATTTAAAGTTTATTAATCTTTGATAATGTGTTCTTGCATCATTTTGCCATTATTACCATTTTATTGCTTAAAATAGTCTCAAAATAACAGTATTATAGTTCATTAAGATAACTTCTGGGACAATTTATCATCCAGCAAAATGTTTTATTGTGACAGATGTTGGTCACACAACCAGTTTATCAGTATTTCAGACATTTAATACTTATTGATTAATTAATATGGAACAATTCAATCATGAAACGGTTTTCATAGGTATGATCCAGCTCTACTTTACATTTGTTAGTTATTTACATGTCCATCAGTGCTCTGTGCACTTTAATTTTCCAGAGAAGAGCATTTTTATGCTGGTTTTAAGCCATTAGACGTCAAACCCAGATCCTGGTGTCACCTTGTCTCTGTGGTTTTTGTTCTTCTGCATCATGCAGCCGGCGTGTCGGCCCACATTTTCTGCCTCTAATGAGCGTTTGTTTGAACCGCAGCTTACACTGGTCCCAACATCCTGTCACCTTGGCCTCAAAGTGTCTTTGTTCCAATTCTGTTTTTTCCCTGAAGCGTCTGGGCAACTCAATAAAATTGATTTGCTGAGCTTTTGGTGTTTCTCCGGAGAAAAAGTGCTTATTTGTTGTTTGTCACCAGCGTCCCACAAAGCAAAACTTCCAATTATGTTCAGAAGTTATAATTATATAATATGAAAGCAATAAGCAGCATCAGCATACATTTAAAGGGGTGCAGTGTTTTTAAAAAGGAGTTTCTGCCAAGTAGTCAGCAGCAAAACTGAAGCACGAGAAAAAGAAACGACTTGACATTCTGCTGTTTTTCAGTCAATCAGAGAAAATTTAAAACCAGCAGCACAGAAATCAGAAGTGTCACATTTCTGTTGCTCCGAATGAAAAGATCACGGAACGGTTGAAAACAAATCGATTGTTTTTATCTTTAGCAACATTTTAAAGCACCGACTGGAGTTTTCTGGCAGATCAGACTTTGTTTTCTCTGAAAAGTCGCTAAATAAAGAGACAGTGGCTGAATTTCAGAACTTTCGAACATAATATCAGTGGATTAGACATGTAAGTATCAGCCGATCACCGATCAAACAAAATTAAGAAAACTGTGGCCGATTTATCAACGTTCTTCTAATTAAGAGTGAATTATTTTAGACTCTAATTGTTATTTTTGGGATATTATTAACAGACTTGGGGAGTAACAAGTTACATTTATTCAAGTAATCTTTTTGGAAAAATGTACTTTTAGGAGGATTTTTACTAAGCTGTGCTTTTTACTTTCACGTCAGTAATTTTATTATGAAGTATTTATACTCTTACTTGAGTAACATTTCTGGATTTTCTACCCACTGAATGAAAAACAAACATCCACCAGACACACACCTGCAGTTTTTGTTAAAGTTTCATTGAGAGAAAATTATTTTCTTTCGCCTGATTTTATTTTTTATTACTTATATCAGTCGTCTTCATTTTCATCCTTAAAACACCAACATTTCCTCTTAACTTTATATTTTTAGACATCACTTCTGGTGATGTAACTTTTTACTATTAAATGATTAATAATTTGGTCAGTCGCTCAGGACCCTAGTAGAATATTTACCAAATATTTACCAAATACTTTTTTACTCTTAAATTAAAATATAATGAACAATAAAATGAAAGTTATAAAATGTTGGGGAGCAAACAGAGAGACAGTAACAAATGTGGAAAAAGTAACAGTGGCAATAATTATAATGATGATAAATAAGTAATAAAAAATGTGTCTATGTGTTTGTATTTATAAGTGAGTGTGAATCGAAGCCGCTTTCATTTGGTGTAATTCATGCCAGTGTTTGCAGGTTTTGCTGGATAAATCCTAAATGGTAGGAAGTTCTGACCCGCAGCCACTGCTTCTCGGTCAGCGTGTCGCTGTAGTCCACGTCCCGCCGGCAGCGCGACCCTCGGCCAAACATCTTCTCCTCCTCCTCCTCGTAGGTGAGCCGCTCCACCTCGGCGTCGTCCTTGATGATCCACGACGGCAGCTCGTCCTCTTCCATCAGACGAGGCTTACGCTTCGGGTTCCGGGCGTCCTCGCGCCGACGGTCCATGTCCATGCGCTACAGGACGACAGAAAGGAGCAAGAGGAGCTCATGAGAAGACGAAACGAAAAAAATCAACGTGAAGAACCAGGGTGTGAAAAGATATTGTTTTATCGCTTTGTTTTACATTTGATTTGACTTATTAGGGGAAAAAGGTTAAGTCTAAATGTTAATAAATCACTTAATTAGGAATAGTTAGATGACAGAACAGGCTGTAAACGTTCAGAAAGCAACACAACAAGCATCAGTCTAAAGAACTTCCAACATTAAATAAGAAACTATTTCATTGCACTTTAAACCTTTTTTTTAATATTTCAAAGTACAGACTACAGTTTTCAGGACAATAATCTTTGGCTGTTGTTGTTCTGAAATGTCGCCGAGTCGGTAACAGCAGGTTAACTCTGGTTAACTAAAAACATGAAAACACGACCGGGTGGATTTAGAAACAAACCAAAATGCCAAATGTGAATTCCACTGAAGTTTGCAGCATTCAGGTTGTTTTAATGATGTCTCTGTGCAGCGTGCAGAGACATGATGAAATGTCCAGGAGCCGACAGATCATCAGTGTTTGATGTTTTTACTGTCACAGAATGACATTTCAGTAAATGCAGATGAATTTCTCACCATGAACAGATCAAATTCGTCTTCATTACGCGCTATCATCTGGTTCAGGGTTTCATCATCAGGGACCTCGTCTTCATCCTGAAACAAAGCAGAAGGCGTCGTCATCAGGACGCTCTTTGTCACCCATTCAGGATTTTAAACATATTTACTGCCAGACAGACAGAGAAAAACTCAAGTGTGCTGTTCAGATTTCAAGTAGGAAATAAACAGCTAAGGTTGCGTTAGAAGGGCATGAAAAATGACTGAAGGGCAAATTATTTGCACATCAAAGCGACGCCCTCATTGAGCCGACAAGGATTTAATTAAACATTTCCAAACGCATAACACATAATGTACCTCAAGAGGAACAATCAGCCATTTATTTTCCTTACAACTCCAGCACTTAAACGACGAACTTGAGCCGCAGGATCGTGTCTGGGGTCAGAATGACGAAGAGCTTTCCTACCTCGTTCTGCTCCTCGTGCTCTAGAATGGCCTGCAGGAAGGCGCGCCGCTCGTGGCTGGAGGATTTCTGGTCGAACATGCCGGCCTGGATGACTTTCTGATCCACGTTCAGTTTGTACTTGGCAGCAGCCAGGATCTTCTCTTCCACGCTGTTGACGGTGCAGAGGCGCAGAACGCGCACCTCGTTTTGCTGCCCGATGCGGTGAGCCCGATCCTGGGCCTGCAGGTCCTGCAGTTAGGAGAAAACGCCATTAACAGGAAGTTAAAGGCATTTACACTGTGATGCTCTGCTGAGCTGCGCTGTGAACCCAAGAGGTGGCTGAGAAAGAAACGTGGAAAATGAGAAATTGCAACATAAAGCCAGTGCTAAAAAGGATGCGTGGTGTTATAAAATAATAATCTAATATTTTTTCCATACATTACTCTCTCACTTCATCTGCGACTTGAGCAAGACTTCAACTTGGGTTCAGAATTAAATCCATGTTTTGTGTGTATGTGTAGCATTTATGTATAAGCAGATCCATATGTTCATCAACTTAGTTGGTATTCCTATTAAATGTAGTTTGTCTTGGTGGATTATTTTGAAAACGCAGACGCTGTGCACCTAAAACTTCCTGTTGATTTTTGAAGATTGACTCCACATTTGCTCCAGCGTCTGGCAAAAATAGAATCAGTCCTAATTTTAACGCATAGCGATGCAGAGGCAGCGTAAACACCCTCACTGACTACAGTGGGTTTGTTTGTTTCGTGGTGGAGCGTAAACTGGGGTAACATGTCAGGTTCTTTTCACACCCGACAGTCCAGTAGAATCAGTTCAATGCAGGGTCAAAATTGCAGCACTTTGTGGTTCTCTGTCTTACTGCACAATGTGAGACAAACTCTGAAAAACCTGTTCCCCTCCTCGCCTGTGGGGGCGCTGCACCACTGAAGGAAAAAACATGAAAACTTTTAAAGAAACTGAGTAACTTCCTCCTTCATGTAAGGTAATGGCGTCAGATTTTAGCGGTTGCAGGATTCCTATTTTGTTTTTGATAGAAAAACCATGAGCCATTTTACCCACTACAGCTAGAGTCGCACATTTGTTTAGGTTTTATTTACCCAGAATGCCTTTCGCTGTAGTCCACTTCCTGCTGTTGAAGCTCAACGATCACATGTTCATTCAAACTGCACCAGAGTTTAATTCAACCAAACAGATCAAGGTTTGCAGGCAAACCACAGTTTGTTTTTTTTGGTCTGCATCAGTTTGATTACACATTCTCACCTCAACAAATTAACCAAAGTTTGATTAATGCAGAGTAAACAGGACTGGTGTGAATGCGCCTCTAAAAACAAAGAGTGTAAAACCTTCAGATGCCATGAGAATGTATTTCCTTCAAATAAAAGGCAGATGTTTTAATCCTAAAAATGGATGATTAGGTTTGCAATAAGGCTAAAGGTTACAAAGAATGAAAGAAAACTATGTTTGGTTATGAATTAATGAATCAATTTCAAACAACCATATTAACTCATTTACTAAATTAGCTTACTGCCGAGAGAGTAAAAGGTTATTTTATAAAGTCAATGAAAGGAAATGCTGTCACAAGCAGAAACATGAGTTTGTGCAAACGGTAAAGTCAGACACACGATAAAAACTGCTTTACTTGTCGACATGACTGTGTCGTGATGGACGGACCTGGTGCGGGTTCCAGTCGCTGTCAAAGATGACGACGGTGTCAGCGGCCTGCAGGTTGAGCCCCAGGCCTCCGGCTCTGGTGCTGAGGAGGAAGATGAAGTACTGAGACCCTTCCTCGTTGAATTTCTTCAGGAGTGCAGCTCGGTCCTCGGATTTGGTGGTTCCTGAAAACAAGGATCTTGTTATTGATTTAAAGATTTACTTTATTTAAACTGAAGCAGAGAATTACAGAAAAAAGAAACAAACCAACACTTATTGGTTTCCGTCACTGGAGGAATGTTTGAGTGAAATTTTACAACGGAATAAATGAGAATAAAAAAATGAATATGTAATAATAATAATAATAGAAACATACAATCCTTCACATACATAAAGTACATTATTGTGCTCCTCTACATGATGATATCTATATATTTATACATATACTGGCAAAAGCAGGAATATGTTGTTCTAACTATTTACACTTGTTACAATTAGGCTTATAAAATTATTCACAACTAGCAGCTGCGTCTGTAGCAAGAAGCAATAAATCAATTAACTGCAGGATAAATTAAAAATAAACTAAATAATTTCCTTTTTCTTTCTTTCTACCAAAAGCTGGATGCCTAAAGTTTTCAGTCTGGTGTTTTGTTCTTTTATTCAAGGACAGTTTTGTTTACAGAGACTTCATAATTAATGTTATTTGTTGTTTTTTTATTTTGGATATTTAAAATGTCTCCCAGTTCACGTGTTAAATGTTCATTAGAATTTAAAGTTTACTGATGTTTGAGACGTTTTCTTTGTAGCCGGCAGCCATCTTGGTAGGTATCCGTAGCTAACCGTCATGGCAGTTGCTATGACAACAATAAACAAGCCACAAGCTCTTATGTTTCCACAATCTGTCTTGTACGGGTTGATCCTGACAGCAGCCATTTGTTGACATAAATTTATTTTGCACATTAGTCAAGAGTGTTAATGCACATTCTCTTTGTTAGTTAATTAATTAGTTCACTAATTAACCAGTAAAACACCTCCGAACTCGGCATATTTCACAGGTGTGATCTTACCATCAAGGCGTAGATACTGGAAGTTGCGATAGCTGAAGTAATCCTCCATGATCGTCATCAGAGACGTCATCTGGCAGAACAGCAGGACTCGGTGTCCAGTGGCATGGAGCTTTGGTAGGATCCGGTCAAGGAGCTCAAACTTCCCAGAAGCTCTGTACAGCTCATGCCTGATGGAGACGATGGATGGCGTTAATTATTTACCTGCTCAGCTGCCGTTTCTTTGTAATATAAGACAAATAAAAACGTTTTGTGCTTTTTTTATTTGATCAAACTAATGTCACTTAAAACCAGAGTTGTTTTTTTACAGTCACCAGAATAAATTGATATATAGACATATACAAAATCAGCCAACATGTTTAGTGTTAATATAAAATAAACAAATACAAATGTAAATTAATTTTGACCAACAGAAACACTCAGCAACCAAGTGCTAATAAAAATACCTAAATACACAAATGAAACAAACATCAGTTTTACAAGATGTTAAAAAAACAAATATGTGCAGAATCCTGTTTTAATATTAAAGAAAATCTGTCTTTTAAAAATGCTCAGCAGTAAAAAGAAATGCAAATGTCACATAAAAAACCCTAAAACAATGAGCTTATGATCAGGAACATTCTCATTTCTTCCATCTGACTCGGACATCTCCACTGAAGCAGAGACGGTCTGTGCTTTGGTTTTTAGCAAACTGATTAAATAACGGCTCATTAAAGATAATAATAATAATATTAGATCAAACAAAACCTTGAGCCTTTCTGCAGAATATGTCTGGTCAGTCCTACCAAACCTTGTTTAAACTCTGAAAGTACGGCTGCGTTTTCACTCTAGTGCCTGATTGAGCCGTCTTCTTTCACATTCAATGCTTTTTAAGTCAGATGATGAAATGAGCTGTGATGCTGTAGAAAAGAAGAGCTCTTTTATGTGCAACTTACCCATTGATGATGCCATTCGGGTAGCCCAAGTGCTCAGCAAAAGACTCCTGAATCAAAGAAAAAGTTGGATTTTCATTAGGAAAAGGTGTGAAGTCCTAAAAATAAAAAAATATCTGAACTCGGAAGAGCTTTGAAAATACACCACAGAGCATTTTGGATTACCTTGATCTAAACAATGAACAAAGATAACAAACCAAAATGTTCAAGATGGAAGATAACGATGTTTTAACGAGGATCTGACGACAAAACTACACAAACAACTCCAACTTCTAAGACCTCAAACATCCACTGTGACCCGGTGAGCAGACGACTCTACATGGAGGAAAAGCTGTAAAGCTGTAAAGGAGCTGAACATCAGCTCACCTGCCAGCAGAGCTCACCTCTATGTGCTGGAACATGTAGGGATGGTTGCAGATCTTCTTCAGCTGCATGATGGTGTTCATCAGAGTCTTAGCTCCGCCTTTGCCCTGAAGAAAATAAAAATGTTGTTACGCTTTGTTGTGAATTTAGCTAAACTAACAATGACAACAATAACCAGCAGTAACTGTTCACAGCAGCTGCTCTGACAGGGTTTCTGCAGGTTCACCAACTCAGATTTAAGACCATTATGAATATATATATATATATATATTCCCTTCTCACCCTCCGCGGGTGGTCTGTTTCATCCTCTGAGCTCAGGTCCTCCACCAGAGGCCTGGGAGTTTGAGGTTCTCCTCCAGTATCTTTCATGTGCCTAGAACTGCACATTTCTGGACTGAGATGTCTGATGTTGTTCCTGGGATCTGTTTGAGCCACTGCTCCAGTTTGGGGGTGACTGCCCCGAGGGCCCCAATGACCACAGGCACCACTGTGGTCTTCACCTTCCAGGTCTTTTCCAGTTCCTCCCTGAGGCCCTGGTATTTCTCCAGTTTCTCCTTTTTTCTGATGTTGTAGTCACTTGGTATTGCTACATCCACCACAACGGCTTTCCTCTGTTCTTTATCCACCACCACAAAGTCCGGTTGGTTCTCCATTACCATTATGTCTGTCTGGACCTGGAAGTCCTACAGGATCTTAGCTCGGTCATTCTCTACCACCTTCGGGCGTGTTCCCCACTTTGATCTCGGGGCTTCCAGTCCATATTCTGCACAGATGTTCCTGTACACTATGCCCGCCACTTGGTTATGTTGTTCCATGTTCGCTTTCCCTGCCAGCATCTTCCACCCTGCTGTTATGTGCTGGACTGTCTCAGGGGCCTCCTTGCACAACCTACACCTTGGGTCTTGTCTGGTGTGGTAGATCTGAGCCTCCATTGCTCTGGTGTTTATATATATATACATATGTGTGTGTGATGCTCTTAATGTTTTTAACCTTTGCTTCTGTCCTTGTAGAGAACTGTGCTGTGAAAACAGCAGGAAAGCGTCATTATCAGGATAAAAGTCACCTTCTTGTCTTTCTCCGAGCCGTCGGTCAGCAGGATGCCTTTCTGCATGTGGCGGTAGAGAACCCTCTGGATCGCAGACATGTCGCATTTTATGACGTATTCCACCTGACGAGTACAAAACAGGAGGGATTATCAGCACAGTGGAGACTTTCTGGCTCAACGGGACAGAGAGAAAACAGGAAACAAAGTGCAGGAACCAAAACAGTTATTTTGACAACTTCATAAGGCAGTTAGTTCACTCTGAAGCCCAATATGTGTGTTATTTTCCCCAAACTGCACATTCCTGACATGGCGACCCCATCACTGTCGATAATTAACAGCTGCAGCTGACAAGTTGCACAGATCAGCAGTTAAAGGCTGACAGCTTCAGTTTCCCCTTGAAGAGGAAAAGTGGCACTAAAAGGTCAGTAAAGACAATTATTTGAAGAGACAGTTCATCTAAGAGACAGCTGGGCATAGATTCAAATATGATTTATAAGAGATAAAAATCAACAACTCTCAGAAGGGAGCAGGTGCTGCTTGGGATCGCTTGCATCAGCACACCAAAACATTTCGTCACCATGAAGAGGAGGAGGAAAACAATGATGAAGTTTCTCTGTTGAAAATATTTTCTCCAGATTTCAGAAGGTTTTTTTCACCACCACTGATGTCAGAAAGAGGAGGAACGCATCCAATGTAAAGGCAATGACGTCTGAAGGTGGTTTGAGAAACAACTTCAAACGGGGCTGGAGAACGTAGAACCCTCCAAGTGTTGTTTCAGATCAATACCAATACATATTGATTAGTTTTTTTGTTTTAAATATCTGTCATACTGCCAAACTAGCAGAGATTAACTAGAGATTGAGTGGCTAAAGCCTTTCCTCTGCCTACATTACCCAGAATGCCGTGCAGTTCCGGATTGAAGTTTAGTGAAATTATTGAACATTCTTTCTAATTTTATATTTACCAATAAAAGATAATAAATGAAAGTTTGGGGATTCTGAGCTCTGGATCATCTCTACATGTCAGAGATTTAATGCCCTTCACTGTCACCCTATAAAACATTAACATGTCAACAAGCCCATGAGGACGGCGGTGCGTCATCGTGTCAGTTAAGGGGTTAAAGGTCGAGCAGCAGTGAACATTTTGCATGTCGTAAAAGTAAACATCTCACTTTCTCGGGCAGCTGAGACTCCACCTCCTTCTTCAGCCTGCGGAGCAGAAACGGGCGCAGCACCTTATGCAGGCGGCGGATGATCAGGATGGTCTCTTCCTCGTTAAGGTCAACCTGAAACAGACGAGACGCAGAACCTCAGAGTCCGGCCGGGCAGCCAGTCCTGAACCGACCGAGCCTCTGCACCAGCTGTCCACTTTCATCACTACAGATGCTCATACAGAAAAACAGCTGAGCTAAATTAAAACGTTTCCTTTTTATTAAACAATACAGAATTACAAGTTTATTTGTTACCTCTGCACCAGAACAGCTTCACCAGCATGAAAAACAGCTTTAATTATTCAGCCTATGGGTGGGCAATATGGACTTAGAACGTTACTGCGATATTTCGTGGTACTTCATTAGTTATACTTCCTTAATAGAAGAAGAATAAGTTTGTAGCCACAGTTCAAATTTTAAAAGGAAAACTGTTAATTTAAAGCCATTTTAAGGTTTTTCTACTATAACAGTCAGAAGAGCCTCAGTTGAACCAGTTACCCTCTCTCCAGTCATGGCGAACGGCGCGTTGAACCACTGCTCGAAGGTGCTGCAGCTTTTAAAGATGGTGGGCAGCAGGAAGTTGAGCAGGGCCCAGAGCTCGGGCAGCTTGTTCTGCAGCGGCGTCCCGGTGAGCAGCAGGCGGCGCGGAGCCACGTAGTGGGTGTTCAGCACCTGCGTCAGCTTACAGTGGTGGTTCTTCATGCGGTGGCCCTCGTCCACGATCATGTACTTCCAGCGGATCTGAAAACACCGGCAGCATCGTTAAAAAGCTCCGAAACAGCAGCGGTGAAGAGAACTGAACAGAAGCACTTTGTGGGAAAAAAACTAAATTATTCCATGGCATCAAATTTAGCCCTGAAGTTCTTTGCCTTAGTTAATAAAACATCGTATTTTCCAGACAATACATTGAATTTTTTCCATAGTTTTCAGGTTAGGGATGGACAGAAAAAAGACTTTGTCTGCTAAACCTCTGACAGCTAAGCAAGGTTGGATGGTGACTTAGTATTTCAGATATTTAAAATAATAATAATAATAATAATAATAATTTGTTAATGGCGGATTGTTCTCCATTAACGAATGGAGCCATAAAATATTGTTTTTATATCAGTTATTTACTTCTTTGGTTTCCTGAGAGACTCAATTTGCATTAGCTGTAAAAAATCATCAGAAATAAATGCTTAAAATGTATACCTTAAGTTAATAAATTTGTACAATAAATACTTTTTGTATAATTTTCTGATACTTTTTAGATGCACCTTTTTAAGATGTAAGTTCTTTTTCCACATTTCCATCCATCAAAACCCTGCTCTCATTCTTAGGGACATCAAAGCTCTGACTGAAGCCAAAAGTTAAATATTGCAAAAACAGACTGATGCTTTTAATGTTTTTAATGCTGCAAAACTCATTATTTCATTCAGGATTCATTTTGTAATGTTGTACAGAAATAAAAACCAAAGAAAAACAACTGAATATAAGAGATTTCTTTTCAAACAGAACCAAAGAGTGTGTTTTTTGAGACAGAGACGAGGTGAAAGCTTGAAAGTTCAGAGCGGTTTCAGCATCTTTGATGTCTTTTACCTTCGCCAGGATGTGCTTGTCCTTGATGATGTATTCATACGTCGTTATGAGGACGTTAAACTTGCCGCTGCGGAGCTGAGGGACGAGACCCCGACGCAGACCAGGAGTTCCCTTAAATGGAAAAGACAGAAAAACAATAAAGTTGGCAAAAAAAAAAACAAAAGAAAAACAGCTCAGGTGAAACAAAACAACAGATCTGATTTTACCTTGTAAGCAATTTTGACCACAGAAGGAGCCCATTTGTCAAGTTCATAAACCCAGTTGGACAAAGTCCTGAAAAAGAGAAAATGAAACGTTTCAGCTTTAACTTTCATCACTGGATGGTGTGGATGGTGAACCCGGAGCACTCCGTCTTCAAAGGCAGCAGCTTAAATTACTTTAAGAGCCACTTCGAATCAATCATGTGCAAAGATACTGGAAGGAGAGAGGAGAGACACTCGAAGATTACTGCAGAGGATCGGCGACCTAATTGGACGACTTTAACCAAGGTTCAGAGAAAATTGTAGACATCAGACAGAAGGAATCCTCCAAGATGGCCGGAGGATTTCAGTTCACATGAAGACATTTCTAACAAAAGGTTTCATTAAAATTAGGCTCTCCCTCCCTCCATTTGGACTAAAGAGAACAAAAAGGAATCAAGGTTATCTCTGCTGAAAGCATCACTTCCCCCTTTCCAGTTTAGATTTGTATTTGTATAAAATGGTGAAACAATGATTCACCACTTCACTCCAGTAAAACATCCTGTCCTGCTGTGTGTTTGTAGCAGCAGGCTGTCACTGCGACAGCTCTGCGCTAAAGCTGAGGACGGCTTACGACAGAGGAACGATGATGAGAAAGGGGCCGTTGAGCCTCTTGTGCTCCATCAGGTAGGTGATGAGGGCGATGGTCTGGATGGTCTTCCCCAGGCCCATTTCATCAGCCAGGATGCCGTTCAGGTCGTTGTTGTAGAGGGACACCATCCACTCCAGACCCTGGACCTTAAAAAAATACAAACAAGAAAACATTTCAGACGCCGACACGCAGAGCTGCAAAGTTTCTATCGCAGAAAATGACACTGCAGATAAACCAGCTCTGTTTAGTCCTCTGTAGCTCAACTCTAGTTTGTTTGAATAGAACGTCTGGCTCGTTTGTGGAGGTGTGAATGTGTAATAAGATCAAAAAAGTGAACTCTTTATGGTGAAAGTTTGAAGGGAAAACAACAGAATTTAAATAAAATCTGAATGTCAGTTTTTCTACCCCAAAAAAGATTTTCCCGGTGAGCCCGCTGCGTTTGTTTTTCCATCTTGCTGCGTTTCAGAGAAATAAAGCAGGTGGAAAAATAACAACAAGCTGCAAAATAACAATGAACAAAAGACAGGATGATGAAACGGAACAAAAAGGAGGCCAGCGGCTGCAGAGAGGAGGTCCAATTATAAACCTGGTGTCTCCGATCAGCGCGTCCGTCAGCGATGTCTCCAGAAACAGAAGGCAGCTCTTATATTAGCACAAAAATAGAAATATTACTGCTTCTGTAAATTCTGCAGGTTTGTTATGCAGATCGATGCTGGAAGTGGAAACAAGCGATCCAATTATTGGAGAATCCCTAAGGAGCAGCAGCACCGCTCACAGGAAACCAACCCAACAGTAAATTGGGGGGATGTGCCGAGAGACAACTGGATGCTGAAGGAAAAATAATGTGAGCTGCTCCCAGTTTAGTCGTTCGTCCTCCACCTGAGCAGTGAAACCTCGACCACAGCAGATCTGCTTGGTCACACCTGACTGCCTCCAACAGGTAAAAACTCATTTACAGACACGCAGGACAAGATGGGCATCGGCTTAAACGGCTCCAGAAGGATCCAGATGTCTGACTGAACCGCAAAACATTATGCTAATGGATGCAAACAACCACAAAACTAGGCTACGGTCAGCCAGCTTCGCATAATTTATATGCTAATTAAGAATATGAGGATTATTTAGATGCAATTTTTCCTAAACAAATGATCTGGCTGCTGCTTAACTTGTATTAAAAGCACAAATCTCCAGCAGATTACTCCCTTCATGTTAGAGTTGCACTGAGCAGCCTTTTGCTGAACAATACAGATTTCCAGGTTGTTTGAGCTCTTAAAAGTTTCTTTTAATGTCTAGAGACAGAAAAGCTCATTAGCAAGAAAACACATGAACCGTAAAAGACAGAAATGTGCTGCAGGTTCGTATCTCTGACTCAAACACAGAATGAGGAGATTATGTGACTACAAGCATTAAAACTTCCCCCCAACTTTTATTGTTAAGTTTAAAACTGAATCAAAGATGGAGAAGAAAAACTAAATCAGATTTTAAAAGTATCTGCCTGCTTATCTCTGGTCATCTCATCAAGATTCAACAAAAAGATTCGGGCATCACAAATTACTGTAGCCAGAACTTTAATATGTCAATAATTTAGATTAATTAATTACATAAAATGTAATAATATACAATAAATCATTTATTTTATCCTCAGGACGGAACCTTGTGAATCCAGCATTTCTGGTAGACCCATAAATTTGACGCACAACCTGCATCATCAGCTCCCATCAGTGATGGACGATAAAGCTGCTTCTCTCGGCCCATCAGGGTTAATTTATGCTTCTGAAAGGTGATGTGTGTGACGGTGTTTCAGCAGAGTGGAGGCCTTACTATCCGACAGGATCCGACCTCCAGCAGGACTCCAGTAAAAGCCCAGCAGGGTCTGCAGGCATCGACTCTGGATTCCCAGTTTAGGTTGAATCCTCACCGTCAATTTCCATGTAATGGACATTTTCACCCTAAATGCTTGGACATTAAAGTTAAACAGAAACTATGTGGCTCAGATTTCTGTTACGATCAGGTTGTTTACCCATTTCCCTTCAGTTTGTTCAGGGAGCGAAAAAAAAATCAACATTAAATGAATAATTTCTAAAAGCATTTTCTGGGAATTCGAAGTTTGGGTTGGGAAATCTAAGACTTTTAACTTTTGCAGTTCAGAGCTGAAAAACTGCAAGTGGTTCAGTTTTTCAACTTTTAGAAAAGTTGATTATTTTTTTTTCAGTATGAAATTTCCGTTTCAAATTAAACTAAAAGCAGATGCGGCAACATAAGCGCACGCTGCACTGTGTGCGCTGAATGAATTTTAAATGACAGCCGGCTCTTTCACTCATGGAATCAAGACATTTATTTGTTAACTCCAACAGGCTTTTAAAATCCGTCTTAACGAGCAGAAATGACTTCTCCATTACTGTCACCACTGTGTGTCTTTTCTGTTAAGCAACTGTCTTTTTGACCGATTACTGCCAGGACGACGTACGACTCCGTAAAAATCTGCTTTTCCAACGCCGGCGAAGCGTTTTAACAGGAAAATAAGTGGGAAAATGACTGCAGATGAAGCTGAAAGCAGTCTGACAATTTTGGGGGGATTTTAAAATTGAAGACAAATTATTTTAGATTTGTTTTCAGATTTCATGCCTCAGCCGTCTGCTGCTCTTCATGACGTTTGTTACTTTTGTTCTCCTCGCAGAACAGAAGGCCGAGTTCCAATTCACACCAAACTCCCACTTAGAAGGTTTCACTCATAAAAAGGAAATATTTTCTTCATCTTCCCTCTTAATCACTGCTTTGTGTCGTTCTGCGACACAAAAAACCCCAACAAGCCTATTTGAGGTTTGAGTTTCTGAGAAAACATGAAAAGCTCAAGAGGAATCAAAACAGATGGATTCAGTTCAGCCAAGTAAACGGCTAATTTAATCCAAGAGTGCAGATCTGTTCTGTCTAGTTCTACGCTTTGTGCCCTGAGTGACGTCATGCTTTATTTATTTATTTTACATTATATTTAGAATTCCCAATTCCACTTTCTGAACCGACTGAAAGGTTTGTTGGTGTATTTTTCTGGTATTTAAGTGTTTAAGTGTGCTGTACTGCTGCAGAGTTATCAAATAAAAATGTAATTCGGTACATTTATGTCTTCAGAAACGTTTTAAGCTGGTTCAGCTGTTTCAATTAATCAAGTTTAAGCCTCTTTACATAAAAACTCAAAATTACATTTTGCCTTCACCAGAGTCATACACATCAAATATGTTCTCAATGTTTCATTTAATACGGTTCAAAAGCTCTAAACTATAACCAGGTGGGATTTTAGTCTGGATTTAAAGGAACTCAGTGTTTCGGCTGTTTTGCAGTTTTCTGGAAGTTTGTTGCAGATTTGTGGTGGACAGAAACCTCGTGTACCTCAGCTTATCGGCCTTGGAAGTGAAAAAAGTGGATTGGCTCTCAACATTTGAGGCGGTTGGATGTTTACCTGGTACTGTTTGAGCATGCCGTTGATCAGCAGAGACGACTGCTTCTCCACCCTCTCGATGACGGCGTGTGCCACGCCGTAGTACGACTGGGAGCTGGTCTGCCCAGTGGGGACGCTGTACTCATCGTCCACGTCTTGTTTGGCCGTCCTGAACGCGTGCAGAGGAAGAGAACAGCTGAAGTGCTTTCGCTCCCGTCCGACTCTTCTTTAACTTCATTATGCCTGCGTTGGACTCGTGTTTTCTCAGAGCTAAAATGTAATATGTGTGACAATGAAAAACAAATGCAGTACTCGATGATGTTCTTGGTGTTTTTCTCAGCCACTTCGTCTCCGTTGGGATCAGTTTTCTTCTTCTCCTCCGTTTCCGCCTTGCCCATTTCCTCTTCGTCCTGATAAGGCCAAATTGAAAGCAGATCATTAAAACAGAGTCCAAACATATCAAAGGCTAAGAATTAAAACTGCTTGCAGCTACCGCCCCCTGGTGGAGCAACCTGCTCACATACAAACAGCAGGCAGCTGATTCAAAGCATGGCAGAACTGAGGATGAAACATGATGCTGATGAAGGCCACTGACCTCTTCCTCGAACTCTGAGCCGCTTTCCTCGCTGTCTGAACGAGGAGCGACTTCATACCTGGTCAGAACAAAAACGGACACAGGAAGTTTCCACCATCAGCAAAGAGATAAGAAATCAGACAGAAGCAGAAACATCTTGAGGAACGGCTGCACACCGTTTGGTTTAAAACCAGAACAATCTGCATCCAGGCTGTGTGTAGGATAGATCATCAGGTTCCTACAAACTTACTTTTTTAATGTTTCCAGTAAATTTTGTGCCACTCTACAGATTTAAATACTGAATCATTTCAAAGCTTTTTTTGACATCTCAACTATGAGCTGTTTCAGAATCTGTAACGGCTCAATATTTCACATCTGGTTTGCATTATTCTACAGAAGAGTCAGAGATGAGATCGGTTTCATATTGAAGTATCAGCTGCTCACTCAAAATGAAAGTAATCAGAGGCGATTCAATGGTGCACCCTAATAAAAGCACAAGTACATAAAAAGCAGATGTGAAATGTTTTGTTTGGACTGGATTTTCAAGTCGACCAATTTTAAATCCAAAGGAAGAGAAATCCAGATTCTGGAGGCTACTGAACAGAACGCTCCGTCTCCTCGTTTCTTCACTTCAGCATGGGGAACCATCAGCAGAACCGCAGCCAAACGTCAGCAGAACGCCGGCAGTACCGCAGCCGAACATCAGCAGAACATCAGCAGAACGTCAGCTGAACGCCGGCGGAACCTCAGCAGAACGCCGGCGGAACGTCGGCAGAACACCAGCAGAACCGCAACCGAACGTCAGCAGAACGCCAGCAGAACGTCGGCAGAACGCCATCAGAACCTCGGCAGAACGCCAGCAGCACATCAGCAGAACCTCAGCAGAACGCCGGCGGAACCTCAGCAGAACGCCAGCAGAACGCCAGCAGAACCGCAGCAGAACGCCAGCAGCACGTCAGCAGAACGCCAGCAGCACGCCAGCAGAACGTCAGCAGAACGCCGGCGGAACATCAGCAGAACATCAGCAGAACGTCAGCTGAACGCCGGCGGAACCTCAGCAGAACGCCGGCGGAACGTCGGCAGAACACCAGCAGAACCGCAACCGAACGTCAGCAGAACGCCAGCAGAACGTCGGCAGAACGCCAGTAGAACCGCAGCCGAACGTCAGAACGCCAGCAGAACCTAAGCAGAACGCCGGCAGAACACCAGGGATCTGCTGTGTACATCTGGCTGCAGAAACGTTCTGAACCGCCTGCGTCTCTGCAAGTCAATAACAGACTCTTAAACAAACCAGAAACCTGTCAGCAGTAATCGGATTACTTTGAAACTGCTCTCAGGAGGTTTTGATGAGGCTTGTGCATAATTCATTTCAATATTCCAATTGTTTTGAAACAAAAGGATGAATAATTATTCCCAGTTCATGACGTGAGACAATGCAGATTAGCTTAACAATGATTAAAAACAAGAATGAAACAGAGACTTTGCATCCAAAGTAAAACTAGATGGTTCCCAAGAGAGGAACCAAAGAATAGCGGTCCAAGCGTCTCCTTTATCTTATACATGCATTTTTGTGGCGCAAAGATAAATATTCCAGTTTTATCTTCATTTAATTGAAGAAAATCCACCATTAAACGGCGTCTCAGAACTTTAACAAACTGTGGAGTTTAGACCTTTTCATTTGGTTAAAATTATGTGACCAACTGAATATCATCTGCATCTCTAACTGAAGACAGGTTCAAATCTTCTCCCTAAAAATATTTAATGATTTCTTTTTAGTTTTGAGTGAGCGCGTTTTCATGAGTTGGTTCTCTGACAGCGAATGTGGTCGATGAGTTGTACAGAAATTCAGATGTGATGAAGTAAAACTAAACACTAAAGGATGTACTGCTAATTTAATTTACTTTGGTGTCTGTCTGATAAACTATTTCTGCTAGAGGACGGTATGGGCAGATTTTCAGCCTGACGAGCGCGTATTCAGTGAACGCGCCACACTTAAAAGACGACACTCTGCGGTGCGGATGCTATTACTGTGAGAAGCCGCATCAAATTTAGCCATTTTCAGGATCAGTGATGCGTTCCAAGTGATGTCAGACGGAGCATAAAGAGGTCAAAGAAGCTGTTTAAAAGGAAACTTTCTACAGAAATGCATCTGGTGCTCATTCAGGCTGATGCTTTTAAACCGAGTTAGATTCCAGCAGATCCCAGGAAGGCTGAACGTAACGCAGCAGAGCTCCGGTTTATCCTTTCTGCCTGTCACAGCCAAAAACACAGTCTGCTAAAAGTCACAGACTGCTCTGGACAAGATTAAAGTGAGTCAGGAAAGAACTAAACTTTCCATCTCAAATGCATGTTTAAACATTTTTCAGACTCTAGTCTTTTCCAGACAGCATAAGAAACCTTTGACTTTTACAAACTGAAGCCACTGAAATAATTCAGCAGTAGTAGAGAAACAGTGATCCTGCCCTGGTTTGCCATTTCCATTCATTTCCATATAAATCTGCCCGATCTGCTCAGAGCAGATGAAGCTCAGCGAAATGTCGTCAAGGTTTCTGCAGCCGATACCGGCTCAGCGTAACAGTACGGCTTCTCACCCAGGGTTCATCTCCAGCCAAGCCTCCAGCTGGCTGGACTTGGGGGCGTCGGTCCCCTGCAGGACCTTCCCGGTCTCCGTCTGGATCACTTTGACTGGCAGCTCGCTCATCTGGCTGCTCTCATCCATGGGCTGCAACACAACGAGACGCTGTGAGCCAAGCAAACGCTACGCAGCTTCACAAAGACTCTGACAGGTTTTTGTTTCTAAAGACGCATATGATAAAAAGGCAAACAGGTTAAGACCAAGGAATTAAGCTGTTTGTTTAAAACAGGACAAACAGAAAACTGAAACTTTAGACTTCAGCTCTAAGTAGAAAAATATATTTCTTCCTTGGAGTTGGATTGAAGTCTCTTAATCCAATCGATGCAATATTCCCTGCTTTTCTGAGTTGGTTTTGGTCTCAGCTCTAAACGACACCACATTTAGCTGCTAAATTCACAACTAAACTCACCAGGTTCACTCATATTGAAAAAAGCTAAAGGATCTTTTAAAGATTTATCACTAATGAGAGAAAAATAAAGAATCAACAGTCACTAAAATGTTCTCTCTCTGCTCTGCAGAGCAGAGCTGCATATTCACCTCCAGCAGTACATGACCAACATTTCAGAAAAAAGACAACTTTAATATGAATAACAAAAGGTGGGGAAAAAAACCCATCAGTCGTATTTGACTAACCTCGCCGTCCGGTCCAATGGCGCTGGTACCTTCACCGTCTCCTTCCACCTTCTGGAAATGAAAAAGAAAAACTGCTGAGTAAACGATTCTCACCCACTTCAAAACAAGAGCATGAATGTAAACGTTTAGCTGCTTGAAGAAGTTTTAACAGCTGATAGCCAAAACGTCAACGTGGATGTCAAGCTAAGTTCAGAAAAACTCAAACAAAATTGAGCTTTCAAATTTATGCAGAAGAATAAATGTAGGGGAAGCTAACTGTGCTAGATGTTTTAAAGGTTAGCAAAATGCTAACTGATAAAGGAGCTCTGCTATTAGTGGAAGTGTGCAAAAAAACTGCTAAAACAAACAAGATTAACGATGCATTTTTAATTTACCGTATTTTCCGCACTATAAGGCTCACCTAAAAACCTTCAATTTCCTCAAAAACCGACAGTGCGCCTTATAACCCGGTGCGCCTTATATATGGACCAATATTGAGCCACAACAGGTCTAGCAGCTACGGTAAGCAGCCGCTGACTTCATTTTCACCCGAAGAAGAAGAAGCACGCGGTGCATGCTGGGATAGTTGTCAGAACGCTGGTATGTTAATAAAGTTTGACTGACTTATCTACCTACCGACCTGATAATCGGGTCGTCTGCAGGTCATTTATCACCACGTTCTCCACCAACATGCTGTGCGCGAACGGAGACGGGTGACCATCGTCCGGTCACACCCCGGCCCAGTTGCAGAAGGCTCTCCTCGCCGATCCGAGTCAGACCGTTTTGTTGACATTCCCTTTAGTGCAGCTCCATCTAGTGGATGCATAACGTAACTCCAGCTTCTATTGTAGCGTCTATTCTATGCGCCTTATATATGAAAAAAGTTTTAAAATAGGCCATTCATTGAATGTGCGCCTTATAATCCGGTGCGCCTTATAGTGCGGAAAATACGGTATGTTTTACGTAGACAACATCACGGTTAAGACCAACAAATTCATCAACAATAAATAGTTTTAGTGCCTTTTGCTGCATGTTTCCACCTTCTTCTTTCTTTGCCCATTTTCTGTCTGATTACTGCAAATGGAGGCTAATAGAGTTACAGAAATCTTTTCTAAAAAAAGAATATATATCCTTGGTTTTGGAATTGAGCGCCTTGTCAGAAGTAAAGAACAAACTCAAAACTTCTTCCCACCTTCTTTTTCGTCTTCCTCCTCTTCTTCTCCTTGGCAGCCTGAGCGGCTTTGTGTTCGTACACCAGAGTGGTGAGGTTGGCCACGTATTCATCCGTCTGCTGCAGCAGGTAGGCCAGACGCTTGTCCTTCTTCTGGTCAATGAGTTTCCGATAGCCTTCCTCATCCTCTTCCTGGACAGACGGTGACGGGGGGGGGAGTTAGTTCCCCTTCAGACTCCTAATGCAGCCTCTCAAAAGGCCGCAAATTCAAGACGGATACAATTTCCTAATCTCTGTCTGCAAACATCTAAAACTATTAAAAAAACATCCAGGAGACAAATCCTAAAATTTGTCAATGGATTCAAATTATGGCTGTTCTAAACCCTTTTGTTAGTAATAGTAATTTCCCCCTTTGGTAGTAACAAATAAATAATTCAGCTCCTTTTTTTAAGAAACTATTTCATTGCTTAAAATACGAACAACTCAGTGAGAAATAAAACATTTCATATTAAATTTTAAAAATTAAAAAGCAAGATTAAAATGAGGTACTGCCTTTCATACTACTTTTTTATCTAAAAAAATGTTTTTTTTTTTTTTAGGTAATCTATGTTTTATTATTTTTTATACATTATTACACTTCTTGATCACCAAGCAACAAAACGGAGCCAGAAGATATTAAGCAAATTATACTCCAAAGCCTAAAGAGAGCAAAGTTAAGTTTGGAAGTAATTTTAAGTGATAAAAGTTTGAAATAATATTTCCCAGAGTGAGCGCTCTCTTTTCGGCGGTGCGTCTTCCTACACAGCTGCTAACAGCACTTAGCATTTGTCAGCAGCTCACTGGTGGAAGTCAGAGCGTTGTGCAACACAAATAATCTTCCGGCTGAAACACAGCGCGTTGAATAAGACATAATTTAACGAAACCTCGAGGGAAATTATTTGTCTTTGTTCTTCTGTAGATGATGTGGCCACAGACTTACCAGCAGCTTCTTCATCCTCTCCTTCTCCAGCCGCTCCGTCTCCTTCTTCTGCTCCCGCTCGGTGTTTGTGTGCCAGGTGGCAACGGCGCGGGTGAGTTTCTGGATTTTCCCGGACACCGAGCGGTGGTACTCCTTAAAGTCCTTGGCATGTTGGAGAATACTGTTGAGATATTCCTGCAAACCAAGCAACAACGATTAAGCTTTAAAAATCTTCAGGATTTTTACCGTTTCGCACTGAAAGCTAGACGTTCAGCTCAGACGGCTCAACCTGATGTTTCTGTCGCCGCTTCTTCTCCTGCTCCAGTTTCTGCTGCTTCTCCAGCTTCTCCGTCATGCGCGCCTCCCTGAGCGTCTGCCGCTTGCTGCGCCTGTACGCCTTCGAGTTGAGGGCCGTCTCCAGGGTCGTGTCGCGCCTCATACACGCCACCACATCCTGCCTCAGCTGGACGTTACGTCCGGTTGCATAAGAAAAAAAGTTTCCATCAATGCTTTTTTATACACATTATATAAAGTATCACATTCAAAAGGGCTTGAAATTTGAAATAAGTGACTTCACTTCGCAAAATCTTGAGGCTCCGAGTTCTTAAGTCCAAACGTCCATCATTGAGGGGATTTATGGTCTATGCTAGTTAGCAACCTGTACTTCCTGTTTATCATAGCCATGCATAACAATGGAGGTGTCAACATTTAACAACCACTAGTTATGTTAATTTTTTATAATACTAACCATATTTCTATAAATGTTTGAGCTTTGCATAGCCTGATTAATGGAAACACGCCTAAGTATCATTTTCTTTTTTCTCTTTTTTACGACGTTTGAAAAGTTTGCCCAAAATTTGTACGACAATTAGATGAAAACAGCTATAGCATAAAATTTTTATCAGTAAAAAGAAATAAAATGGAAAGAGGCATTTCATAATGAAGAAAGTTACAAAAAATATCTAAAAAATGTTTTCTGGTATTTGTCATTAGAAATAAATATGTTAATTCCAACTAACCTAAAACAGAGAAGATTAATCTGATTTAACTTCAGACAGTGAGAAACAAAACAAAATGTGACTTTTTATTTAGTGAAAGTGAAGATCTGGATTCAACAGCACGCGCACGAGTCGCGTGCCGTCTTCCGTTGGAGAAGATCGAAAAGATGACATGACTTTACGTTTTTCCAAACACAAGAAGAAAAAGTGTGACAGCAGAGGAGATGTTTAAGTAAAGCGGGGAAACGGTTGCATTCATGGCTGAACAATCTTCATGCTAGAGAAAGCACTGTAGCAAATGTTTTTCTTTTTCATTTTATGTCCTGGTTTGCAATAAAAACTGTTAAAGAAAAACTCGCCTTTAAGAAAAATGTGTCATTTTTAAATGGAAAATAAAGTAGTTTTTAGTGGCAGTCCTGAAGAAAATCTGATTCATTTTCTTGTAAAAGTTGCTGTTCATTATTTTGTTGTTGTCAGAAAAACAAAGATTTGCTGGATTTCAGTTTCTGTTCTGAACTGGAGGCCAAAAACGTTTCATGTAGGTTCAGCTCTCCTACCTGCCGCTGGAAGTTGAGCAGCCGCAGCGCCTTGAGCTCCACCGTCGCTTTAGTTCGGAGGTCTGGCGGCAGAGAGCCGGGCAGACTCTCCAGTTCCTGGATCCGGTGAGCGATCCGGGCCTGCAGCCTGACGGAGACCATCACACCGTTAAAAAGCCACAGAATACATGTCAACGTTTTTAGAAAACAGAAATCACTAGGAATTATCGCAAGAAACACATTTTCAATTTACGATTATTGCAATCGCTGGTCAACGATGAGAAGGAACAACGGCAGAATGGAGACATTAATCACAGATTGTTGGGGAATAACCGAAACTAAAGAGAATAAAAAACTAAATTAAGTCTGGAAACAGTCAGCAAAAACAGCAACATCTGTAACGCATGTACCATCGTCACAAACTGACCTGTAATCAGATTCTGTTGGCCATGTCTGTTACAAATTAGTTCAAATCCTAATCTGTTGACCTTCAGATGCCAAAACTATATTCATTTCTCCCATGTTCATTAAATTCATCATGACTGAACAATAAATGAACTAAGTTTATAAAGTGCTTATCCAAATTCAGACTAAACAGGACCTCCACCAGACACTTCACCTCCATCACGCTGAAGGGACGCAGATTTGTTTTGTGATTTATTTTCAACTATTTCAGTTTAAACTCCAGAGAATTTCATTCCTCTGATAAACAGCTACATCTCATAGAAATGCATTTTAATAAGCTTTAATGTATGTAATGAATTTTAATGCATTTCAATGCTGCTCATTCTGAGTTTAAAAGCAGAACTCTAACAGTGTGTTAGAATTCTGGAAACCTTGTTCCAGATCTCCATCTTCATTTTCAGTTTTCACATTTTAGACTAATAAAATGTGATATTTTATATTTTTGTTCCCAAGAAAAGTGAGAACAGTGACCCTGTGGCACTGGTCCAAACTCTACCTGAACTCTCTCTCCTGCAGGATTCCCACCGGGTCCAACCCCTGGGGCTTCTGGACCGGAGTGATCCGGTTCTGCTTCTGCTGCATTTGGAGCATGGGCGACACCTGCTGCCCTGGAGGGTGAACGGCCCCTGAACTCCCAGGGACGGGGCCCGGGGCCCCTACAGGCGCCTGGGGGGGAGCGGGAGACGGGCGGCCGCTGGGGACCAGGGTGAGGTGCTTCTGTGCTTGATTGTCACTAGCTTGACCTGGAAAAAAAACATAAGACTTTTAATGATCTTATCCTTCGCTAATCTTTAGCGTGTACATGATGTGCCGGTGAAGGAGCTTTTCTGTTTCACATGACAAAGAGACAGTTTTAACAAATATTTGAGAAACATGTTGCTTATAAAAGCTGCTGAGGCTGGAACAGAAACCGGCATCAGCCTGAGGACTCACCGTCAGTCCAAGGCTTGGGTCCGGTGCTCTGATTGTGTCCTTGCAGTGCTGGTGTTGGGCAGGGGCTCGATTGGGGACCGCTCATGGGAGCCATCGACATTCCTGTCAGACATAACCAGTTAGATCCAACACGCAACTGTACAAGTTTTCTGAAAATGTCAAGGTGGGCTGAAGGAAACAGCAACAACCAGGAGATGCTTTCTGACTTTTAAAATAAATGCTGGAGATGTAAAATACCCAAAAAGCTACCAGTTGTAGCCATATGTATTAAAACGTACTTTATTTACTTGTTTTTTTATTATTGCATGCATTTGTGAGTATTTGTGTCATTTATAAAGTGGAAAACAGATAAAAGAAGGAAATATATTCACAAGAGCTGCAAGAAAAATAAATTATTGTTGAAATTAAATAATGTTTTTATAAACTTTAGGTAATAAAAAATGTCTTAGACTTATTTCAATACATCAACTAATCACATGATCAATTAAAACAACCAATAATTTCTATTTGCATAATTTATTGTTCTTCTCTTTTCTCTCTTTCTACCAAAAACTGGTTGATAAAAGTTTTCAGTTTTGTATTTTAGCCTCAACTAAGAGACTTCATAATTCATTTTATTTGTTGTTTCTGCTTATTTATTTTGCATAAATAAAATAAAAAATAAAACATGTTTGTTTTTGCAGTGTTAAATGTTGCAAACACTTTTTGCAAAGTAAGTAAAAGTACATTAAAGACCTGCTGTTGTTGTATCAACCTTCCAGACCTCTCAGGTCTCCTGGTTCTGCGTCCAGAACCAGAACCAAACATGGAGAAGCAGCTTTCAGCTTCTGTGCACCACAAATATGAACAAACTTCCAGAAAACTGCAGAACAGCTGAAACACTGAGTTCCTTTAAATCTGGTTAAAGTTGCTTCTGAACCATAATTAATGAAACACTAACCAACATTTTGAAATGTAACGTTTTCACTTGATCATGTGTGCACCGATTTATCGGTCGGTCAATTTATCAGCGACGATTTTCTTAATTTTGGGTGACCAGATGATATTTGCTTGTCCAGCCATGTCCACCTCGGCAAAGGTCTAAAAATCAGGCGCCGTCTCTTCTGCTGTGCAGTGAGAGGTTTGACTGACAGACCGGTCCACCAGGTCAGGTCTGCATGTTTACAGTTTAAGAACAGTCACTTCACTGTCGCCAACTCGGCAACTTTCTTGTTAGATTTTGCAACATTTCAGACTAAAAAAACTGGTATCAGCCAAAATCAGAATCAGCAGATGAGGTTTGGTGATCGGCGATCGGCCAGAAAACCGTCATATTATCCCGTTTGGTTCCTACCTGAAGGCCTGTATGGGCTAGCACCAGATGCTTGCTGCTGCTGCTGCTGCTGCGGCGGCGGCTGCTGCTGCTGCTGTGGTTGTTGTGGCTGTTGCTGCGGCGGCAGCGGCGCCTGCTGCTGCTGTTGCATCGTGGGTAGGCTCCTTTTGCCCTGAACAGCCAGCTGGAGGTTCTCGGGCAGCGGCTGCCCGCGGGCCAGGATCTTATAGGCCAGGATCTGCGCCCTGAGCTGCTGCAGCTGGACGGGGCTGAAGGAGGAGGGGCCACGCCCTGGCTGGCCCATCCCCGACATGCTGGCCATGCCTCCCTGAGGGTCCATGGACATCATGGGGCCGGGCTGGGATGGAGGCATGTGGGGCGGGGTCGGCCCGCCTCCACCTCCGGACATGGGGCTGGAGGCGTGCTCATGGATTCCCATTGGAGATGGATGTGGAGACATGTATCCTAACCCCACAAACCCCACAAAACGTTTAATGTTTCAGAAAATTTACAACCATCAGCATGAAATTTGTATTTTACTTATTTTTTTGTGACAGACCAACAGACATCTGCAAGATGTTTAAATATTTTGTTAGATATATAAATGTATTTATTTCTGTTCACTGAAAAAACACAAAATCTTACTAAGTATTTTTGTCCAATTTCTAGCGCAAATATCTCATTACACTCAGAATAAGACAAAACTAACTTACTACTAACTTTTCAGCAAGAAACAAGCTTGTTTTAAGTTACTAATTTCATAGTATTGATTTAAAAAGTACTAAAGATGATAAAATCAAATGCTAGTCACTCTTATAAAAGCATTAATCATGTAGCTCCCATGAACGTACGACTGTGTTGGTTTCTCCCATAAAACACCATTAATATATGTTACAGATTGTGGTTGTTTAATTTCAAGAGGTGTAAAGACTTATATTTATTTTTTAATAATAATAATAATCTTCACCTTGGCTGTGCTGGTCCAACGGGCTCTGAGGAGGCCCCATGCCGCTGTGCAGGGATCGCATGCTGACACCTTTCATGTGACCGAAATGCATCGCCTCGGCCATCGTCTTATCATTCATGGCCGCCTCCAGGGGCTGAAACAAGACAGAGAAACAGGAGACTCGGTCATGCTGCTCTTCCTGTTTCAAAACGCTGCTCTGCTGGATAAATCTGACTGGTAGTAAATATAGTAACACGTTTTTTATAGCTTTTGTTTTAGCCGTTTTGATTGGGGTTTATTTTATTTAATTTTTTTCTTTTACAATGAATATCTCTGCTTTTGCAGCTGGTAGGTCTTTTGCTCTTACTTTTTACATTTATTATGATTTGTAACCATAGCAGCAAAGTATTATTTTTACTACCTTGAGCAGCTAATTAGTGTCTTAAAGGTTCACATAATATCTGAACTACAACCCCAAAAGGAGGCTTCATGAATGCAGAGCAGAGAGAGAAGCAGAGACAACTGTCTTCAGTCAGAAGCATTTTCAGATTTGTTGCAAGACTGACTGCTACTGGAGAACCTTCCTGCCTATAGCATCACCGTCTATGACGACTCTTTTAAAGATACTTGGCTGTTATGAATTACAACATTTAGCTTCCCTTTGGGATAAATAAAGTATTACTGAATAGAAGTGACAACAATCACTTGATAAAAATCTAATTTAGCAGAAAATTTTACTTTATTCCACAAATTGCATCAAAATAACTTGAATTAGATTCAGAAGTTTTGTCAGAGCAACAACAAAGAAGTGTTAAACTCTCTGTGAGGCAGTAGCAGTGACAGCCGACCTTATGCATAGGATACATGTTGTCCTGAGAGTAATCGCTTTGTCCCTGGGCCTGCATGCCGTGCGGTGCGTTGGGTGTTCCTGGTCCAGGACTGGGGCCCATCATGCTGTGAACAGAACCTGGTGAGGGGTCAGGTCCAGGGCTGGGGCCCAAGATGGGCCCTGGGGACAGGCCTGGCCCTGGTGACGGGCCAGGATGGGACATGCCACCTGACGTGTCTGACGGAGTGGACATCTACCGGACTGAGAGGACACCAGTCAGCTGAGGGGAATAAACAACAAGTACTGGATTTTAGATCAGGTAAACAACGACGGGAAACAAAGAAAGGAAAACATTTTACACTTACTATTTCATTTTTGTCTATCTTTTATATAAAAACATATCTTTAGATATTCAAATTTGAAATATTGTGATGGAACTGGGAATAACTCTTCTAATGGGAGCATTACTAAGCTTCCAAATACTTTAAAATAGTTTGAAAATCACCTTAAACCTCTTCCATAGTGGACAACAATAACAACAACAACATAAATGATGTTCTTCTATCTTAGTTGGTGAACACCCACTTGTGTTTATTCAAGGTGATCCCAAGGTATCATAAGCCTGGCGGGCTGTCAGGCTTTTCTTGTGCCCCCGCCAGGCTGAGCATTGTTTAATTTATTATAGGTTTTTTATACACCAGTAATAGTGAAATGGTTGGAAACAACCTGGCAACACAGTACGGTCAGTATATGATCACATCAGGTCAGGTGTCTTTTTTTTTTATTTGAACTCTGTAACCACTTCCTGTCTTTACTGGTTTACATGGCAACAACTTCAGTGAATAAAGTGACAAGTCGCAGTTATAGGACAAAAAATGTCCTGTACAACAGAAGTGCAAAAAATTATATTGATTTTGTTTGTATTTTTTATGCTTGTCTTTTTTAAAACTTTACAGATTGATCATATAATGTCTTCCAATTACACATAATTAGTGGGCATTCGTCCTTACCGGACTTTGTAACTTTTCTGGGGGAAACCCTGAAACCGGCAAAACTCTGGTTATTATGACAACCGGTGATCAGTAATTCAAGTTATTTGATCGTAGGAACCTGATTGCTCCAATTTCTCCTTCTAAAATTCTGTAAAAGCAGGAAAGGTCTCCATTTTGACTTTTTTTGTGTTCAGTTTAAAACAAATCATAGTGTGGAGCCAGTTATGTGTTTTTGTGTAGCTGAAATGAAAGGAATTTGTTGTTTTTTGTTTGTTTTGTTTTTGTCTTGCTTTGTCTTTTGTGGGAGCACAGAAGAGAAATAATGAAACAAAAATTACAACAGGAAAAAAAAAAACAGGCAGTGTTTCAGCTTCAGAACTGCAAATTGCAGAATCCTGATCTGGCAGATGAAAACTGTCATCCTATTTCAGTACAGCTAAAGCTAAAAGTACAACACCTTCATCTGTGATTCATGGTTAAACTAAAACTGTGAAGGTGAAAATTTTAATTTGATCCAAGAGGATTATTAGTCACAACAGATTTAGTCTCATCTTTCCAGTACGGTTCTCTGGGGCATTGGCCCCTTTTCACCCCGTCTAGAACCGCCCATGCCATAAAGCTACCTAGAAAAATACAACGTAGGAAACATTTAATTAAAAGCCGATCTGAAGTCCTGTATAATGCTTATTGCTGTCTTTTCCTGATAAAATGTTATTGTTTAAAATAAGCTGTCAATACTGAAAACAGATTTTTCGGTACAGTGTAAAAATGACACCCCCGGTTCGTCCAGGTTAACAACAGCAACATACATAACAGTTCAATGTTTTATTGATTATCGGACTGAAATGCACACTGGTATTGCCTGGCGCAATACCAAAATATAAAGGTGAAAGTTAAACACACAACGGGTTCTCCGAGACATTCCTGTACGGTTACATGACCGTTAGCTGGTGAACTATCACCATGAAGAAGAAGAAGAAGAAGAAGCGACTCTGATTGGATCATCATGGCTTCCCCTAAAAAACTGGTGGCCATCATGTGCAAGACAAAAATCAAACTTAAAATGAAAGTCGGGCTTTTGTCAGCGTCGTGCCAGCACCTTTAGAGACTTAATGCAAGTTAAATACGACGCTCAGAAAGACGGGGCCTCGCAGAGCAAATAATTGAGGCGATTTTAAAGGTGTTTGTTTGGCTCGAGCGAGAACTTAGCTAGCAGCTAGCTAGCTTAGCCTGCTAGCTGTCGTTTCGGACTGCTACCCTGTGATGTGTTCCGTGTCACAAAGTTTGGACAGTTAAACGCCGCGCAGAGTTATTAGAAAAGCGTAAAGATAGAAAAAACAGCGACGTGAATTATTTTACCTTTCAGTTGTTGTGAAACCGCACACTGTTAGAAGGGATTACTGCAACGTTTCTTCAGAAATATGACGGGTGTCTAGAAGTTCACTCCCCCCTCGGTGTTGTTTTGCTGTCATATTCAGTTTGCTCCAGTCTCACCTCGTCGACACTGATTTGTCAATGTCACCGGAAGTTCCGCCTCCCAAGGCTGGTGATTGGGTGAATATCGGTCAGTCTTTGTTTTGTTTATATGGGGCGTGTGCCTACTCTATTGCCACTTATTATTGGGAATTATGGCTCTTTTCTGAGGTCTGGATCTACTTTTTCTGTTTACACTCGTTTGGCTCTCAAAAAGGTACTAAGATTTTTTTTCAGTATTTATATTCAACACGTGAAACTCTTATGCAGACTCATTACACAATAACTATGTTTAGTTATTCAAGTTCATCTGTTGTCTTTCACATCCTTTAGGCGAGTGGTGGTATAAGCCCTACCCATCATAGGGCAATTCACATGTTTATTTTATTGATAATTTCGATAATTAGCTGTATTTATTAAAGTAAGAAATAATCCAAAATTGACCCAGGAATTATGCTGTGGCCCTTTACTTTAAAATATCATTGTTTAACCAGCTGGAATTTCACAAAACGCCGTATCCACATCAGTTGGAAGTTGAGTGGAAGGAAAAAATGCAGAAACAACACAGAAAACATTACCCTTGAGGCTATTGTGAAAACCTCAGAAGAGGTTTAACTGAAGATATGGATTAAACCATTAAACCATTCTAAGGTGTTCACATGTCGTGATGCTCAGTTCTTTGGGTTTTGTTTTTTTTTACTGAAATCCTTTTCTGTTTGTTTGTTTGCATAGTTGTTCACACTACTAATTAAATCCGACCGCTTCTGAATTAGTTCCATGGATGGCACAGGTTGGATGTTTTTGGGTGTGAAAAGATCAGAACTGGCTCATTCTAGGGACAAGTGCTGCGAATTAGCTGTTGCTATTGCACCATGATGCTAACATGGGACTGCTGTTTCATTCAGTTTGTCTATGTAAATGTGTGTCTGTCCCTATCAAATAAACTTTGAAATAAATTATGCTGTGAAAAAGTCAGATACTGGTTTCATATGAAAAGGGCTGCAGTGTTGCTCACTTCTCGCTTTCTTCTACTAACAAACTTCAAATGTAATTAATTTCCCAGCATAACTCGACACCAGCTCATACTTTCAAACACTAACATGTTTTTTGCAGGTATTTCTGGATTAAAAATCTTAAATTTCAAGTTTTATTGGTCTTAAGAAATAATAATTAGATGAAATTTGTGCTTTCATTGCCACATTGTTTGTCGTCAAAGGTGAAGTTTTGTAAGTGAATGTACATATTTTAGGCTAAATGTGGCACCTTCTAGGGCTGCACAGTGGCGCAGTTGGTAGAGCTGTTGCCTTGCAGCAAGAAGGTTCTGGGTTCGATTCCCAGCCTGGGGTCTTTCTGCATGGAGTTTGCATGTTCTCCCTGTGCATGGTGGGTTTTCTCCAGGTACTCCGGTTTCCTCCCACAGTCCAAAAACATGACTGTCAGATTAATTGGCCTCTCCAAATTGCCCCTAGGTGTGTGTGTGTGTGGTTGTGTGTCCTGTGTGTCTCTGTGTTGCCCTGCGACAGACTGGCGACCTGTCCAGGGTGACCCCGCCTCTCGCCCGAAACGTTGGCTGGAGATGGGCACCAGCACCCCTCCCGACCCCACTGAGGGAAAAAGGGTGCAAGAAAATGGATGGATGGATGGGTGGCACCTTCTAGTTTATGCAGGCATTTCGTTAGATGAACACTAGATGGCAGCACTGATCCACAGTTTAAAAATGGGTTCCGCGCGGCTCTGGAGTTTAATACCGAGTCTTTATGAATAACACGCACCTGAGCTCCAAA
Organism: Poecilia reticulata; assembly: GCF_904066995.2. Lineage (NCBI taxonomy): Eukaryota > Metazoa > Chordata > Actinopteri > Cyprinodontiformes > Poeciliidae > Poecilia > Poecilia reticulata. The sequence goes on from NC_088838.1 coordinate 32,813,164, forward strand.
CAAACAAGAGCCGAGTCTGAAACTATGTAGCTGGTATTTACATATCAGTAAGACTGATTATAGCATTGTGGAGTTCCAGAGGCTCGGCATGCAAATTAAACAGAAGTTTAGCAAAACTTTATTTGCATCATTTTGACATCAGAAACTGTGTTTTGATTTCATTATGAAAAGATAAAAGCTGTTTTCACTGGATATTTGTTTGGTAAACCTCAACAGTCGTATAATAATAATTATTATTATCATCATTATCCTGCTTTATTTCCCCCTGCAGCTCAATATTTGTTTGCAAATGTACGAGTCTCATTCAAATAAATCAAATAATGTTGGTTAGCTTAAAGAAATGTGTATTCAAAATATTTCTCATCATTCACTCTGAGAAATACCTTTAGTGTAAACATGTGCTGTCATAAGTTACCTTTATTTAAAGTGGAAAAAAAGGTGCATTTGCAGCAACATGAGTGAAACTTATTTTTTAAATTCCGTCAGAAGAATTTGCAACGCATCATTTATTATTCAAAGTGATAGTTTGGCATAGTTTGTGGGTGAGCCGTGACTCTGGGATGACCTGGGAAGACGCTCAAAGGCTTCACCAACCTCATTTGACTAAACTCACAGGTCAATGACCAAAGCTCATTTGAACTTTGATCTTAACTTCCCCTCCTTAACAATTCTCTTCTTTCTTATGTATCTACAGAAAGGATGCACAGAGGGTTCCCAAATGTAAATTTTCCCCAAAGTAAACAAATCGAATCAGCTTCGCGGTTGCAGCCGCCGGCGTCTTTAGAGTCGCAGAGCCAGGAAAGGGCTTGGCCGCAGTCATTTGTCAGTGAAAGAACTAGTGGTTGCGGCTTCCATTCACCTTGAAACGTGCCGTAAAAAGTCTCCGGGAAGTCAAAGGCATGACATTTTATTCAAAGGGAACCGGCGTTTTTTAATGGATGGGTGGGACAATGGAATATTCAGGTACAAAGACGACGTATTCTTCTTCCAAAATCCTGTTTTATTCATGTGGAACCTGAACAAATCAACTAAAAACTGTGTGTTTTTTTATTAAGTGACTGCATTTTAAGTTTACACTTTTTAACCACTAAAAATATTCAGTGCAAATTATATTTTTGGCAAAATGCAAACAAAACTTTTCTTATATTTATTGCAGCACATTGGCATGTGGTTTGGTGATTTCCAGTGGATTGCTTAGTTGTGTCAAATCAAAATAACATTTTTAAATGTATGTCAAGTATATTCAAATGTATTCAGCAATGTTTCATAAATGTTTCAAAATGTTACTTTGACTGTGAAGGAGAAAATTTGAGTTTCTGATTTTGTACAACAATAACTGACAGATTTTAGCATAAAGTTTTTTAAATAACATTGATCTTTGTTCATAACAATCTTATTATTTTTGACCTTTATTATTTATGTACATTTACATATTTACACATTCTAAAATATTTTAGGGGTGTACTTAAATCACCTTAAATATACATATATTGTGTTTATTTAGAAAACTTTCTTTCCTACTTATGTACAAAAGGAAAGAATAATAAAAGCAACTTCTTTTCTAGAAGAATGAATGGAAACTTCCTTCATGGTAGCTATAAATGATATAATCACTAATAAAATCCTGTTTTTCTCCCATCAGACAAAACTAAAACATTTGTGACAATGTAAAAGAAAGAATTACATATTTGCTGTCAAATGAATCTGTTATTCCTGACTGAAATTATTAAAGAACGACAAAATAAAATTATTTTACATTCCGTGTTAATGAAGATATGAAATGATTTGGCCTTTTTTGATTATTCCCTCTCAAACATGTCGTGTCTCTTGACAGACGGCTACAGAAACACAGACATTGATGCACGCGCCGCCGCCGCGCGCTAATCTGCAGGTGTGAGCAAACAAAAGGTGAGCTATAATTAGTTTTACATGTGCCACATTTGGCAGCAAGCTGTTTGCTTTCCTCTGTGTCACCTGAGCTTCCCATTTGAATAACCAATGCTCACATTGCGGTGCGCTTATTATTTTTCCCTGAGTTTGATGATGAAGTGGCTGTTTAAACAGCAGCGACAGGCAGCATGCTGGTCACACTGTTTGAGTCCATTTCACAATCCTTTATACGTTTAGTGTATAGTTTATGACTGATATTAGTAAGAATTATTATAAGCTGACTTAAGCTCCAGTTTCCATTTTGCCTTGTTTGAATCTTTAGTTTTATATCCTGCAGATAAAAGGCTGTTGGTTAAAGCAGAAAAACTGTTTACAGATGGTGGATTTGAAAAGTGGTATATTCTACAGCTCTGCTGAAAATCTGTCTTGTTTCTCTGAATAACGTCGATTTAGTGTATTATCAGAAAAGGCCTGTCACAGTAACGCATGTTACTGGATGATCAATTGTCCCAGAAGTTATTGGTTTTTGATTTTTTGCAGGTAATGACATAATAATAATGCAAGAACACACTCTCAAAGATCAATAAACTTTAAATTCCGATTAACATTTAACACTGGAGCTGGAAGACATTTTAAATATTCAAAATAAATAAACAACAGAAACAAACAATAAATAAAATTATATTTTGTAAACAAAAAGGACTACTTGAGACCAAAACACCAGACTGAAGATTTTTGTCATCAAGTTTTTGACATAAAAAGAGAAAAGTATTTATTTATTTATTTATTATGCTTTAAATTAATTGATTTATTGCTTATTGCCACAGAAATACACCCTGCCAGATTTAGATATCAGCTCTCATTACACTAATATTATCCAGAATTGCACAAATATTAAAAAAAAAAAAAAGTAAAATAGTCCTGCCAAACTGCCATACTGGGGAAAAAGATCAAACAAACAGCATCTGGAATGTTACAGTGTTGGTATCCTAATCAATAGATTCCATAATTAAATCAATCAATCAATCAATCAATCAAATTTTATTTGTATAGCACATTTCAGCAGCAAGGCATTTCAAAGTGCTTTACATAATTAAAATAAAAACATAACGTGACACTGAAGAAACAGTGATGGCAACTTTTTAATACAAATTTTATGACATTTTAAAAATTTATAAAATTGAACTAAAATCCAAAACCAAACCTAAGAGCTAAATTGATGACTTTGGTATCTAAATATTTTTAATTTCCTCATTTCCACTTAACAGTAGTTTTGCTTCCATTCAGTTGTCAAGCAAATTTTGAGTCAACTTTAGAAATGTCAACACTGCAAAAACACAAAATCTTACCAAGGATTTCTGGTTTAGTGAAAATATGTTAGTTCCCTTGAATTAAGACAAAACTAACCTAAAAGTAACATAACATCAATAAATAGGAGATTGTTTTAAGTAAATAAATCCTCAATATCGTTGAAAAGCAATATTAATTCAGATTATTTCACTTATCTCAAGTCGTTACCTAGCAACCCGAGCCCAGCCAGCTCGTTACCTAGCAACCACGTTCTAACTCCGTTGGCAGATTATTTCACTGACAACATGGGGAAATTTGGCTTGTTATAAAAAATGAATTTATCTGCCAATGGAACTCGTATATTCAACAATATTAAGGAATTGTTTCATTAAAAATGAGCTCTTATCTTGCTGCAAAGTTACTTACGAGTAAATTTTGTCTTATTTGTCTTGGACTAGAAACAAGAGTAAAAATTTTCGGTAAGGTTTGGTGATTCTGCAGTGGGAAAAAAAGGTAAAAAAATAACTGAATTAGGAGATAATACGATAAATAACCATCCCTAATCTGGCCACTGTATACAACTGTATTTGGGATCCAAGTTTAAACGTCTGAGCTCAATTTGCTGTAAGATTAATAACTGCGGTTCTTTCAAATCATCTGTCTGAACCAGAAAGATTGCTGCAGGTTGTTTTTTTTGTTTTGTTGGATCTCCTGAAGCAAGTGTTTGCTATTTCTCTCTTTAACTGCAACTCATGAAAGCAAAACTCCAAGCAGATTTACAGGCGGTTGTCCAGTGCCTTCCTTCATCCTTCCACCTCGGTTCCTCCATGTTTGCAAAAGCTGCTTTTGGAGGACTCTCCGGGGACCGGCATCTGGTCCAGAGCACCAAACAGCACCGAGATCTTTTTCCAAGATGGTGCGGGGGCCATGTCGGAGGCTGTGAAGAAAGGAAACGCTGTCAGAGCAAGCCGCTTTGTAGTTGCCTTTGTTGCAGGTGCCCTGCCATTCACTGTTAGTGCCTGCTGTTTAATATTACAACCTGCTGGACATCTGGTGGCTGTGGCTGAAAGAAAGCAGCAGCACGATGATGACCCTGCTTGATAATATTCTCTGACAGATAATAACAGATGTTGATTATTAACAAATGATAAAATAAAATTTCAACTAAGCCTTTGATGGTTTAACAAGTCTTGTTCTGTATCCTTTATAAGAAGTAATGCTTATTTTCTTATCTAATGTTTAGTTTTCTGAATTGACTGAGCCAAATTTTATCTATCTAGCTCTAGCTAGCCAAGCTAAATCTAGCTAGCCAAGCTAAATCTAGCTAGCCGATCTAGCTAGCTACATCTAGCTAGCCAGATTTAGATCGCTATCTAGCTATTTAAAATAATTGTCTCCCATGTTTGACCAGGTAATATAACAGCCAATTTGGATATATACTGAGCTACTTATCTAGCTAGCTTGCTAGATCTGGTTAGCTATATGTAGCTAGTTAGAGATGCAGCTACCTAGCTAGCTAGATATTAATAGATGACTAAGAATACCCTCTTTTTGAAAGAGGCTATACAAAGAACAAAGCCACATGATCTATATCTGCACACACTGAGTGATAATTTAGAAATTAACAACTTTCTGCAGTAAAATGTCAGAGGTGCTTATAAAGTAGCCAAAAACTGTACTCAAGTAAGAGTCCTTCAACATATTTTAATAAAAATTACTAAATTAGAATTAAAAAATGAATGAGGAACGCACTCAATGCATTTTGCTGCAACATTTTAAGGCATGTATACGAAAAATAACGGCTTCTGGAACTTTACTGGCGTCTATAATTGAGTTGTGTCCTCTTCTCACAACCCGATGGAACCAGAGAAAACAGATGAAAGCGAGCAGGACTGGATAGTTTGGTTCTTTTTATCCAAATGTGTTTCCAGGCCTTTCAACTTGTAGCAGAAGTGAAGCAGAAAGCTCAAAGCCAGCATGTGTTTCAGGCTTGTCACAGTGAGTCGATGGGGGGGTGATGGAGTCAGCCCTGAATACCTGCCCATCGTCAGCGCTCAGTCCGCATCTGTAAGCTGTTAGGACCACTTCATCTCTAACAGATGCACAGGAGTGGGGTTAGTGGTGTTAAGGACTTAAAAAAGAGGCAACATGTCTGTTTGTATTTGGAGAATCAGGTATCTGAAGGGGGAAAATGCTGTCTTTTAAAACGTGGTATGAGGTTTGTATGGCGATTTGGATGGATTTTTTTTTCCACAAACAAAATTCAGTGACAGTGCTCCTGGATCTCATCTATTTCTTTTTTTTTTCCAAGTTCATACCCATAAAATACAAGTGAGGTTTTGTTTCAACTTAACTTGAAGCACCATATGTTTTAGTTACACAGTGAAGCAAGTGTTGGAAACAGTTTGGTAGGTACTTTCAGAAAAATACTTGGCAAATAAAAAGGTGATCCATCATCATTCACCATTCATCCTGAGTAAAATTCAACCTGCAAGATAAGCAAATCACCACAGAGTGGCTGAAGATCTCAGACAAAATCATAGATCTTCTGACGTCTTTTCCAAGAGATTCAGCTGTTATAATACATCATGCAGCCTTGGTAAGAGAAAAATACTCTCTGTCAATTCCAGAGTTTTAACATGTAAATATTCTGATTCTAACCTGATGTGAAGAAAACCAGGCATTATTTATTTAGAAAGGAATGTGAGAACGCATAAAGCGGAGACTGACGGAGGTTCTTCCCTCTTGCGGCAGGTGTAGAAACTTAACTATAAAATAAATAAATAAATAAATAAATAAATAAATAAATAAAGCAGCAAAGAACAAAGTAGTTTTTTTTCCCTGTAGAAATGCCAACAGAAATGTGTTTACAGAATTTAACAGAAAAACACTATAAATTACGCAGCTGAAACTAAATCTCCATTTGTTGCTCCTTTAGAGCGACTGTTAGCACCGTAGCAGAGCTAGCGGCTTCAGGAAATCAGAAACATAACAGTTTAAATATAATCACAGCATAATCTGATCCCTCAGAAGTTTCCTGTTTACAGTCAGTTGTTGTTTTTGTTAGAGAAATAGCTAAGATTTATAACACCAGAAACATTTCCAGCTATTTTAATATAAAGTCAGAGTTAGCACTGCAGCGTAGCTCGTGGCTACAGGAAGTAGCAGTTTAAACCTGTCAGGAGCCGTCCCTTGATTGGACTGTCGATCTTTTCATCCTACTGTTGTAAAAAGGAGAGAGAGAAAGACTTGAATATGACCTGAGTGAAACTAAAGAACTTTAAATAGTTATAAAATACGTAAATCTTTAGGATTAGAAGAGCGCTTGCTTTCTTTCAGCCATGCTCACAAATTGAACACCACTTACAAAAAAGAGAAACAGACAATTGTCTGGTAATATCAAAAAAACAGCTGAAACACTGGGTGCCTTTAAATCTCAACTTAAAACCCACCTGTTTAGAGTTGCTTATGGCTAAATTAGGGTTAGAGTGCGGGTTTTGATGTCTTCCATGTTTTTATGTCTTTAATGTTTTTAATTTTTTCTTCTTTCTTTTCGACGTTTTAATGATGTAATGTTTTTTGTTTTTTTTGTTTTTATTTTTATTTTGTTTTTTTTAATTTTTTTTAAATCTCTCTCTTTCTCACTGATTATTTCTGTTTTTATTTTAATTATGTAAAGCACTTTGAAATGCCTTGCTGCTGAAATGTGCTATACAAATAAAATTTGATTGATTGATTGAATTGTCACTAATCTCTGTCCAAAGATACATTTTCAACCTGATTCAGATCAATCACATGTATCTTTATGAAGCATTTTCTTTTCCTCTTATATCTGAAAAAGCATTTTAAAAAAATGTTTTCAAGACAGATCACAGCTCAACAGGTTCGTCAGAGATCTGCTCACCCCTTGATGCTTGTACAAAATTAACAAACAAACCAGAATGTGATATTTTGTGACTACTAAGGCTGCGTTCACACTGCAGCCTAAAGTGACCCAATTCCTATTTTTTTGACGTAATGCGACCTGTATCTGATCTTTTCATGGCAGTGTGAACAGCACATGTCGGACTCTTTTTCGAATGTGACACATATCCGATACGTATCCGATTCAAATGCGACCATAACGTTCACACCGTATTCATCCAAACTGAACGTCACTGATACTCAACAAATCTCACTATTCTGCGTCCTGATTCACGCAAGTGGGAAGAAAAACAACAACTATGACGGACTATATGAGGATTAAGTTGTTAATTTGCTGCTCTGGTTGGACAACAACTTCAAATATATAAGCTAAGCTCCACCGTTAGCCTCCATGTTTACTTCCGCAAACACTGAGCTCTTCTTCTTCTTATGGCGGTTGGCAGAACACTGAGAACGATGACGCTATAGCGCCCTCTACTGCGCATGCGGGACACTTCAGGTCGTTTGCCCGTTTACACTGCAGAACACATACAGGAAGCATTTACTGGCAGTGTGAACGGTCCTGGCAAAAAAATCGGAATTGGGTCACTTCAGGCTGCAGTGTGAACGCACCCTAAGAGGGGCTTTGTGTAAATAATCTGTTAGAACCAGTAAACTGTGAATTATCCTGGCTATAGAACTGCATAAAGGGAAAACGTGGTTCCAGCACTTTGAAACACTTTGTTGATTACAGAAGCAACGTGTCTTTTAACTGGGGAAGATTTCAACAAAAGATGTGTTGAGCAACATGACAGAAGTGATAGATGACGGTATTTTGCAGTGTTTTTTTCAAGTGGGTTTTGACCTGCGTGTAAACTCTGCTACATTTGTACCAGTGGCGTAAACACAGGGCAGGCAGGTGAGGTAGTGCTCACCTGTCGTCCTGACAAGTTAGAATACTAACAATGAGACATTCTGTCCAATTGATGGGTATATAAATTTATTTTCTGTATAATTTTAAAATGTTTGTGGCCAAAATCCCTGAAATTCACCTGGATTACTGATGCAGGAAGTTAGCACATGCTCCCTGCTGGCTCTCTTTACGTCGCTAAGTTTGATTACATGCTTACGTTCCAGTCTGCCTAATATATCCCGTGAATGTGTGTGTGACATATATAGTGTTTCTGATGGGACATAAAGGTGCAGTGAAAATGCAGAGGGTGATAAAAAGTACCATGCCACACTGACAGGGGGCAGTGCTGAGCTTCATAGACACAATGGAAACAGGAGCTGAAGACATAAAGTCGGATTAGGACGAATCCAGAACAACCTTTCCTTAAAGCGCATCATTTCTAAAGTTACACAGTCAAAAATAAACAGCAATAATTTGTTATTTAGCTGTAACAAAAAAATCAGGGTTTATTTTCCAAAGTCATATTTTCACCATATGTTTTATTCATCTATAAATGTCACAGTTTCAAACTGAATGTTGAGCATCACACTATATTGCTTGGTGTTGAATATTTAGTTCTAAGCTAAATATTTAGCACCAGATTAAATATTTAATTAGCAAACTAAATATTTTGTTAGAAGCTAAATCTTAAGCACCAAGCTAAATATTTAGTTTGCAAGTAAACTAGCTTACAGATAAATAATTAGCATGAAGCTAAATATTTTTGCTCAGAGTTAAATATTTAGTTAATATGCAAATTCATTTGCCAAAAGCTAGAAGTGGAAAATATGGGGATTAGAAATTTACCCCCATTTTTCTCTTATTGCAGGTTAAATAACTCAAATCACTGCTGCAGACCTGTTTGGTGATTATCATGAAAAAAATCTAATTTGATTTGTATAAAACTCTCTTATTTTTGCTTAATAGTATAGAAAGCATAATTAAAAGCATTTAAAACAACTTAATGTGTCAAAATTTAATTATAAACCTCTGCTTTGGGTTTTATATTTTTGTTTATCTCTCTGAACCGATTTGACTCGTCTCTGATTTTATTGAAGTTTTTACATTCTAGATTCTAAACAGGTTTATTTCAGTTTCATAATCATTTTTTTTCCCACCATGATCTTCTGGAAACGTGCTGGATTTATCGCACGCAGGTTTCCACTTGCTGTAATGCACACCGGTCTTAATAGCGTGTGTGTAAACAGAGGATGATATATGTTTTGTCAGCCTTGTGCAGTTTGACAGCTTTCAGGGCTTTAAGCCATTACTCAGGTGCGGACAGACAAGTTTCTGACAAACTGGATCAGATTCGTCAGCCTTCATCTTTTCACTCGAGACTCAACACTCACTTTGGCAGAACAATGCGCGAGAAAAGTGTTTATATGTTGAATTCGAGCCTGTGGTATTTCACCTGGCGCTGCAGAGGAAAGCTCACTGACAGCGAGTGGCAGCCGCCCTTCACTGCAATTAATATGCGACTCCTCTGCTAACAAAGCGCTTGTCAAAAAGTCCAGCCTCCCAATCTGAGGCCTTTCTCAACACAAATCCCTCCCCCTCTGCACCACTGAAAAGGCATTTTTTCTCCTCTCTGTTTCAGAGCTGTAACTTTCTAGCCAGGAATCTTGTGACGACTTGCTCACCATCAGGCTGGCGTGACATTTTTGTCAGGCTCGTGTTTTGTTTCGGCACTAAGCTTTCACAGAATTGTGTGAAGAGTCTGCGGTTGTTTCTTTGCTCAAACTGCATCTCCTCCGTCTGCAGCCTCTCCATGAACAGGGTAACTCTGGACGCTGGCTGCCTCATCGAAAGGCCCGGTCCACACGCAGCCGGGTTTAAAACGATGACTAACGAGATATTTGTTCCTGTAAAATCAATCAATCAAGTTATTTGTATAACATATTTCAGCAGGGCTGCACAGTGGCGCAGTTGGTAGAGCTGTTGCCTTGCAGCAAGAAGGTTCTGGGTTCGATTCCCGGCCCTGGTCTTTCTGCATGGAGTATCCATGTTCTCCCTGTGCATGGTGGGTTTTCTCCAGGTACTCCGGTTTCCTCCCACAGTCCAAAAACATGACTGTCAGGTTAATTGGCCTCTCCAAATTGTCCCTAGGTGTGAGTGTGTGTGTGCATGGTTGTGTGTCTCTGTGTTTCCCTGCAACAGACTGGTGACCTGTCCAGATGACCTGTCCAGGTGACTGTTACGCCCCCAAGGTCTAGGGGTCCAGGGACGATAACATAAAATGTGTCCAGAGGAACAAATGGTGTGTAAAATGATTTATTACAAGAAAGTTTTCCAAAACAATACAATTTAACCCAACTAATGCAAAACAAAGGGGTCAACAAACTAAAGAATATTAAGTGCAAATTAAAGTTACAAAAGGGTCCAAACAAGTCACTTCAAAGTAAACTCAAAATAACCCAAAAGGTGAGGAAAGAGCACACAAAGGGAGCACCAAGCCTCCCAAACAAGATTCTAGCTTGGCAAAGCAATCTAAAGCTGTAAAGCTACGTAGCAAAACAAGCAGAAACAAAATAGTTCAAAACTGCCACAGCAGTTGTACAAAATGGTTCAAAACAAACTTCCCAAGCAGTTGAAAACACCAAACATGCCAAACATGGGGGACAGCTTCACAAAACCTCTTCCAACTAGCTGCCCCCCTAGAGGAAGGATTCAGGAGCCCTTTATAGGGTGCAGGTGGGCCTCATCAACATCTGATTGATTGAAAAATCCTCTGCTGGTCCAATAGTGGAACTGTTCTCCGACAGCCTTCAGACCAGCCAATCAGGAAGGTGTGCTCCCACAGCTGAATCTAACAAAGGAGCCTGCACAGCCTCAAGAGGCCAAGGGCTGTAACAGTGACCCCGCCTCTCGCCCGGAACGTTAGCTGGAGAGGAACCAGCAACCTTCCCGACCCCACTGAGGGACAAGGGTGAAAGAAAATGGATGGATGGATATTTCAGCAGCAAGGCGGTTCAAGGTGCTTTACATAATAAAAACACAAAATTAAAAAGTTATAAAGAAAACACCATGCAGTCAACAACTGAACAGACATTATATTTGGAGGAGCTGTTACTAAAATCATCCAATAAGTTGGTTATGGTTCAAAAGCAGCTCAACAAGGAGTTTTAGTCTAGATTTAAAGGCACCCAGTGTTTCAGCTGTTTTGCAGTTTTCTGGAAGTTTGTTCCAGATTTGTGGTGCGTAGAAGCTGAATGCTGCTTCTCTATGTTTGGTTCTGGTTCTGGATGCAGAGCAGAACCAGAACCAGGAGACCTGAGAGGTCTGGAAGGTTGCTATGACAACAGCAGCTCTTTAAGCCGTTCAGCGATTTATAAACTACCAGCAGTGATTTAGAGTCTCTTCTCTCAGTGGAGGGACTGTAGGACGGGGAGATGTCCTCTACAGCTTCGTCCACACCTGATTGGTTGATGAAAGGTTTTCATCCACACAAACCCGCTGAACTACACAAACTACACAAAACACCCAGCGTTGTTTTAAACATCCCTCACCAATAGGGGGCAGTGAAGAGCAAACATAAAACCTGTATCTGCCAATCACAATCCTTCACAACAACCAGAGGCTGAACTACTTTTAAATAGAATATAAAGTTAATAAATCATGAAACAATCGACTGATGAAGCCAGATGCACTGAACAGCATTTAGCCTCCATATTGGAGAGGATAGTTGGTGGAGAACAGCCGACCTCCAATCACTCTTTCTCCTTTGCAGCTCAACATACTGAAGCAGTTGGGCTTAAAACAAAATAAGCGAAAAGCGTCTGAACAAACGTAAAAATCAGCAGCTTTCTGCTGGCAGCCATCTTTCCTCAGAACTGCATCATCTGTTGCAGACTGTCATGTGTTTACCACCAAATCTCTGGTTTCTGAACGCAAAGGACAATTCACAGATCTTCACTTTGGCCGGAGGTTTTATTATCTATCATTTTTAGTGATATCAAACAGAGACTACATGTGGATGAAAGGACAAATCGCATAAAAATCTGTTTGGTTTATCAGCTACGGACAAGGCCAAAGTCTGCAGACAGACATGTTGGGTTAGCCTAGTAAAAATCTGGTCATGAACGTTTTTCACTAAGCATTATTGCTAAAAAGAAAACTTTTGGAAAAGATTTCCAGAGATCCCCCCAAAAATAAACCAAATAAAGCATAAAATGTTTCTGCTACATCCCCTGGTTTTCCATGTTTGACGTCTAAACAGACCTCTAGTCTTACATTTACACTAAGTTCAATTAAAGCCCTAAACTCAATACCGGCCAAAGGATGAGAGGCAGGAGCAGGCATGCATTTTTAGAAAAACTCAACATTAAAACTCTCCAAGCCTTCAGAGGGGAGTTGCTTCTTCCATCTTATGCACAAAAAAAAAGTGAATTCAAAGCCTGCGTTGCTCCACCATTCATCTCCTGACAGGTCTCCACTCAACTCTGTTTCTTTTCTGAAAAGACATGAACGCCATCTTTGCGAGGCCTGCTGACATTAGTCACTTTGATTCTATTTTTATTTTGACTCAAATAACACAAGCTTACAGGAAGGAACATCCCTTTAAAATCCACCCGAAAACCCAAACATGCCTGAAATTGTCAGAGTGATGTGTTTTCCAGAGGTTTTAAGTGTACAGCTGGGATAAGTTTGTTCAGGCAAATTGCTGCATGAGCCCATCAGTGAAATGTAGACGGGCCTGGCCTGCTGCCAGGAGCGCAGGAGGCCCAGCGCAGTCATCAGGAGGAATCCGATGTGCAGTCAAAGGAGCAAAGAGGGAACAATGATCCAACCAGAGGAAAGGCTTTGATGAAAGAAAGTCAAATGTGTTTACACTGACAATAAAACTGAGAAACAAAAAGACAAAAACTTGAAATTCAGGATTGTTTGGGACGTTTTGGACAAACGTCTCAAAGTTCTCACAGAAACTTAGAGGTTTCTTTCTATTGAAAGCCTGAGTGGCAGTTCAGAGGATGCTGCAGTTGTTAGGGTGCTGCAGTTGTTAGGGTGCTGCAGTTGTTAGGGTGCTGCAGTTGTTAGCGCTGCAGTAAGATCCTGGACCCAGTCAGGACATTCCTGCCTGGAGTCTCCAGGTTCTCCCTGTGAACAGGTGGGCTCCCTCCAGGTACTCTGGCTTCCTCCCACAGTCCTAAACTCAGGCATGTCACAGTTAAACCCAAAACTATTTACACCCTGCAAGGCTTGTCACAATGTTACTGCAACAGACGATCATATTGTTGTTTTGAGACCATTTTCAAGTAATAGATCGCTGATGATCGCGTAGGGATAATGCAAGAACACATTCTACAGCTTTAAATTCTCACTGGAACTCAGAGACATTTTAATTATCCAAAATGAATAAATAAAACAAGAGAAACAACAAATAAAATGAATGATAAAGTCTCTGTAAACAAAATAATCCTTCAAGAAGAGGGCAAGTTGAGACCAAAGCACCAAACTGTAGACTTTTGTCCTCATGCTAATCTTAGCTCCCTCCTTTTGTCTGCCAATCAGAAGTGAGATTAAAGCTGTCTTCACACCTGATGGTCCGGAAGACTCGGTTCGATTGAGGCCATACATTAGTTTCATTTCCAGCAGCTGCGGTTCGTTTTCTCACTGCACCGCGTCAAACGAGCCAAACCCTTTGAGCAACCTGTTCCCCTGCCCGCCTGTGGGGGCGCTGCACCAAGAGCCACCGCAGGAAAAAAACTTCTGAAGAAGACACTGAACGCAACATTCTTCTTCACAAAATCTAAACAAAATGGAGTAGCGTCAGACTACAGCGGTTGTAGTGTTTCTCTTTTGTTTTTTAATAAAAGAAGACGAGCCATTTCTCCCGCTCGCGCTAGAGTCGCGTTTGTTTTGGTTGTGTTTACCCAGAATGCCCTGCGCTGTAGTTCACTTCCTGCTTTTGGCGCGGTCTCCGGTCACATTTGAAACGTACTTAAACTGAACCGAGGCGTCGGTTTTTGGGTGGACCAGAGTTCGCCTTTTTGCCCTGCATCAGTCTGATCTGGAGTTCATGTAACCCCCGAGACTGGAAATAAGAAAGACGGTGGATGTTAGCTTCTGCAGCGCCGCCAAGATGGTTTCAAGTATGAAAAGGTATGTTTGGTGTTTGAGCTATTAAAAGAGCTATGAGTGTTTTTAGGGGAGGATTTCTAAAAACAGTCGTAGGCGGTTGTGGGCCAAACCCCTGATGTTCTGGGGCTCCACTCCTGTTACTTTATTGAACTAGAAAAACGTCTGGATGCCTGGATGAAAATCAGGATTTATGAGATTAGCACACTGTGTCCTCAATTCTCAGGCAAGTCTTATGTTTTGAGGATGATTTTTATTAATCATTTGAATCAAGACTGAAAAGCCACCTGTTTACATTTGAACCATAATTAATGGGACGTATTTTGTGTATTGATGTTTTTGATGATGCGTCCCACAAACTGGTGACTGCATGTTGCTTTTGTGACTTTTTGTTTTTGTTTCTATGCTGTGAAGCACTTTAAACTGCCTTGTTGCTTGAAATGTGCTATATAAATAAACTTAATTGATTGATTATCACCACCTCCAGGGCTCTTTCCTAATCCGAAACATTGTAGAATATAACAGAACTGGAAGATAATGGATTCCTGCTCGATTCTTCTCTTGGCAGCTAAAATTCATAATTTTTTCCTAAGTGCTTGAGTACATTTTTTACCACATATATATATATTTTTTACTTCTACTTGAGTAATTTCTTGGCGGCCACTTTTTATTTTAATTGAGTTGAAATACATTGAAGAAGAGCTATTCTTTCTTGAGTGTAGTTTTTGGGTTCTCTGCTGCCTCTGTGATTGAATTAATTAAATATTCAAGTTTATCCAGCTTGGAGTTTGAAAATATGCCTAAAAATGACGATGATGTGGTCAGAAATACAGTCTCTGCATTCACATAAGTAACGGTACAATAATTTTGACATCTTTTATAATAGCACAGATCCTTTATTTGATCCGTTTATTTCAGACAAACCTGCAGAGTTTGGTCTGTGCCTCAACAGGTCAGAGCTGCTTTGTTGGCAGATCAGATGGGATTTCCATGCCATTCAACAGGAAGTGACTTCTAAATGTGGGAATTTCTTGGCATCGTCAGGACAGTGAAGAACATTTAATCACAGGAAAGAAAACAGATCAGCTTCTGTAACTTCAGTGGGGCATGACTGGCTTGTTTGGTCTATTTTTTCCCATAGATTTCCAAAGTGAAAGCAGAAGTCAGCACCTAGAAATGAGTGTGATGATACTGCTGGTTATTAGCTGTCGGCCTCCGTCCCGTCTTGTAACTCTGTACTTCTATTGCTCTGCTCCGGCTAGACCAAACTTTCCTTATCGCGTTTCACAGGAATTAAATCGCCAAGTGAAAAGCTCATGGAGCGTTTTCTTTTTGAAAACTGTACAGCTGATACTTAGAAACCGCAGGAATACATTTCCAATGCTGTATTTGACCCAAAAAAATATTGTTTGGAGATCATGAACATGTCCATGTTTGTTATATTTTTTGCATTAACATCATTCTTGGAGAATGAGATTTCAATCTGGAGCTCCTTTCAGAATTAGCTGTTTTAAGTTTGTCACTTTAAATCCAAATGAGCTGCAAATAATCACAACTTTTCCACTCGCATGTAAAAATGGCTGAAAGCAGATGCTTTGAAAAGTAGAAGTGGAGCCTCCTGCACAGCCAACAAGAATGGAGCAAATAGTTTCTGAATGGTAAGTCAACAACACAATCCTCCGTCTTTTCCAGCAGCCATTGTACAACTTATACAGCGGTATGATGCATTTGTATCCTAAGAAAAAGATTTATATAAGATATATCTCTAGTGAGATATTAACATATATTAAAAAAAACACAAAAGCTTTATATTGTAGCCAAAACGGACCAGAACATTATTGGGAAGGAATGTAAAGCCTTTGCAAGGTAACGCAAAAGAAAAAAATATCCTCCGTTGCCCCAGTGCAGTTTTTTCTCAAACCTGTGGTCCATGGGCGCCTCCTAGTGGTTTGCAAGGTACTACATGCAAACGACTGTTTATTTGAAATGAGGTGAGCTCAAGAGTGTGACGCATGAAGCTGTTTTACCACAGGATTGTGGTTAAAACTAATGATGGATAAAACCGAGTATTAATGTTTCGTTCACAAGTGATTTGATTCTTTTGAACGAGTCCCAGCTGGTGAGAACTGTTCTTTGTTTTTTTTATTACTCTGCTTGCATTTCAACTGTTATTTTTATTTTTATTTAATAACAAATTTAGTCAGCAAATTAATACAACTGATAGAAATGGGTTAAGTTTTACAAACAGAAGATGATTTTCTTGTTTCTGATGAAGCAACTCAGATCTACACTGCAAAAACACAAATCTTACCAAGTATTTTTAGTCTCTTTTCTTGTACAAATATTTTACTATACTTGAAATCAGACCAAACTAACTTATAAGTAACTATTCAGCAAGATATAGGAGCTTATTTTAAGTAAGTACTTCCTTAATATTTGTGATAAAGTACCAGTTCCATTTTCAGATCAATTTGCTTATAACAATACATTTTACCCATAATCATATGTAAAATATTTTTGCATAGTCCAAGGACGTTTTCATCAACATTACGGAATAATTTACTTAAAACAATCTCCTGTTACTTCTAAGTTAGTTTTGTCTTCATTCAAATGTGCTAAAATATCTTCGCTAGAAACAAATCCTTGGTAAGATTTTATGTTTTTTCAGTGTTTTCTTCGGTTATTATGCTTCTAAATTACAACACTTGGTAGTGAAGAACAATTTCTTTTTTTAATTTAATTTGTTTGACATTATAAAGCAAATCCACACTTTCAGAAACTGTAATTAACATAAAGTTGTTCATTATTTTATCACATTTACCAAACATCCCCACTCTTCTCATTAAGACGAGCAAAGAAGGCACCAGCAACCGAGTTAAGAAACTAATATTTCCTTTCCAGGTTGTGGCAGAAACTCGCTGCCACCTTCGTTTTTACCTCTGGGTGTTACCTTTAAAATCTTCCCAGCTAACATGACTTAAGAGGGAACAGGTGGACCTCCTTAAGCCGCAAGAACACAGCGAAAGCATAACAAGGCCCCTGTGGTTTCCCTAAGAGTGCCCTCATTTACAATACAGACCAGCATGTATCAGGGTTATAATCATTAACAAGCAGTTCAGCAGGAGTTCACTGTGCGCTGTGAGCCTGTGGAAGCCTGTTCTGGTCGGGATATTTTGCTTTGTCCCCTGAAACCACACGAGAGACTGACCAAATGTTATGGTTTCGCTGTTTCACAGAGCTCAATGGGAACTATTTCCTTTCACTGGAGGGAGAAATCAAACGAGATAGAGTTGCAAAATGATGGCTTATTCCTCTGCAGTTCGTCTTGCAGCTAAAGCCGGGTGCTGAAAATTTCCCCTCAGTGGCAGAGATTTAATGTGACGCATTAATGTGTTAATCCAAACAACGCAGAAAAAGAGAGAGTGGGAATCCAGCCTGACTGGGCGCCGTTCGCTCGCTTTGCCCCAAAATAACGATTAAGGCTTCTATCAAATATCACCTTAAGCAGCGCCGGGGCGTCACGCTGTCTTCCAACCGCCTCAGAGCGACGGAGAAACCCGATCACGCTGCGCTGGGGGAGGGACCGGCCAAATGTACAAACCTGCTCAAACGGCAGGTCTCTAACGCCACAAAGGCAGAGCGTTCCCGTCTCTACCAATCAATCAATCAATCAATCAAGGTTATTTATGTACCAACAGGGCAGTTCAATGTGCTCCACATCATAAAAATATGAAAACCGTTATTAAACCAGCAACACGTTACAATTTGACGAGTGACATCATCAGAATCATACACATCAAATGTGTTATTATGCGGCTCTATGCAGGTGAGTTTTAGATTTAAAGACACTCAGTGTTTCGGCTGCTTCGCAGTTTTCTGGAAGTTTGTTCCAGATTTGTGGTGTTTCTCTGGATCTTTAGTCCTCTAATCCTGGAGATGTTCTTCAGGTGACAGAAGGCTGACTTTGTAACTGTCTTTATGTGGCTCTGAAGGTTAAACCCAGATTTCATCCTGAACTCCAGTTTCCAGCTGTGATAACTGAAGCTAGATCTCGTTCCTCTTCAGGTCCAAAGATAAAAACTTCAGTTTTGTTTCTGTTCATTGTTATGGGATTGAAAAAATAGCCATAATTTTGATAATCCTAGCTGATCGCATAACGTTTGTAGACCTCAAAACTTTAGACTTTTAAAAGGTTTTACACAATCACTGTTCTCTTAAATGCATTAGCTAACGCAAAAACATTTTTATACAACCTTTCAGACTGATATCCCTTTTTTTGCTTGTAAATTGCAAAAGATGAGAAAAGTGACTTTTACATTTGGTCAGTGTTAAAAACTCCTGAACAAAGGAGACGGAAACCTTCTTTGAGCGCTCAAACATCCCCCTGCTGGTGCGACAATCACCGTCTGTATGATTGGCTAATCCTGAAATATGCGCCTGTGACTAATGGTGCAATTTAGCAAGAAATCAGCTCCAGTTTCAGCCGACTTTATTGACACCCTGGCATGATGCAGATGCCTTCGGCTGTAATGAATAAGCGCAGGGATACTACTGGGTTCGCCTCTCTTCCTCCTCCTCCTCCTCCTCCTCGTCTTTCAGCGCCGCTTTTGTGCAGGTGATAATGAAAAGTGCCAGAGAAGCATGTAACTGGCCCTTCTCACCTGCTTGGCACTAAGGCAAGCTGTCATGTCAACAATGATGCTAAATGGGAACACTTGAGCTGCTTCACGTCTTGTTGTTTTTCAGGGCGAGGTGCCTGGGAGAACTCTGTTTTCTTTGCGCGTCCTCCGTCTTTGATAAACGGGAATATTGTATCTTATTTTTGAGCGAGTGCCAACCTGATGACATTTTGCTACAGAGGGAATTAGCGCAAAGCAGCAAGAGCGGGGTTTGGTGTGCTTTACTGCACAAACACAACATCAGTCATCCTCTGAATGTGGATCTGTGAGCCATCGCCACGGTGACGGCAATCTGAAGGGTTGTTGTTTAAAGAGCGGGCAGGATAACTGGTGCAAAGTGTTCGGTAAAGAAACCCCACAGTTTCAACATTCACAGGAAATGAGTCGCTTTACTTTGAAGGGACTTAAGTCAATATTTGCATAGTTGCACCTGTGGAATGAAAAACTGCAATAATTATCATGTCAAGTTGGTTCAATACCTTCAGGTTGACTAACTTCACTGAACCATGTGGAAGCAAAATAAACAATGTTACAATAATAGCAGCTGTTCAACATTAAATTAGGCATCAACAGCCGCATGTACGGAAAAATACCACAGTCACACAAATGATCATCTCATTAAATAAGTAGCTATAAGTCTAAATTATTCAAATTCAAACAAACAAACATGTCATAGAATGGATCTAAAGTATTCGTTCGGGCCGTTGGAGATAAAGAAGGAACAAGTTTCCACCAAACAATTCAGAAATTTTGAGAATGAACTCAAAAGATTTCTGGAGATTTCAGAGCTCCAAATATTGAAAATTTGCAAGAAACAACCCAAAAATGTTGATAATGATCTGAGAAATTTTGTAGAGGTAATAAGGAAATTTCTGAGCTTGAAAAGTTGAAAGGGAATACTCAGACATTTTGAGGATAATCTTCAAAGTTTTCTAGAAAAAAATCTGATATTTTGAGATTAACCTAAGAGTTTTTTGTAGAAAAAAGTTTCCAGATTTCAAACTCGGAAAGTTTCCAAAAGTCAAAAACCTTTGACTTTTCTAGAAAATTCCTGAGATTATTCTCAAAATCTTAAGTTTTTTTCTAGCAAATGTTCAACTTTTGAAACTCAGAAATGTTCTTGTTTAGAAAAATTCTGAGATTTATCCAAAAATTTCAGAGGTTTTGGCCTGGATATCAATCCTGTCCAAACTGCATGTTTTAGACTTTACCTGTTAATGAATTGATTCCACAGATAAAAAAAACCTATTGTTCTAACTGTGCCCTTCACAAAATAGACCTAAAATCTTATTTCTAGGCCTAGTTTACCTATTTTAAATCACAGTGTCTGATTTTGTCTCGGTTCAGCTGCTTGTGTTTCACTTGGGTTTGAAAATTGCCAAACAAATAATGTGGAGATGAACTGAACTTTTTCCTGGTACGAGATTGGACCGTTTATAAAGCGTGAAAGTTGTTAAAAGGAACCGGATCAGCAGCACGGAGTCCGTCGCACATATTCCTGAAAAGCTTGAGTACATATTTACACTAAACACACACGGCTCTGGACCACAACAACAACTGCAGCCACCTGTTTGATGCCAAATAGTAAATTCTGACGAACGAAACGGTATCCTTCATAAAAAGCTGTTGCATAAATACAAGAAAAACTTGCACTTTGTTTATTCTCCTATAGATACTATAGGATGGCTTCTTCTTCTTCTTCTTCCTGCCGAAACTGGAAAATGGCTGCAATAATCTTCAGCTACATCCTGAACACAGAACGACGGCTCACATTAAGCTGTCGATTACATCTCAGCAGTTGCAGAACCGAACTGTCCGAAGCGACGGATAAAAACATCAACAAGTGACGCTGATGAGGCCAGAAGGCAAATAGGATCAGAAGTTGATGCAAATCAGCTCAAAGTGATACAAGCTGGAAGCATCCGGAGACGCTTACAGTGACAGACGGCTGTTTCCATGTGATGATGTCAGGTTTTCATTTTATCTCAGCTTTTCTTAATGAAATATTTCCACCTGCCACTGTTTGTGTTTTTGATCCTGGCTGAGCTGCTCCTGTTGGGAGTCGCTCCTCAAACGGTTTAAAACCAGCCGTGCTGTTTACTGACACTGGATCCCGCTTTATTGGTAATGTTAAGTACCAATATGAAGTCGGGGGGCCGGTAACGACCCCCTGGGGAAAGAAGCACTTTGGTAAATGGGCGAGATCATAAACTGCCGAGTAATAAAGTGCTCCAGCAGCTGCAGCGCTCTGCTGACAAACGGCCGTCTGCTGGCCTCAGAGCCGCCGCCGCCGCTCCTCATCCTGCTGCGCCGCTGCACTTTGCATAGGCATCACTTTGGGTTTTCAGGAAGTACATGCACTCATCATCGATTACTGACGAGAACATGGGCTGTTTTTTTTTTGTTTGTTTGAATAGTGACAAAGAAAAAAGCTGATTTCTATGAACGACATTCATTCATAACTAGTAATAATCTTTAATTGAAATTCATAGATGCTGCATTCTCTACACTGCAAAAACACAAAATCTTACCAAGTATTTTTGGTCTAATTTCTAGTGCAAATATCTTAATACACCTACAATTAGACAAAACTAACTTAAAAGTAACTTTTAAGCAAGATATTGAAGCTTGTTTAAATAAATGATTCCTTAAAATTAGGATTCAGTTGCACTGGCAGATTATTATTTCAGTTGTATCAAGACATTTTTCCTTGTAATAAGTGAAATAGCTAGTACTTTTTCATCAATATTAAAGAGTTATATATTTAAAACAAGCTCCTATTTCTTCCAGAAAAGTTACTTGTAAGTTAGTTTTGTCTTGTTTCAGGTGTACTAAGATATTTGGACTAGAAACTAGACCACAAATACTTGGTAAGACTTATTTTTCTGCAGTGTAGAAGAGCTACGATGCTGTGAAGGTCCCTCAAACTCGGTCTGAGAAAATAAGTCTATATACATCTGGAGGCATAATTTTTATGCACAAATGATGGTTTTCGTCTGGGTTAATCGCTCATCGTGATATTTTCCTGATTTCTCTCCTGGTTTGTTGGTCATTCATATTTAAGGCAGTCTATCATGGCTGGTGTTGATAGACAACCAGTGGAGCAAAGCCAAACAACATGGACGCAGGTGTTTGTGTGCCTCCTCTGAAATCTGAGCAGCCATCTTGCTCAGGTCCTGATCAAAGTGAAAACCCGGACTGGGGGAATTTCTTTCCCCATCTGCAGATCAACGAGGCAGTTTATCCAAAAAATTGATAGGATGATGGCTTTAGGATAGTTTGGCGGTGAGATAAAGATCGCGGCTGTACATCAAAATGTTAACACGGTTCTACTCGCGTGAGCGTGTGAAACAACGCGCCGTATCTCGGTCCCTCTATCGGCTCCATCAGTATCTTATCGGCCTGGTCGCCGTCACACATTCTTCTCTGCACTTCAGTCATATCTACCTTGGTGGTTGTTGGTGGCGATAGTTTATCGTATGCGATCTCTGCGCCCGCACGCCGGTGGTGGAGAGCGAAAAGTTACACAGACCTGACTGAAGTTCTGGCTTCTTTAGGATCCACACAGAATTACTGGAGGAATATCGCGTTAGTTATTTAAAACAACGGAGATAAGTTCAGATTATCCAACATTAAATCTGGAAATGACACCAGGGGAAAATAAATACAAAAATTTTATGTTTAAATACGGACATTAAAAATGGTAACTTTTCATTGGTGGTGACAAACATCATATGTGGAGAACCTCAATCCTGGGAACTCTCTCGTTTACATATACATGCTTTGATTATAATATAATAATTAATAAATTCAAGTTAAGAAATACTTTATTAACCCCAAAAGGAAATTAAATGTTGCTGTAGCTCATATTAATTCAGATTCTTCAGAGTTATTGAAGACGGTGATGCGATCTCATCAGGGTTGGCCATAACGTTCTTGATTTTACGAAGGATCTTTATTCTTCTCAGATTAGCTATGCAGATGATACTCAGCTGCATAGCTCTGCCTTTGAATTGCCTTGTTGCTGAAAATGTGCTAAATAAATCAACTTACCTCCACAACATGATGTCTCCAGGTGAGTATGAACCACTGAACAGGTAAATGCATCAGAACTTTCTCCAGCTGAACAGAAACAAAACTGAAGTTATTGTCTTTGGACCTAAAAAGGAACGATCTGGAGTTATAGATCTAGAGTCAACACACAGCTTCAGTTGTTACAGCTGGAAACTAGAGATCAGGCTGAACTTTGACCTGAACATTCAGAGCCACATAAAGATCGTTACAAAGTCATCCTTCTATCGCCTGAAGAACATTACTAGGATTAAAGGACTAATGTCTTGGCGAGATCTATAGAAACTCATCCATGTGTTTATCTGTAGTCACGTTGATTACTGGAACAGTGTTCAATCAATGCCGTCTGGAGAAACCACCCTTCAAACTTGAGACGACAAAATACACGTAGAGTCACGTAAAATCATTTGAAGTGATTGCGCAAAAAGTTGTGCAACGAAATATTAAATTACAGGCATTAATTTTGTTTTATTTGGCTGCCTTCACACCTGATAGTCCGGTAGACTTGGTATGATTGGAGACCAAAGCTGCAACATTTATTACATTTTCATATGCTGTGTTTCTCTTTTCAAACCAACTAAACATGGGTGGGCAATCCTGGTCCTGGACGGCTGGTGTCCTGCAACTCTTAGACGTCTCCCTGGTCCAACACGCTTGAATCCAACAGCTGAATCACCTCCTCAGTGCAGACAGGTTCTCCAGAGTCCTGCTGACGACCTCATTATTTGACTCAGGTGTGTTGAAGTCGAGACGCATCTAAAAGTTGCAGGAATCCGGCCCTCCAGGATTGGAGTTGCCCACCCCTGAGGAGAGGAGAAACCTGTTCCTCTCCTCGCCTGTGGGGGCGCTACACCAAGAACCACTGAAGGAAACGACACAAAAACCTCAGAGGAAGACACTGAGCGTAACTTCCTTCTTCACCAAATGTAAACAAAAATGGAGTTTCCTTCGATTTTGTCGGATTTCTCTTCTGTCTTTGGTGAAAGAACCATTTCTCCCAGCTAGTGCTAAACTGGTTTTGCTTGTTTTTACCCAGAATGCCCTGCAATATAGTCCACTTCCTGCTTATGGAACAGTTCTGGTCTGTTTGGCGTTCACATGTGAAATCAAACAGAACCTGAGTTTAGTAGGAAAATGAACTAAACTCCAATTACAATTCATAATTAATGCATGATTTTCATTGGTTAATTTTAAATACATTTTTATTCACAATTACTTTTGTCAGCTTGAAGTTGCTCTGGTGACCGTTGTTGGCTTTTCGGTACCAACAACTTTGTCCACGTATTTAATGAGTTCGATGAAGTGAAACAGAAAGTAAAGATAATTATCTGGACTTCTTACTAGAAGAACATAGGAATCGATTATATGTGATTTATAGTCTACAGAAACGGCACCAACAGTCAAGGAGAGGTGGGAATCAGAAAACGGTGTCAGACATCCAGAGCCACATGTGTTACAGGAGGATGTGAGGCGGAGAGCAGGAGGGCCGCTCAGCCGCGCCGCCTGCTGCGTGACGGATACTTTGGTATTTCTACATGTGAAGGACGGATACGTGTATTGATGTGCGGAGCCTGTTTCTGCTGCAGCAGTGGGAAACGCCATGTGCAACTTTCCTCATGCTTCACTGATAACACGGCCACCCAAAAAGACAAATACCTCACCGCCAGTAACAAAAGACTGAAAGGAACCACAAAAAGAAGGAAAGAAAACTTTAATGCATGAAATATGAAAAGATGTTCTAATAAGGTTCATTTAAAATACTGAAGAAATGAAGAAATTAAAGACGCAAGGAAAGGAGGGAGAACACCAGGATGGAAAGGAAGATGAATTTTATGAAGGACTTAAAAGAAAGAAAAATGTCAAGAACAAGAGAAGCAAACAGAACAAAAAGGAAAAAAACAGGAAAGGAAGAAATAATAGAAGAAAAGAAGGAAAAAAACAAAATATAGAAAGGAAAAAAGAACCAAAAAAGGAAGAAAGAAGGAACAGCTGGAAAGAAAGAAAAAAAGAGGGATGGAAATGAAGACAGATAATGAACAAAATGATGGAAGGAAGAAAGGTGGGAAGAATATGAGAAAAGAACAAAAGATGGACAAGAAGAAGGAGATGGGATAAATTAAACAAAGCACAGAAAAAACCAGGAACAAAATGTTTAGACATTAAGTCAATTCTGGAAATCTATTTCATTTATGTCTTTTTTTTGTTTTTTTATCCAAAGTTCAAAAATACAATGCAAATAAATGGCACTGTTTTTATTAATGATATAAAGTCTCTCTTTCTTTTTCTCACTTCGCTTGATCTTAAAGTGTAACCAGTTCAAAAGTAATACTAGTATTTATTGGAACATCATAAACTGTTTGGAAACTGGAGACAAAGTTCACAAATGTCAAAAGTAAAATTTATGATCTGTAAAAATAATATAATATAAAGTTTGACGTTAGAGTTTGCATTGTTTTGTTTGGCAGGAGTTTGGACTTTTTTTGTTCAACATTTAGGAGACAGAACTTCCTCAATGAGAGACATGAAGAGTTTATTTACCCTGAGGTTTAAGTTGACGTTATCTGCAAAAGGTGCCAAGTTATTCCTCATTTCAAAACAGAGAATGGCCTTGATGACACATTATTTCATTTTCCATCACACGTTATTCTGAGTATTTTGTTCATTGAAGGAGAATTAGTATTCAAAATAAACATTTCTGTACTTTCTTTTGTGCTTCAAAACAAAACACCACAACACCCAGCTGATTTCTGGCAGTAAGTTGATGTTCATTGGTGTCAGGAAATTTTCAAAAACCTCCCAGATGCAACGTCACTGCCCGTTACCTAGCAACCCCAGCAGAGTTCTGCCCGTTACCTAGCAACCCCAGCAGAGTTCTGCCCGTTACCTAGCAACCCCAGCAGAGTTCTGCCCGTTACCTAGCAACCCTAGCTGAGCTTAGGCACCTTTGGTCAGCTGTCACCACTGTACAAGTGTACTTCAGTGTGAAGACCTGCTGAAGGTTTTTAAAGAGACGGAGGCCAATTTCAAGGCATCAGTCAATTTTCTTTTAAGTTATTTTTTATATATAAAGCAGTTTATAACAATAGAAGGTAACATAGTTACTTGACTCTGCTATAATACAGAACTATGTGCCTGGAAAATGCACAATAAATCAGCCTTTAAGTTAAAGAACAGCTGCTGGCTCATCCTCAAGTGTGAATGTGTTTATCTTATTGAGTTACCCGACCTGGTGTTAAGGAACGGCAGAGAGATGGGAGCGTTAACACCTGCCCGGTCCAACTCAGATCTGTTCCTGTGAAAAGTTACCGTAAACTTTGACACGGGCATTAAACCTAAATCCACCCCAACCTGAGATGTCTCGGACTCTTTGAAGCCGCTGCCAGATCGTCCAACCCCCCACCGAGCCGAGCTCTGCGGCCGACCCGAACGCACAAAAACACAGGAAATTACTTTATGCATGTTCATACTGCTACTTATGCATGTTTAAGAAGTTAGCATTCATCCAGATATAAAAAAAAAAAAAAGAGTATCTTCTACATTTAAAGACACACTGACAGGCTGTCAAAGCAAGTTTCTTTGTGGAAAAAAAAATGGCTTCCAGAGCAAAACAGAACGGCAACGGCCTCCAGGGAGCAATCCGTCTTACTGGAGCTGCTCTGAACTGCTTTTTAGTATCAGGTGCATTGTCTTGAGAACGCATCTGACATTCCTGGCTGAATTATGAAGGAATTCCCACATGAAAAAATGATAAAAAGAAGAAGAAGCAGCAGCATGGCCAGGTGGCTGAACATCATGTAGAACTAAAACGTTTCGCATGTCTCTCTTACAGGAATGTTTGGCTAATTTTGATGAAAGGTTCGACTTTCTGACAAACGGATCATTTTTTCCATGGCTCATTATTTGTTTTTATAAAATTATTTTGAAATAGATTTGCATGTTGTTGTTTCTTTTTCCTGTTTTTGCAGTGCTGACTTTTCTCTCCAGTTTTCCTTCTATATGAATCTAAACTTAGCAGAAAATGCTAAAGTTAGCTCGCATACGCATGTTATATAAACATTTGTTTGTTTTAAGGAAACTACTTGGGATTTATTTTAAAGTGAACTTTGGGTTTAGGAACCTTTAGATATTAACAGTAAAACAAAAACTATGGAAAAACGATGAAAATGGTAGCATAACGTGCAAATATTACAAAAAAAGGAAAAATAGATAAATAAAAGTTGCTTGTAAGTTAGTTTTGTCTTATTTCAAGCCTACTAAGATATTTGCGTTGAAAAAAAGACCAAAATTATTCTGTAAGATTTTATGTTTTTGCAGTGTATAAAACAGAAAAATTATTTGTATTTCAAAATGCCAAGACGGGACGACTCATTCAGACCTGAAGGTGATTTTAACACACGTTAGTGTAAAAACAAAGATTGTGAATCCTGGTAAAAGTGCTGATGGTTTTGCGCCTGCGGGTGAAGCTGATTGTGGTGAAGCTGTTGACCTCTGAGGCGTTTTGACGTGACTTACGGCCGGGTTGTGTGACTGGACACCGTGTCCGCTCCGTTACATGTGGTTCGGCTTGGCTACAGCCTGAACGCGGTAAGAAACTTGTTAAAATGTGGAATGTGACGGCTGCACTTGCTGATCCCCGTCTCCAACTGGCCGCTGTTTGGAAACGACACCTTCCACAGACGGAGCGTTTCCACACCGTCGGGTCACACACTGCGAAACGTTTAGCTGCTTTTTAGTTGGGCTGTAATTTAGTGAGTTTTAGATTTTTACCCTAAATGTGTTTGTGAAAGATAAACTTACAGTAGTACGCTGCGTTAGCTTTTTATTAATTTTGTCAAACCTCCAAGAGTTGAATTAGCTACAGTTTTTAGCACTTAAAAAACAGAAGAAAAAGAATGGGAAGTATTTCCCAGAATGCTTAGCGGCATGTTCTTGTATCCTGAGACGGAAGTGCGTTACGTTGATCTAACTCTTCTGTGATTAAGGCAAATGTTCATTTTAAATCTTTTTGTAAAGCTTGAGGATAGTGTCCTGTTCTCACTTTAATTTGTCATTTTCTTAAAATGAAAAATGTAGAGAACAACACAAAGTGTTTGTCTTTTTTTTACTGAGCTTTAACTAAAAACCTTTTCTGAAGTTATGCACCTAATCAGTTTTTTTTTATTTATTAAATCTGACTAAATATAGCAAATACTTTGAAAGAAAGTGACCCAAATCTTGTTCTTATTACTGACAATTTGTTCAATAGAGACCAAAAGAAACTGAAAACAAGATGCTTTTATTTTAATACAGCAAACGTGCAAAATCTAGAGAAAAGAAATTATTACATTTCTGCCAAAAACTGAAATTTTGAGAGTAATTTCAGAGATTTTCTGGCAAAAACAAGAACATTTCTGGGCTCCAAATAGGTGAGAAAAAAGCATAGATTAATGAGATTAATGTCAGAAATCTTCTACAAAAAAAACTTGGAAATTTCTAAGTTCAAAAAGTTGACAATTTACCAAAAAAACAGCAATTTTTAGATTGATCTCGGAAATTTTCTCCAAAAAACTTGTTAATCTCTGAATTTCAAATGTCACAAATTTTATTTAGAAACTAAGAAATTTCAAAGTTTTCTACAAAATTTCTGAGATTTTGGAGGAAAAATCTCTTTCAAGTTTAGATCTGCTATAACTATCGGGCTACTTTATTTGCATCCCAGGTTTGTTTCTTGTTGTTAAATCAACTTCCTGAACTTTAATTTCTGAGTTAAAACCAAAACAGTTTTCTTGTTGACTTTAGTTGAATATTTAAGGCAACAGATGGACTTTAGCTTTAAAGTTACACCAGTGCAGGATTATAAAAATTGTGCATTTTTCACTTCAAGTTTGGTAAAAAACAGAGTGTTTTCCCTGCTAGTGACAAAATAATATTTAAATGAGTGTGAAAATTAAATTTTGAGAGAGAAATGTTTTCTCTTTAGCTCGGACAGATTAAAGTCAATAATATCATAAAAGACATATGGGAACTTAGGAGTGCATCAAAAATCATAAAATTTCAGCTATTTTTTTAGCAGCATAAAATGTGCTGCCAAAGAAATTCCTTCTGGTTGTCTGTCATGTTGTTGTTTTGAAAGTGGGAGACGGGCTGGACTTCATAATCCCCGTTCCGAATTAATCTGAAAATTTATCGTAGTCGTCAAGAAAATGTGGCTCAACGTGTTGTTGGAGGCTGAATTTATGTCTGCTAGCTTTTCCCCCGTGTGATCAGACTGTTCTAGAGAAAAGAATCTGAAACAAGAGAAAACGACCAAACATCCTTCATCACAATGTGGAAAAACTTGACCAGATATTTAATTTGGGAACCTCAGAACCACTGGGAAAAACAACGGCCCTTTCCCATGATTTTGTTTTCTTTTTCCTTACTTTTCAACATCCAAGGAAATAGGCAATGCATGCACACATTAAATTCAAAAATTCAAATGTAAAAATACTTAATTCATCCCAAAGGGAAATTTATTTAACAATGGCACCTAAAGGCAGTTTGGAGAGACCAATTAAGCTAACAGTGTTAGCCGTTCTGCATCTTCATTTAATTCTCTTAGATCAGTGTTAGTTAGCAACATAACATGCTAAAACTTAAATGCATGAGTGATGCATAAAAGAAAAAGGGACGCAGCGCTTTGCTAATAATTGTCAACAATAACAAGGTCAGGAAAAAGTTGTTAATTAAGAAATTAAGAAAAAAGTAGCTTGACTTTGACAGATGTGCTGTGGAAGTTTGCGTGTTTCGGATCAGTTAAAAAATAAAAAAAGCATACCCACAGATCATCAGTAGATGATTAAATGAGCTAATCAACCATGTTAGCTTAGCTAATAGCAGCGGAGGCTAATCAACCACCGCTGTATTAGCTTAGCTAACACAGCCATGACTTTCTCATGCTCCTTATGGAGCGCCGTAAGCTAAGAAAACTATTTCACATCAGATCGAAAGGCTAAAATAGATTCATAAACACAAAATCAAAGGATATTATATCTATAACTTCAGTATGTTTTATAAATGCACAATATAGTTCCAGTTGTTCATTAGTTACCACTTTTGTTTATTTCAGTTAATGAAAATGTTTTCTCTATTTCAGTGTTTGGTTAGTTTTAGTTAACCTGGAGCTGCGGCGCATCTCTTCCTCTGGTTTCCTCGTTTTTCCTGCCTCAGTTTTTTGGTTTTCATTGCCCATCGGTGGATTTCTCCTCCGCCCGTTTCTCTGTCCGTGTCCCGATCGCCTTTTTCCAGGTCGGTAAGTTTTCTGTTTTATCACTAAACCTTTCACAATCCTCACTCCAAGTTCCCGTCAATTACATGACAAAACCCTTCATATGACTCATGGAGAAACACTGATTGAAACATGAGAGATAAAATAAAAAATATACGCCAATAACAGAGGAAGGAAGAGTTTTTTTGAAAGCAAAAAGAACAAAGTTTATTAAAAAGCTGACTAAAATTGAATTTCTACATTTGCTGTCTCTCTGGGATCGATTTGTTCTGCCTTTCTCTTCCGGTTAGGAGTCATTAGATAGTGTTAAGACCGGAGGGAGTTTGTTTAAAGAGTCTTGAGTTCTTCCCAGATAGAAAAGCATACATATTTGAACCAGATCCACAAATGAGTCAATCTGGTTTGACATTTGGACTTTGCGCACATCTTTGGCGCGGTGCAGCTGCACCGGTCCTTGGAGACTAATTGTTTTTGGCCAACAGTCCTCTTCCCTTCTCACTTTTTGCTTCATCTGGCGAACCCAAAGCCCGATAAAACCCGCTGGCTCTGATCTTACCAATCAGTTAAGCGGACCTGACACCCACATCAAATCGCATCGTTCCGTAAAAAGCGTAATTTATGAGGCATTACCAGAGTTTTCTTTCTTTTCTCACTCTTCTCCTCTCCGCCTTCTCATGATATCCTAACAGAGTCGTTCTTTGATGGCTGGCGTTTCTCATGGCTCCCGTAACGCGGCTCCGCGGCGAGGGAGGGAAGGGAAGCGTGAAGGCCAAATGTGAGGAGGCCGAGACAGAAACCGAGCAGCTCATCAAGCTCATTCATCTTCTGCGATGTGAAAGGACGGGAACGCCAAGCGGAGGGAATTTCACACAGGCTCTATGAATCATATCGGGTAGCAGCTTGATTTTAAAGTCACTCAGATCAAAATAACTACATTATTCCTGTTATTCTTGCTGTGTTCAGATTCCTCTGGTCTAATATCTAGCAGGTACTTTGGGAGATTTATGCCTCCTTGCTGCCTCTGCCACTCGGCAAAGCGAACATGAAGGGTAAGAAGTGAAAGGCGATACCGCCCAGAAGACAACATGTTGCAGGAAACCTGCAGAAACATGCCGCCATGAGCCGGCGGCGCATTTTTAAACCTTGGATAGACAGATGTGTTATTTTAAGCTTTTATTGATATATATATATATAAATAGTGAAAAATGAGCTACGATTGATTGTTTTTTTAATTTGTTCAGTCATCAAATTATTTATTAATGTTACAATTTTAAAAAATCTACATTTTGCATGTTGAGTTTTAAACAGTCCAAACGGTAAAAAAAAAAAAAAGCAGTAAGTTAATGTTTTTTGGTGTCTGGAAAATGAGCTTCAATTTAAACAATAAATCAATTAAAATCTTAATAATTGGTATTTGCATGATTTATCATTTTCCTCTGGATGATAAAAGTCATCCAGAGGAATGACAAAGCAGAGGTGCTTTGGTCTCAGCTACGTCTTTCTGTTGCATTGTTTTTTGTGTTTGTGTGTTTTGGAGTTTGCATCATCCAGGTGTTTATGGGGATGAAGCCATGTGTCATTTTCTTTCCACCTGACAAAAGTCAGTAGATTCATAAACACAAAATCAAAGGATATAATATCTATAACTTAGATATAATATCCTTATATTATATCTAATATATAGGATTAGATATATATCTAATCCTATATATTAGATATATATATACAGTAACTTTTATAAAAAAGTTACTGTATGTAACTTTTTATAAAAGTTACATACTTTTACATAACTTTTATAAAAAGAATCAAATGTTTTTTTTTTACATAACTGTTAAAATTCTAATTATGGTGTGACAGTATAATATAAGACAGACAATCTGTGAAAAAAATGGAGCTCCTCCATCTTCAAATTAGAAACAGCCAATCAGAGCCAGGAGGCGGGTCTTAGCGCTCTCAATCACTCATTCTCAAACTCTCCCCCTTTTCTCTTTTCTGCTACAGTTGCTTCATACAACATATCCTGCCACAAATGCTAAGGCTAGTTAGCATGGCCACCGCTGACGACGAGTTGATTTCCCACCATTAGCACATTTAGCAGTGAGTACACAACGTTGATTGACAGCGATAAGGCCAGCCTCCTGGCTCTGATTGGTTGTTTTTGACCGGGAGCGGTGTATTTTTGAGGCACTGGAAGGAGGTTTTTTGTCACAGATTATCTGCCTCATATTATACTGTCACGACATAATAACTATAACAAGTATGTAAAAAATGCATTTTAGCAAAAGTTAAATACTGCGGATTTAAAGTTTGTTGCAACTCGACAATATGTGAAAAGTCCGGAAATATGAACACATTTGTTCCCACTCTGTTCCTCTCAGTGCTGAATGTTACAAACTACAGTTTTTATTCTGTTATCTGTTTTACTTACTACAAACATAAAGGTGAAAACTTTCATTAAATTGGCAGCATCATGTAAAAATAACTTTTGTTTTACCTTTCCATCGTGTTATGATGTTATTCCCTCATCAAAAACAAACCTGGAATGTTGCCTTGATTCTTTCCTGCATGTCTGAGAAATAATGTAATCTCCATGGCAACCATTCAGCTGTGCAATACACCTGGTTGGAGCTGGCCCCGCCTTCAAGGCGAAGCTCCTCCCCCACTCAACTCCTTCAAACTAGCCAGCAGCAATTAGCAAACACCTGCTGAGCTCATGTTAGGAGCTGCTTCTCAGAGCAACGCTGGTAAAAACGTTGTAAAAGGGTTAATAGAGGAGCCATGTTGTGATGACTTCCTGAAGGCTTAGCTACTTAAAGAGACAGAGACCCAATTTAAAGATAAAGTTAAATTTAAGTCATATTTGATATAAGTAACATTTTATAGCAATTCAAGTCAACACAGTTACTTAGAGCCATTTTATAGCATAATTATCAGTCATGATAACAAATTTTATGGACGATAAATTGTCCCAGAAGTTATTGCGATAAACAATAATATTGTTGTTTTGAGATCATTTTCAACTCGACTTCCACAGATTTTCAAAGATCAATAAACTTTAAACTCAAATAAACATTTAAACCTGGAACATTTTAAATATCCAAAATAAAACAACAAATGAGATGAATTATGAAGTCTATGTAAACAAAATAGTTCTTCAGAAAAAGGCGAGCTGAGACCAAAACATCAGACTGAAGACTTTTATCATCCAGGTAGAAAGAGAAACAAAACATTTTGCAAATGAAATTATTTAGTTTAAATTCATCATGCAATTAAAAGTTTTAATGCGACATGAAGAAGTTTGCGTGTCATTTTTGATGAAAACAACCTAATGGAAAAACCTGCAGGAATCAAACTCGTCTTAATTCCTGATCATCTTTCTGCGTGTCTGGCATTTTGCTAGAAAGATCAACAACAAATCGTGCGAGTAATTGATTTATAAACACATAATCCTCCCCCTTTAAAATACGTTAATTCCAGATTATCACAGTCAGATTAGCGCATGCAGAGGAGATGACGTGTTTCCGGTCCTGTGCGTTTCTACCGGAGGAGCGGATCTGTGCTGCTGTGCTCCTCCTCCCTCCCTGCAGTTGTTCGCAGGGTTCGGCATGCGGACCCCCCTCCTGTGACCACGTCGTGACCTCCTTCCAGTCACCTGCTGCTGGGACCGTGGCTAACCTGCCCTGCGAACCAGAAAATCAGCCGCCTTTTTTAACCCAGGCCGTCTATGCGGGGTCAACGCATTGCTCGGACAAAAAAACCCAAAAAAACACACACCTTCATTTTTCTGGTGCATCAAAACCGCGCTTGTTGTCCTGCAGGTAAAAAATAAAAATAAAATAAAAAAGACGCAGTGACGCTTCGGAAAGTGAGGCTGAATGAAAACCAGCTTGCAAAGTTACATCCTGTACAAAGGGAGTTGGCGAACGAGCCCCTCGGGATCCACAGGCCACTCTTAAACATTTGGAACATTTATGCAGCTCTAAATTTTTTTTTTTTTTTTTTTTTTTACATCTGCCCCTTGATATTTGGTCCATGGAATGAACTTTGTTTGCCAGAACTGTTCCGCTGAACAGCTTTTAAGAACATATGGGGATTTTGTGGATGTAGTATTAAATTTCCAAACGCTGTTTATTACAGCCTGAAACGGGACATGAGAAAAGAGCCGCGTTGACGTCAGGTTGTGCTCACGTTTTCAAAGCCTCTGGAAGAGGAAAGTTCAAAACTCAATCAATCCATCAGCGTTTATTCAGAGACGAGGTTAACGCTAAAACGGTTAGCATGAGATAAAAACGGAAAAACAACAGGAATAAAACAAGAAAAGAAACAGTGAGTGGGTTATATGGAAGGAGAAGAGTGCCAAATTACAAGAAACGACTAACTTGCAGACCTGGGTAGTAGCTACCTACATTTACTTAATTACATTTAAGTGAGTAAATAAATTTTTAAAAAGTACTTTTAGGAGTATTTTACTAATAATGGGGTAATTTTATTGTGAAGAATTTCTACTCTTGAGTAAAATTTCTGGATTTTCTACCCACTGGGTGAAAAACAAACATGTTTTAACCAAAAATCCACCATACAAAGACTCACACCTGCAGTTTTTGTTAAACTTTCATATATTTTTTATTAAAAGAAACTAATTTGGAAAAATGCTCTTTTGCCTGAATTTGTTATTTTTTGTTTCTTGAATTGTTGTCATTTTGGTCCTTGAAATACCAAAATTTTCACTTAACTTTATATTTTGGTCCGTCTGATGATGTAACTTTGATTAATTTGATCAGTACTTGCATAAATTTTTTTTTACAAAAAAAACTTTTTTACTACTTGAGAAATTTCTTTGGCTACTTTTATTTTAGTATAAATCTGTCAAAGTAGTTTTACTTTTCCTGGGTAGTCTGCCCACCTCCGTTAACTTGTGAAAAAATACAAAAATAATTTATTAAAGAATTAATTATATGTGCCTTGCTTAAATGTATTAATTTTATTTTTAAATAAATAACATTAAATAAATAAATCAATACTCTATCAATAAATTTATGTTGCCATGAAATAAAAATAAAATAAACATATCTTTAAAATGAATGGGGATCTTATTGTGTCAATCGTGATTTACTTATTAATGCCAAACAGATTTGAAGTTGCTCCGCCCCCTCATTTGAATATTAGACCATGAAATAAAGATAAGTTTAAAAAATAAGTCTGTGAAATACATACAGTAACTTTACAAAATAAAATGCTAAGATAAATAAATAAATAAAACTGCAGTTGCCAAAATACGTTCTGCAATAAAAAAAATTATTTTGTCTTCAGGATATTTATTTGAAGGTGTATATATACATTTTTAATCAATAATATTTACTTACTTACTTCAGTTTTGCACGACAAGGCACTCCGTACTACCAGAAGTATAGATACCAATTAAAACCCAAAGCAGCATTAATAAAAATAAATATAAAATAATTTTAAAATATTTTTAAATTCTGTGATTTAAGTTTTTAAATACAAAATATAAACAAAAAAATGTAAGTTCCATTAAATATGAATATAAACTAAAATGAATGACAAATAAGAAATATCATTTTTTAAGTCAAACTGCAGAAATAACTGAAATAAATCATAAAAGAAAATAATATTTTTTTATGATTAAAACAGAAGATAGAAATCATTATTTTCTGAAAAAAGAGAATAAAATAAAATTTGCCTCAAAAACTCCATTAATTAGAACTTAAAAGCAGTCAGGTAAAACAATTCAATCATTTTTAAGACATTCTGCTGCTTTTTCCATGTGAAAATGTGTTGTATTCATAAATATAACTAAATGTATAACCCAGAATTACCTTATAATTAAAGGAATATCACACAACGTTCATTCCAAGGCGTAAAATTCGTTACGTTTGCAGCAACAATTTGCCTTTTATTCCGTTTTTCACCAGATTCCCAACATCTGGTCTGTTTGGGCCTCATGTTGAGTGAAGAAGTAAACAGGTAGCCATATCTCCAGTGTGAAAATGAAAACATAAAGTGCTTCTTCATTTTCTTCATCATGTTTCAACATGTGCACCATAACAACCATCTAAGAGGAAACATACTAATTCTCCAAGTGCCAACTGGCTATTTTAACGGCACAGAGCTGCGCCGGGCCAAAGTGGCAATTCCCATGAAATCCCCTGATATTTCTTCCATTTGTTCTCCGTCCGCAATTAGTCGTGGTCAGGCTGATCAAAGGCGGCGGACTGGAGGGTTGCATGTGAACCGGCGTCCACTTGCAATGACATCCACAAACCAGAATGAAATATGAAATATCAAGTTTCCACGGTTGCGCGGACCTGTAAAAAAAGGAATCTGAGGAATAGGAGGGTTTTCACACTGGGGTAATGTGAAACATTTGGTGCGGATTGAACGCCTCGGCGAGAGCCAGAATCTGTCAGGCAGTAAAACCGGGAGCAGGCAGAACTTAAAACGCCCGCGGGTTCTGCAGATTTAGATGTCACCGAACAGCATTATCCGCTTCGGAACGCTTAAATCTACCGGCAATAGTGTTTCACTTAATTATGTCAACAAAAAGAAACCAGCGCTGCGGGAAAAAAAAAACAAAACAAAACCTCACCAAGTAGTTCTGGTCTAGTTTCAGATAAATTAGCACACTGGAAAAAAGACTAAGCTGACTTTTAAGTAACTTTTCAGCAACATGTAGGAGCTTAATATTTATTTTTAAGACGTTCTAGTTCCACTGTCGGATTATTTCATGTTGTTACCTAGCAACCCCAGCCCGTTACCTAGCAACCAAGTTCGGTTTCTTAAGTGTCGTCTTATTTAACGTGCACCAAGACATTGGCACTGGAAACTGGTAAGATTTTGTACTTGTGCGGTGAGGAATAACGGAGCAAGTCCGTTTTCTCTACATGTTTGGGACAAACTAAAAACCAAACTTTCTACAAATTCGAAGGCAAAATAAAAAGCCTGTCTGCAGAAAAGTAAAATCCAGTTGTTTCTTTGATAATCGGTGAGAAATGTGATGGTTTGCTCATAAGGAGCATAAGTTTGATTGAAGGAGGACATCAGCAGCTGATGCTGACCATCAATCTGTGAAGGGCTGTGAGGCGCCAACGTCTAAAGTCCATACTTTATTAAAAACAGTCGCCAGTCATTTCCAGAAGTGGCTTTCCAACCCTAAACACAGTTTAAAATCCATTTTTTGTTGTTTTGTACACACATTAAACACATTTTCTTTCATCATATCAACATATTTCATGTTGTTATGATGTAAAGCTGAAAAATGTCACACAAATAAACTTAATTATTATGATAACATACTAGGAAGTTCAATTTAAACGCATGCAAGCAGAAACATAGAGGTTTATATCTGCATAAAAACCTTTTTACAGACATATAAAACATAAACTTCTTGAAATAGAAATAAAAAGTGTCGCTACTGGAGCGTTGTGGGTGGTTTTAGCGGATAAATATGGCCGTGCGCGTAACGACGTTAGCCTGGCCGCTCGTCATGATGGATCTGCCGGCCGGAGAACAAACACTGAATCCAAACCAAATGGGCCACTTCATCATCGCACAGCAATTGGTTGTAAATGTGGTGTCAGGTTCCCTTGTGTCTACTCGCCATAAATACTGCACAAAAGCAGACAGCGCTACACGTCTGTGCGTGTGTGTGTGTGTGTGTGTGTGTGTGAAAGCAGAAGATCAAGAAGCTGAATGGTTGTTTCTGTTGTCCCCAAACAGAGAAACAGACTTTGTTCCAATTAGTGTTGACTGAGACAGGTGTTGCTTGGTTGTTTTGACCCCTGGAGGTCAAGTGAGCTGCTGGGAAGCTGTGTAAGCAAATAAATAGCTTGAAGTGAAGTTTTATCTGTTCAGCAGGCATCCCTCTGCGACTGAAGTGTCACGACCAGAAGCCGCTACAGCGACGGACGACCTCGGGGTTTTAATCACTTCCTGCGTTTTTCCCATCTGCAGGGGGTCAAGGCGTCCAACTCTGAGTCCGTTTGCAAAGTTACAAGTTGTGTTAGTGAAAACACACTTAAAGGTCAAAAGAAGTGTTAGTTTGGGAGCTTAAATTAGTAGATTTTATGCAAACATTTCCATCCAGAATATTGGAAGAAGTATAATATGTATGTGTGTAGTGTGAAGTATTGTTTACATTTAGCTATTGTGATAATTCCTGCATGTTTACACGTCGATTGTGCAATGATTAATGTGCACTGTCCTAATCAAATAAATTAAATTAAAGTTATTTTTGGTTTACGGTGAAATAACCGTGAAAACGTCACCACAATTCTTAAAAGATTAAAGGTTTTTATTTTGAAAATACCAGATTTAAAAAAATAATAATTAGATTTTAGATGGGTTTCTTGTCAAGGAATGACATAATAGCATCAACTCTAAGTAAAAAAATAAAAGATAAAATCTAAAAGTATGTTTTATTGTTGTTTGATGTGTTTAAATTTTGAAGTAATGTTAGCAAACTGATCAAAGAAGGTGATGCTTGAGAGACGTGGAGTCAGACATTTTGTTGATTTGTAAAATCTAAACACAAAAACTCTGAACTTAATTTTACCTATAACATTTTAATGAAACAAACAAACAAACAGGCTGATTTTCCCAGTTTGTGGTTCAGTAATAACAGATTTTACTGTTAAAATCTGTCATCAGAGCCTATCTAAGGTATTTCAGAAGATGAAATCTCCACCTGCTTTGCTACTTGACATGCTATTGGCTGGCATTTGGAAAGCAGCCAATCCCAGAGCACTATTCATAGTTCTTGGTGCTGATTGGCTGAGCCCCCCAAAATAAGGAAGTCCATAGACTTGGCTTCCGATGTAGTGCTAATTTCTGATTTCTACTGAATATTGATGCATATCAGGGTATATTTAGTGTTTAGACTATAAAAATAGGCAGTTTTACACATTTTTAGAGGAGATCTCAAATATTTTCAGTTATTCACTCAATAAAACATAGTGAAATCAACTGTACAAGCTCTTGGTTCAGTTGTGTTTTTTTATTTTCTGGTTAGTCAACAACAAACAAAGAAAACAGGCTACTCTTCCTCCAAAAACACTTCCTTAGCAAAGTTCAGTGGATGGATATTTAAGTAAAAGTCTGGATATGTAAAGTTATTTTTTAATAAAGTTTAAATAAAACAAGATTAATAAAATGTTAAGACTCTCTTTTGTAACTAACAGAAAAAATTTTGAGTTTAAAAATGAATATGTGTAATAATCCGTGACTAATAAAGAATTTATGTTACTTTTTGTGTTATGTGAACTGGATTGCTCGCAAATATAATTGAAATCTTTAGAGGCTTGAAGGTTTTTCTGTTGACTGATAATTTTGGACGTTTATGAGTTTGGCCTGAGCAGTGAAGAAATCCAGTTGGACATTGAAAAACGAGCCCCTCTTCTGCAAGAATACACTGTTACACTTTCATGACTGCATTTAATGAGGTGAAACCATGGCAACAAATTAACTCAATATGAAAACATCTTTCATGATCGCTGACGTACTTTCTCTGAAAATAGTGCTGCAAATGGGCAATAAAACGCAAGATTAGCAGGAATCTTTTTATCCAAAGTTAAAGGATTTCTTCTGTGGTTTCCTGTAGGTGAAGGTGGTTTTAAGCACCAGAATGGCTCCTCCAGATGTAGAAGCAGATATAGTCATACGGTTCAAATTTATAAGCTTTAAGTGGCTGTAAATTGTTGCCATAGTGTTTTAACACTTGTGTATAATGTTACAAATGTGCTCTGGGACAATTTTGGGTTTTCTTGGAGGAACTATTTATGTTCAAACTCTTAATATAAAGGCTAAAAAGAGAGGGCAGATAATAACAACTGAGATTTAAAAGCATATTAGCATATTTAGCATATTATTTTTAGCAGGATGTGATGCAAAATGCTGCGAATGGACTTGACAGCAGCTGCAGCAGCAAATTCTGCAGGAATGGTGCACAAAGAACACTGGTTTCAGGTTGGGGACTATGTAAATAGGAAAAGAGGGAGAAAATTTCCACCGCAAAACTCTGAAAAACTCAGAAATGATCTAGAAAAAACTTGTACACTTTCTGAATTCATAAAGCTGACAATTCTCAACTTTCAGAAATCTGTGAGAAAAATGTTAAAAGTTTTGAGGTGAATCTCAAAAATATTTTAAAAAGAATATGGAAAATTTCTGCGCTTGTAAATTTGAAACATTTTGAGTTTTGAACCTCAAAAAAAATTTTTTTTCACATTTCAGATTTATGGAAATCTAAAATTTCTAATAATAATTTGAAGACATATATTTCTCATTCACCTTAGTCAAGTGTGTCAGTATATATATTTTTTGTTGATCTGAAAGCCATGGCTCATCTTTGCTTTGCAATTGCCTACCAACATGGCGCCAATCACTTCCAGTTTTGTGGGAACTTTTATTAACCCTTTACAGCTACGTCACAGAAACACTTTAGGCGCCATGATGGACGTCGGAAGTGAGGAGAGCGACTGAAATTGTTTCCCAAACTTGTTTTTGCAGGTTTATTCGTGGCTTCTACTTGTTGGAGTCGAGCTAATTTGTCTGTGAATGCAACACACGTTATGTTACGTCCATCACGACTGACGGCTGCTATCCATTGCTGCCATATTTTACCTCATTAAAGGTTATAAAACAAAATGACAAGTTTAATTTGGATTCTTGTCTGTTTGTGCAGCCGACCACGCAGCACCTTGTGACCATTTTTGAAGTGAAATCGATTAAATAAAAGCAATATTAAGCTACCAGATGTCTGTTTCTGACGGGTTGTCATGACGTCCGTCATGGCGGAGCGGGGCAGCGTTCAGAACAGCGTTACGTCACGTGCAAAGCGTCAACAGGATATTCTGCTGAATCAACCAGAAAACGCTCTATTAGGAGATCCAGTTCGCTTGTTTGGACTTGATTAACTGTTTCTTTATTTTCTCTTTCTGTTTCTTCTGCAGCTGGGAAAGCTGGAGGTGAAATAATGAACATGAAGTAAAGATTCAGGAGGAACATTTCCAAAGGTGACTTCACACGCCTGCTAAGTGAAACTGTGAAAGTTTCCACCGATCCGACAGCAGAGGCAGGCCTGCAGGCTGACATTTGTTCTCACTAAACGTTTTGTACCTCGGTATTCAATTTCACATATTCAGAACTATATAATCTAATGCGACACAACAAACCTGGAATGTAGAAAAGAAAAGAAAACTGCATGTTTGCCTTGCTCTGTATTAGGTTTCTGTCAACTTGTTTCTTCTCAACTCAAAGATGAGAAATGTTACGCAAAACGTACCGAAAAAACGTTATTTTTAAAACTCCTTAGATTTCCGTGCTCAGATAACAAGGAGAAAATTATAGTTCTATAACTTCTATAATTTAATCCAAATATAGGAGTTGCAGAGTCTGAAACAAGTTTAGCGGTCGGTAGTCCGCTGAATTTCCAGCTGTTCGCTGCCGCTGCGGGACTCTTATCGACTCTGACACCGCTTTGAAAAAATATGCACACACACACACACACACACACACACTCCCAGTTATTGCTTATTTCCTCCCAGCGTTTAACGCCTCTGTTGCACCTGGGTTTACCAGACAAGGCCGTCTCAGTTACACCCTGACCAGATTGGGTCGCGTCGCTCGTCGAAGTGCTCTGAGGCCGCAGAACTGTTTTTATTTCCTCCGGCTCGGTGTTAAGTTATACGAGGACTGTCAGCATTTCTTTGATTCGGGCCTCAAAAAGCTGTCGAGGCCAACATGAAAGATCCCAGTGTGTGCCGAAGTCCCCGCTCGTTCACTTCTTAATGATGTGTGAATGCAAATAATTTGCTCACCTTGGACCTTGGATGCTTTTTCAGCGACATAAAAGTCAAGAACGGCTGGTTTTTACACGTAATGTTACATAAAAATAACCTGTAGACATCTTCTCATACTTTCACCGTAGCTCAAAACTACTCATATGCCTGCTTGGCTGATTTAGGTGGAAAGTAATCTTTTAGGATGTCTCCCACCTGATTTGATTGGACACCAAAATTATAAAAATGTATTGCATTTTCACATGCACCGAGTCAAACAAACCCGTCCCCCTCCTCACCTGTGGAGGCGCTGTACCAAGAACCACTGAAAGAAACGACACAGAAACCTCTGAAGAAGACACAAAGCACAACTTCTTTCTTCCCGAAACAAAAAATGGAGTGGCGTCAGTTTAGCGGCTGTAGGATTTATCTTTTGACTTTTGCTAAAGACCGCAAGCTATTTCTCCTGCTAGCGGTAGGCTAATGCGTTTGTCCTGGTTTTATTTACCCAGAATGCCCTTCATTTTAGTCCACTTCCTGCTTTTGGATCGGACTGCAGTATGCTTGGCGTTCACATCCGAATTGTTCACTTCAACCAAACCAGTTCTCTTTCGCCTAACGCTGAGTCAGACTGTTCAAACCTTGCGTGCAACCTGTTCCCCTCCTTGCCTGAGGGGGCGCTGCAACAAGAACCACTGAATGAAATGACACAAAAACTTCAGAAGAAGACACTTGGCACAACTTCTTTCTTCATGAAATGTGAACAGAAATGGAGTGGTGTCAGATTTTAGTGTTTGTAGGATTTCTTTTTAGTCTTTGGCAAAAGATCGCAAGTCATTTCTTTCGCTAGCAGTAGGCTAACGCATTTGGTTGGTTGTATTTACCCAGAATGCCCTGCGCTGGAGTTCACTTCCTGCTTTTGGAGCGTTCTCTGGTCTGCTTGGCCTTCACATGCTCATTCGAACCGAACCAGAGTTCACTTCAACCGAACCGAGACCGAGGTTTTTAGGCAGTTAACTTTTTTAGTTTGCATTTTGTAATCCATGGGTTCCAAATTTCATTATTTGCATTTACAAACAGTTTTTTCTAATATTTAAAAAAACAAACGATGGTCTACATAATTCAGTAGGGATCACGTTGTTGCAACTGATTCAAGCTCAAAATATGGGACCAACAAAACATGTTTACTTAGTAAACAGTTCACCTGTAATGGTGTCATGACACCTTTACAAAACAATTCAAACACATGGGATCTAAAAGGAAAAATTCTATGTTATCTAATGAGTCTAAGATTTAAAAGCTGGAACTGCTGTTTTTTTATGTCTGAGTTAATATGAATATAAGCTGTGGATTACATTACCGTCTCCTTTCTCGCCCCGCAGCCGAAGCTGCTTTGGAAACAAACAGCACAGATGAGCAACCGACCTCCATGAAACCATCAACACATTCAGCAGCTAATATGACACATGCTGTTTGAAACACCAACACAGCTTGCCAGTTTTTTCCACCATAACAAGAAATGCTCATCCCGGGGAAGTGAGTGCCAAAGTAGCCAAATTCACGGAAAGTCCCCACAGACCGATAACCCGCGCTCTGACTCGTTGCTTCCCGCCGTG
The DNA here is from genome assembly GCF_904066995.2 of Poecilia reticulata. Taxonomy (NCBI): domain Eukaryota; kingdom Metazoa; phylum Chordata; class Actinopteri; order Cyprinodontiformes; family Poeciliidae; genus Poecilia; species Poecilia reticulata. Next base: position 32,856,684 of record NC_088838.1, read on the forward strand.
GCTTTCTGTTTTCCCCCCAAACACCAGGATGTCGGCTACACACCAGAACCTGCAGGAAGGCTAGCGGCTTCATCCTCACCAGAAAAAAAAAAAAAAACGTTTTCCGGGTCATTTCATTTCTGTAAAGTCAGAGGTCAGGTTGTTCTTCGAGGAGCAATGAGGTGTTAATAATTCACGAAGTCAACAAAACATTCAGCTTGGGGTCAGAAATCTGAGAAATGTGTGTCTTTTGTCTTCTAAGCATTCCGCAGGGAAATATTTAGGAGTTCAATTTTAAAAATTATCTTCCACTGGTACTTTTTGTTCTGTTGCTCCTTTTGTTTCTTCATTGTTATATTGTTAAATCAAAGTACATTCTGCTTGATGTCTCCTAAAAGCTGAGGGTTTAATGTGAAGTAAGAAATACCAACCAGTTATTCGGGGTTTGATTCATCATTACTGGTATTGGAGTTTTTTCACAGCAGCTTTAACGTCTGGTTTAGTTCAGTTTTCTGGAAGCTGATTAGAAATCTTAAAAGTTGTGATGTTCCTCTATTTACCTTAAAACTGTGCAAATTGGAATTATGTACTTTGGCCAATCACGTTGTTCTACAAAAGGTTTTTGTGCTAACATGATGCGTTTCTCGGTTGTATCAAAGTTAATTTCACAAAACAACAATGGAAACATCCTATAACCACTAACGTCTGATGCTACTCTGTTTTTGTTTACATTTTGTGAAGAAGGAAGTTGCGCTCAGTGTCTTATCCAGAGGTGGTTGTGTTGTTTCCTTCACTGGTTCTTGCTGCAGCGCCCCCACAGGCGAGGAGGGGTACAGGTTTTTCAAAAGGTTTGGTTCTTTTGACGCAGCGCAGTTAGAAACAGAACCACAGCAGCTGAAAATGTGACAAATGTTGCAATTATTGTTCCCAATCTACCCGAGTCCACCGGACTGCGAAAACGCCCTAGAGAAACAAATCCAGAACACAAACAATGAGTCAAATAATCAAATAATAATGGTTTCTTAACTTAAAACAGAAACATAAATGAAACTATCTATGGATCACGACACTTTGCAACACTAGATGCGTTTCCATTCACCATATTATTAGCAATTTGACATTTCAAAATGAGATTTAATACAAACATGCCAATTTTACGGTGTGTTTTTTCAACATCTGTTGAGTAAAATAAGTTTTGTACATTTTTATAATGGAAATGCAGCTACTGTAACCATGCTTCCATCTGCAATCTCACAAATAAGGAAAAATAAAAGAAAATGCAGATTTTAAGTGTTTTTATCTGCTGGTTCAGCAAAGCGTACTTTCGCCAGATGCAGATGCCAAGTATGACTGTAAAAAACAGGAATTAAATTATACAAACTAATCTGGAGGTTTGGACTTTCAAATTATTCAGTTTTTGCCTCAGACAAACCAGTGGATGGGAAAGTTTGCTAAATCAGAACTTATTCAGAAATGTGTTTCAATCTCTTTTTTGCGCATTAATAAATGTATTTTTTTGTAAAATTGTGGAAGTTATTTTGAATTTTGCTGTTTCTATTGCAATACTTAAAAATAGCATTTATAACACATTAAATGTCTTCAATTTATTCTTGTTCTGTCGTATAAAATGTATTTTATATTAAAAAATGTCTAAATAAACATCCAGCGTAATTTGTTAAGAGGTTTGAGTTGCTTATTTCTCCTGCCTGGATCCACATTATGTAATATGTAAATTAGGTAATGATGTCATTTAGCACTTTTTAGGACACTCAATTACAACTTTTTGCTGAGAAGTTGACAACGATGAAAAGAAAATAAACACCAAGATATTTAACCTGGCTAATGAAAATGCCATAATACAACATTATTTTTCCTCTGAAAAGTTGAAGTTGAAGGAATTCTGACTGTTTCATCGTAAACTGTAAAAAAAATCAAATCTTTTAAAACTGTCTTGCTGTTAGAAATGCAGCCTATAGCAAGCTAACTGGTGACCCAGAACGCCTGGCCAGCTAGCCAGCTAGCTAGCTAGCTTACATAATATCTCATTAAAAAAAACAACGGGGAATTTATGTTTTGTTCATGTTACCTAATAAAATTTACCTCCAAAGAACGATGTTTGGTTTTTTTTTATTTTAGCTTTTAAAGAGGAACAAATTGTCAACATACTGACTTCTAACTATATGCTAGCACTGCTAACAACTCCAGCCTTTCTTTAAAATCAGTCACTAAATAATAATATTTGTATAGCTGCAAAGATCATTACTTTACTATTAAAATCCAGCCAACAGAAGCATGTGCCATTTTCTGACTAAAGTAAATGTGAAGACCACGTCGTTGATCATTGTTTTTATGCCACAAAACAAAATGTCTTTGGCCAAGGTTACGATCATACCGTGAGTATTTTTATACCAGCTCATGGCTCATTTGGATGATGTGCCATCCGCTGTTTTACTTCCAAAATAGCCCAGATGTCATCCTGTGGGCTATTCACATCTCTTATTATTGTGTGACTGCTGCTGTTTTTATCGCCCTCATGGAATCACCTTGTGAAATCATCCCAGCGAGCAGTTACCTCGGAGAGCAAACTGTTATCATAACAGATCTGTGTGATGGTCAGAACCACCAAAATAATATTTCGGTTATAGAAAAACATTTGTTTCCCTCTTAAGGCGCTTCAAATTCCTGGAACAATTCACAAATAATTTTTAAAACCAAAACAATCGATTTTCCACCCGTATAAAGTCTAATATGAGTGTGATGTTCAAACTGTTCCTGTACAGAAAAAGTGAGGAGAAAATCATCACTTTCTCTGTTTTCCTTGTGTTACACAAAACAGTCCCACCTATTTCCAGGTAACCTGTTGAAAAACACAATCTCACATTCCCACAGCACGCTACTAAAACTGACCAAACTGCTGTTTAACATATAAAGTCAACTGGTAAATCAGAGTAACTTTAACTTACAATAAAGCATCAAACAAACAAAAATATCGTTGAATAAATAAACTTGAAACCAACTGAGTCTTTGGCTAGGCTATTGCACACCTTGAATGTTTTTTCGTCAGCTATTTTGTTGTAGAGCACATTCACAAAGGAAACATTGGGCTAATTTATGAGGGATTCCTAAACATTTACCAACTGATGCCATCGTATACGTCTTTACCACATTTTTGTTCTTGCAGTTCTGCTCAAGGGCCCCAGAGTATTTCAGACCGGCCCTGTTCAGGTGTCTGGTAAGCAAAGCTGTTTAATTTATGTGCCATCAAACAGCTCCCAGCTGAAGGAGGGGAGACTCTCTCTTTAGCTGCATAACACTGTAGTGACATATGGCGATAAGATGTCCATTTGTTTGAAGTAGTTTCAACCTCGCCTCCGTGTCTTAAACTGAGATTACAACTTCTGGAGCTGGAAGCTGCAGCACATGTGTAAGCCAGCGGAAATACCAAAATCTTGCATGCCTCTTTGATTGTTACATTCAAGATATCATGTGTGCTACCAGCTCTGCTGCTGCAAACCATTAGGCTCAGTGACTGGTGGCTTGTAAAATACGCCTGGAAGTCCCGGAGACAAGGTGAAGGGGATAAGATGAGGATTCCACATGGACATCCGAGGAGATGATAAACAAAGGGAGAAGGTGATACAGTCTAAGTGATATATTGGGCACATGTGGGATTCCAGAACAAAAAGAGAGGGTTGGAAAAAAATTACTTTAGGGAGGGGAGCGAGGGGAGTCTCCTCTGATTTATTTCTTTTAGTTTCAGGGCTTGAGTATCTGAGAACAAGATCAGCTCAGTAGATCACATCACCAGAACAGCAGCAGCAAACATTTATCAAAGAATGGTGTGTATTTAGATTTTAAAGGGCTTGTGCTTCCCTGAAAAGGTTAGGATAAGTCTGTAGACTTTGCAGAACGTGTTCATTACATCTCAGTTCTGCCTATTTCGAGCTCCTTTGAGAATGAGCTTAAGACGCTGTCGCTTTTATGCAAATGAGCTGCTACTGGCCACACCCCACACGTAAAAATGGCTGCAAAGAGAAGCTCAATGAATGCTAGGTCAATAACAAAGCACTTGTCTTTTTCACTCAGCGGTATAACCAGCTGACCAAATGTACTGGATCTCTATTTTGGTTGCTAGGTGACGCAGGCTGGGCTTGGCTGGGGTTGCTAGGTAACGGGGGAGTTGGGAGGTTTTTAAAACGGCTCGTTTTCCAGACACCATAAAACATCGACTTACTGTCAGAAAATTGCTGGATGTGGTTTTTTTTTTTTTCTAGCACTTGGAGTGTTTCTAGAAGCAGCAGAGACCCAAATGGAAGTACAATAATGTGCAAAAACACTATTTGGCTTTATAAGTCCACTTCAAAGTTACTTGTCTTTGGTTGTTTACTCTGAAATTGCATTTGATCTCGAGAGGATTCCAAGATTCTTGTCTTCCTTCTGAATATTCAGTGTACTCTGTTCCTGTGTTGTGCGCTCATGAATGCGTACAACACAGGAACAGAGCACACTCACGAACATTCAGAACTTTTTCCATCAATATTGAGGAAATATTGACTTACAAGTAACTGGAAAGTTACTTCCAAGTTAGTTCCGTCTTAGCTGTGCACCACAAACTGTAGGACCAAACAATAATGTAATAGTGTGTTTAAAAAATTCAGCTTCTGCATTTTGTTTGGAATATTTGATTAATTATTTAATTAATCTTTCTAGAAATAATTTGTAATTGCATTCCACCGAAAAATACCTGAATACTGAACCACAAATAATAACAAAGTGAAAGTAATTGGGAACGACAGAAACTCGATCACGAATCAGAGGATGCTGAGTGTTTAATGCACTCAGCTCTCCAACTTTCTCCACTGCAAAAAACACTAAATCTTAACAAGTATTTCTGGTCTAGTTTCCATAATGTCTTAGTACACTTAAAATAAGACAAAGCTAACTTGTAAGTAACTTTTTAGGCAGATATATCAGCTTGTTTTAAGTCTATAATTCCTTAATATTGATTAGAAAAGTACTACTTCTATTGGCAGATTATTTCACTTAGAACATGGGAAATGTCTTGTTATAAGTGAAAGAAAATCTGCCTGGTATGTTTTCCGTCAATATTAAGGAATTATTAACTTACAAGTAATTGTAAAGTTACTTCCAAGTTAGTTTTGTCTCATTTAAAATGTACTAAGATATTTGCAGTATAAACTAGACCACAAATGTGTTTCTGCAGTGCAGCATCAGACCGTCACCAAGTACAAAGTGTCCAACTCAGTGTTTTAAAGCACTTGACTCTGGATTATCCTTTACAGTTTTGTAAAAAGTTAACTTTGTGTTGTAATGCTCTCTAATGCATCTACAAACAACTTCAGTGTCTAAAACACGACTGCTGCTTCCCTGAGCAACATGAACTTTGCAGAAGGAGAACATGAGCAGCAGAAAACTGCAGCAAGCACATTTCCTTTGATGAACACTTGTTTCATTTGCCTGGGAACATCTGGGAAATCATTTATCCAGGGAAAAGGGTGATAGCTACTGTGGGTGCCTTGTTATGCCAACAGCAAAGAATCCTGATGCAATCCATGTGTGGCTTCTCCTCATCCTCACTGCTCTGCACAGCAACGCTGCCACATTCGGCTCGCAGCAGAAACTGTTAACCGCAAAGGTTCTGCAGTTTTTAACTGTGTTCAATCAGTTTATTTAATGTTTAAAAACACTCTATGGATGATCACATGATATAAATATGCCAGATTTAGGCTAATTTTCATCTGTAGTCCCTTAGCAGGTTGATGGAAGAGATTGAAAGATTACAGTTCACATACAGACCTGTCATAATAACAAATGCTGCTGGATGGTAAAATGTCCCAGAAGTTATTGTGTGAACTATAATATTGTTGTTGTGAGATTATTTTCAGCAAATTTAATGGTGAAAATAGCATAATAATTCAAGAGCACATTCTCAAGGATCAATAAACCTCAATTTGTAATGAACATTTATATCTGGAGCTGGAAGACATTTAAAATATCCAAAAGAAATAAACAAAATGACAGAAACGTGCATAAAATTAATTATAACTTACATTAAGGGCCAGTTAAGACCAGGCTGAAGACTTTTATCATCCAATTTTTGGTTGAAAGAGAGAAAAGAAAACAATAATAAATCATGCAAATGGAAAATGTTGAACTTGTATAAATTTATTATGCATTTAATTAATTTACTGCTTATTAAGACAGACCTAGTTAAATGTTCAATTGTTGAACCAAAACATAATTTTGTTTGTGTTTACTCTTCAGAGAAGTTTCTGCTGCTCATAAAACTGCAGCTGAACCGATGAAGAGTTTAAAAAACGGAAAGAAAAACCTCCAGCAGAGATTAATGCTTCATTCGCTCCCATCCAGTTTCCAGATCCTGCAGCAGCTCTGCCTGGACGGCGTTCCTGTTCCCCCTGTAACCCGCTCGCACGGAGACGGCTGCAGCGTCATCCCATGATCTGAGGTAGCCGGGAGCAGCTGGCCCCGCCAGGCGCGGCGGGTCTGGGCCGCTCATCAACCAGCCCGGCCCCTTCAAATCCTCTGAGTTAACTTTTATGGCAAGTGTTTATGCAGGGTCAGGCACATTGACTTACATTTTGCTTTTTATGCAGCCATGAATGAATATAATGTGTCAGATGGAAATGTGTCTGATTTTTGGAGACATTTTCTTCCTCAACTGGTTTTACTGATTTTTTTAAATTTAATTTATTTATTTTATAATGATAGTCACAATTGTTAATAATATTTCTGCAGGAAATCAAATGTCATTTTTTCAGAGCAAGAAGAATGAGTCAATGTCATAATAACAAATATTAGTGGGCGATAAATTGCCTCAGTAATTATTGTGATAAACAATAATATTGATATTTGAGCAGCAGAAGCAGCGAAAGCAGCAGAAGCAGCGAAAGCAGCGAAAGCAGCAGCAGTCACCAGCGCTGATTTGTGGTCACTTTCCCATCAGCTGAGTGATTCAGTGAGCTGCTCTGCCTGCGTGCGTTTGGTCAGCCATGTTTACACAAGCTGCAGGGAGCTGCAGAGCCGTTAGCGTTAGCGCCCCTCAACCCAAAAACCTGACTAAAGATCCAACGGTTGGAAATTATCTGGATTTTTGTTCAGAGAGCTTTAAAGTGATTAAATATTAATAAACTGGAATATACATTTATATATGAATATATATGACGTACATGCCATGTGTCACTTGTTATACACTCAAAATTTAACAGCAATAGTTTAGAAAACAAATGTTTAGTTAGGGAATATTTATTTAGGTCACTAAATATTTAGCTCCAAACTAAATATGTACTCAACAACTTAAATATTTATCTTCAAGTTAAATCCTTAGTTCAGAAGCTGAATATCTGGGTAATAAACTAAATATTTAACTCCAATACGTAGTTTCTTCAAACTAAATATCTTAAATATTTAGCTACAAAATAAATAGCTACACTATGTAATTAGCAAGCTAAATATTTAGTTTCATACTAAATATTAAGGTAGCAAATTTAAATATTTAAAATAAATATCTAGTTAGCAAATCAAATATTTTTCTTACGAACTAAATATTTGGCTTGCTAAAATATTTAGCTTGCTAACTAAATATTTAGCTCAGAGAAAAATAGTTGAAAGATTCAGATTCAGGAGTTTATATAGAAGCTTCAAAGATCAAGCTTTTATTTTGGTAGTCCACTTCCACTTATCGTCAAGTGAATTTGGATATTAGCTAAATATTTAGCTCTGGCCTAGCTAAATATTTGTTTAGTAAACTAAATCTTTAGATTACAAACTAAATACTTAAGTTCACCTTTAAGTTAAATATTTACTCTACAAACTAACTGTTTAGTTTGTAAACTAAATATTCAGCTATAGCTTGGAGCTAAATAGTTAGGTAGGTTGAGAACTAAATACTAAATACATATTTTAGAGCAAAATATTTAAATTGGATTTAATAAACATTAAGTGACATTTACAAACGAATGATTAAGATAAAAATATGTTTACATTTTTTTCTCTCATGACAGGCTACAGTAAATAGCCCAAATTATTGCTGTTAATTTTTAACAAAGAGCCCATAATACCTGCTGAGGAGCATATATATATATATATATATATATATATATATATATATATATATATATATATATATATATATATATATATATATATATTCTCAGCAGCATCTGCAGTCCGATTTTTTCCACCATATTTTCCAAAGCCAAACTGAAGCGCATCTTAATTGAATCACTGACTTGTTACCAAGTCTCTGCTGCAGCTGTGTAGCTCATCGTGGAGGTCGCCGTCTTTACAAGGACCCCCAGAGACCACCCGGGTCGCTGCGTTGCTTTTATCCCATTAACCCTCTTTACCTGGGGGGGGTGAAACTCATCATCTTCGTCATTTGACTCCTTCATCTCCAAGGGAGAGGAGGTGGAGGAAGTAGAGTCAAAAAGGCCCAATGGGGTTTGGAGTGTCATGTGGAGCAAATTAATGCATTTTACCAACGGTCTGATCAACTTTTAGGTTAAATGATGATGCTGCTGTAAATGTTGTTAATTTGTTTCCTCAAACATTTGAATTATGAATCACAAATAAAACTGCAACTTTTCCATAAGCTCACGTTGCTTCATTTTCTCGCTTTATAACAAAGAACAGAAAAAAATGAACAAACTGCGACACAAAAGATTGTGTTGACTTAAGTTATTATAAAAAAATGCTATATATGTATATCAAATATATGCCTCTAATTTACGGTAAAATACCGGCAGCCATAATTTTACCGTAGTGTACAAGACATTACGGTAAAGTATTTTGGCTACTGTCACTTTAAATGGATCTTTATTTGGGCAATATTTATTTTAGATCTAAAAACAATACAGTAATAATACTGTAGGTTTTGTAGTTTTTATAAATTTTAACAAAATATTGTCACAGGAATGTCGTCATGTTGTTCCCGCCGCAATGCATTCTGGGTAGATGGCGTGTAACGGTCCAACTGCGTGGCTCCTCCAGCCAAAACAGTGATGGAAACGTGATTAAGCCGTTTAAAATTTGAACCGGAGCAAATGGAAATGGGTCGGAACATATAAATCCGAAGAGGTGATGAAGATGAGGAGGAGCAAACAGAGGAAGAGGACAAAGATGGCCGTAGGAGCTGCTGCTGCCTTCAGCTTCATAATGAAACAATGAATGACGCTTACTTACCTCTGGTGATCCTGTAAGTACTTCAACAGCTCTGTGTCCGGCTGTTGCCGAACCAACACTTCGTTCGGTGTTGCAGCGGTTTCACATTCAGTACCAGATCCATTAGCATTTCCAGTAGTAGTAGCTCCCATTAGCGCGGCTCGTCTTTGGCGTTTCTTCTAGTGTCCGGTTCGGCAACATCTGTGCTGTTTGGAGTTCGGTGCGGTGGTAACAGCGACACCGGACCTCCGTGGGTCCGGTCGGGTCGGTGATGTCAGTACCGCAGGCCGTATAGCTCCTGTTAGCATCTCAAAGAGCGTCCAGCTCCGCCTGTCTCAGCAGCAACACAGCACTTAGTGTTAGCTCGTTAAGCTAACGATCACCTGTTGGGGCCTTCGTTGGTTCTGCTGGTATAAATGGGTCAAAGTGTTTGGAGAAATGTCCAGGGTCCAGATTATGTTCCTATCCGGCTCTCGCACTGCGCTCTCCTTTCTTTCATGTGGGAAATTATCCAGATTTGTCTCATTTTTTATTTTTTTTTTAATTGGAGCCGATAGCGACACCGTGTGGCATTATCTAAAATTACACCAGTCAAATGCAACATGATAAACAACTAACTGGGGTAAAGTTAGCCTTCCTGTGTTAGTCTGCGGTACAGAATGGACCTGATGACGTCATCAACCCATCGGTGAAAAAATGGCGACCTCCATGATGTGACAAATATAACAAAAGGTGTACTTTTTTTAAAAGTCATTATGAGTTTTGGCGCATCTCAAAGAGCATTTTTTTTTAGGTAGGAAAATTGCAACGTATTTAGGCCAACATGTTAACCTGGATCCTTTTAACAGTTCAAAACTATAAACTACGGAAAATTACTAATTAGTGGAAAATAAAAAACAGGAAGTATGATAAACAGCAGCATTTTATTGTAAAAACATTTTACGATAATATTAAAATGTTTAAATTTTATGTATTAGTTGCTTATTTATTGTTCACCTATTCGTCTTAGCAGCACTTTATGTTTTTGATCGATAAGTTTTGTCTTTAACATCCATTGGTTGAAACTAGAGATGTGCCGATTGATCGGTCACCGATCATAATCGGGCCGATTTTCGTGAAAAAGTGCATGATCGGTGATCGGCGATCATTGGCTCTTGTTGCCGATACCGATCACCTGCATCTCATTTCTCAGCCTGCCTGTGCAGCTGGTCTCCTCTTTCCTTCACACTGCGCAAACGCGCAGCAACAAATCCTAAGCGATGTGGAACTATAACGCACTGAGTGAATGGGGACGTTTGCGTGTTGCGGCGGAAAATTGAAGCAGGTCAAAATGCATCAACACAATGAAGCTAATACGACATAAAAACAATGTTATACTTGACGGAGTTTGGCTACATCGAGGCTCACTGCAGTAAAAAAGACATATGGAGGATCAGATAGCAGGTAAAGCAGCGCACAGCTACAAACACTCACCTGGATTAGCATGACGGTCAGAAAGCTAAACAAATAACCCGCAAAATTATTTAAGTCTTGGAGCTGCGATGTAAGACGCTGGTTCTGCTCTCGCTGTTGAACCGCTGCTACGCTACAGGTAGTAATATTTCACAGACGGAGCGCCGCTTCTGCTCCACCTGGTAGTGACTCTCACACCGAACCTCTGCTTAAAGCTGCAGCATCTAAAATACATTTTACATATTAAAACTTTCGCTGTCCTAACATGAGACAGATAATCTCTAAAAAAAATAATCGATCTCCTCCCTGTTCTGCATAATTACTCAGCTCAGTCAGAAACAGCCACTCAGAACTAGCAGTAACCAGCTAGCCGCCATGCTAACAGGACATTTTCATTCAGTAACTCAGGATTGTTTATTGTAATGGATCCTGTATTTGCCTTTGAATGTAAAGTTTTATACTTGAATCTTTTGGCAATGTTGAGAGGTTTTATTTTGGCTCTTTGCATTATTTAGCCTCTTCAGAGCCTCCATATGTTATCAGTCTGTTAAAGATAGTTTTACTGATAGCAGGACAATTTGCACAATGCCTGTTTGTTTAGTTTTCTTCTTGGAAAAAGTTATTAAAAACAAGTTTTTGTTTTTAGGTGAATTCATGGTTACTTTTTCCATATAATGTAACCGGTAGTGTTTATGATTAAAAAAATAATAATAATTATGTGATCGGTATCGGTGATCGGTATCGGCAGGAAAAACCGGATCGGCACATCTCTAGTTGAAACAGGAATTTAGTGCAGCGTCTTGTACATAAATAATGATCTGAATATGAAAACGACGTTCTTTCTGATCGGACTCAGTGTTGGGTAGTAACTAGTTACATGTACTTGAGTAAAGTTTTGTTGGAATTCATTCATTTTTGTCGCAGTGCAGAGACAAAAACTTCACCAGGCTCAGACACACATCTGTGGTTTTTGTTTCATAAGTTTTTCATTGGAAGAAACTGATTTGGAAAGAAAATATATTTGCCTGACTGTTATTTTTTTTATTTGTATGAGTTATTGTTTCTTTTGTCTCCAACATCCCCAAAATTCCACTTATTTTGGTCCATCTGATGTAATTTTTAAATATTAAATGATTGATAATTTGATTAGCTACTCAGTACTTGGGTAAAAATCAAATTCTTTTTTATTTGAATAATTGTACTTTTTTGGTACCCCCTCTGCTCGTACTCATGGCTCAGATGAAAACAGCGGTGATGTGGGATGAAGAGCGGACAAAGAGTCATCATCATGCGTCACCCCGACACCCTCCAGGGAGCCCGGCGTTTTGTTACGAGCCCGGCAAGTGAAGCACAACGGAACCAGAACTGCTTAACGATGGGCTTCGTACATATGGACCCTTTTAGGAGCGCTGCAAGCCGTAACACAGGCTTTGCTTTTCTCATCAGTTGGGTCAGTTTGTAGGAAGTGACTGGCTTTGTCGTTCTCCCCGGCGCAGTATTATTCTTTGCTCCTTTTTCCTAACAATACCACAAGATAGCCTGATGTAATGTAAAAACGGCTCAAATTGGACCTTTAAAACTCTCTAACCTCGGCGTAAACCTCCCGTCTCAGAGGCCAACACTCCAGGCGGATGCCCAGAAAGAATGTGAAAAGACCCACTTTAAATGAAGCCATCAACGTGGCAAGAAGAGGGAAGAGAAAGGGCTTTTATGATTTCCTTTGAAAAATTGATTCCAATTTATAAGGGTGTCGTATACAGTTCCCTCTCTTAATACTAAATCTTTCAGGCAGAAGCTTTTAAAACTTCAAATGCAGCTAAGATCGGCTTTCACGTGCCATGCTAGAGCCTGTATAGCTTTCCTTCCTGTTCGGCTAGGCGTCGCCGACCTGTTTCATGGATGAGGTGGAGCTTTTTTTATTCTTCCAGGGAAGAAATCAGAAGAGCAGCCCGTAATAAAAACACCACACACGCCGTCTGGCTTTCCCATCAGCCCTCTCTTTACGCACCTCATTGTCACTTCCTAACAGGCTCTTACTTCCCTGAAATGCCGAGATGTGATGATCATAACATTTGGTTGGTTTTCCTTTACTTTAAGGTAAATGTGAACCCAACAGGCTGTTAAAAACTGCACTGTTACACTTGATAATGTTCAGTTTCCTTCAATACCAGGGCTGTGAAAAGTACTTGTCCCAGTAGGGTCTTCACTTCCACTAAAAAGCTCAGTTTTAGCTTTTTTTTAAATTAGCTGTCTAAATTCTCCCTAGGTGTGTGTCCTGTGTGTCTCTGTGTTGCCCTGCGACAGACTGGCGACCTGTCCAGGTGACCCCGCCTCTCACCCGGAACGTTACCTGGAGAGGCAGCAGCTCCTCCCGACCCCACTGAGGGACAAGGGTGTAAGAAAATGGATGGATGGATGGAACAATTAGCAAAAGACACTTAGCTAGTTTACTTGAAATAAAATTTTTCCAGATAAATCCTAAACCACAAATTCACTTCCCTGTTTTGTAAACTTACAGTTGAATAAAGTGGATCTATGCTGACGTTTTGGTTGTTGACTGTTTTAAATGTCTACCACAAATTAGCAGAGCTAATTTCTAGCTTAGAGCTTTGGCTGTTCTGTAAAGTTCGACATGTTTTGGTTATTTACTGTTAATTAACTCTTCAAGTAGTTGGATGTTTATAATGCTCTTATTTTGAAGTGGAAGAAGACTATTTACACATTTCTTCCTGTTTCATTTTCCTTCTTTCTCCCCTCCCATCACTTTATTTCAAACAAAAACATCCATCCATTTTCTTTCACCCTTGTCCCTCAGTGGGGTCAGGAGGTGCTGGTGCCTCTCCAGCTAACGTTCCGGGCGAGAGGCAGGGTCACCTGGACAGGTCGCCAGTCTGTCGCAGGGCAACACAGAGACACACAACCATGCACACACACACTCACACCTAGGGACAATTTAGACCAATTAACCTGACAGTCATGTTTTTGGACTGTGGGAGGAAACCGGAGTACCTGGAGAAAACCCACCATGCACAGGGAGAACATGGAGACTCCATGCAGAAAGACCGGGGCCGGGAATCGAACCCAGAACCTTCTTGCTGCAAGGCAACAGCTCTACCAACTGCACCACTGTGCAGCCCCAAACAAAAACAACATTCAGGAAAACTTTTTTTAAAAAATAGACAGTAGAGACCAAGATATAAACATAAATACTGTGTCCAGTAGCGTATTTGTGCACATATTCTATGATAGTATATGTTATAAATCTGCTCTTATTCCACTAAGATTTTGCTACAAAAAGATATTGACCACAGCTTATTTTTAGCTTCATGGGACTTAATGGGAGGACAGTCCAGCTCCTCTTTCATCCAACTCAATTCATTAAGTTTATCCATCTCAATTTACAAAGTTTTTATAACTTAATTCATTAAGTTTAACATGACAAATTTAAGTCACTCTTGCTCAATTTTTTTCCTAATTCAAATCTCTTTGATTTAATTCTACAGAAAGTCAACTCAAACGTTTAAGTTGACTAAAAAACTAAACGTAATTTTGATAACGTAATACAAAATTACATTATCACAGCTAGAACTTAAATTATTGTAAATGAATGGTTTTAAATGTTGTTTTAGTTTTTCAAAGATCCTGTACAGTGAAAAATTAATATGTAGTAGAACCAACTTAATTTAATTGATTCAACCGGTAACGATTCAATTACGTTGAGCCAACTTAATTTGTTAAGCTGGTGTAAAGTTGGTTCAACTTAACTGAATTGCTTCAATTGTGTAACAAGTAATTCAATTAAGTTGAACCAGCTTAACAAAGTAAGATGGTTTAACTTAATTGAGTTGGGAGATCATAACATATTGAGTTGGAAAGAACTCAATTTACTAAGTTAACTTAATTTAGTTAAACTTAATTAATTGGGTTGGATAAGCTTAATTGATTCATTTGTTACCAATTGAAGCAATTCAATTAAGTTAATTAATTGGGTTGGATAGACTTAATTGATTTATTTGTTACCAATTCAATTAGGTTAATTAATTAGGTTGGATAAACTTAATTAATTTATTTGTTACCAATTGAAGCAATTCAATTAAGTTAATTAATTGGGTTGGATAGACTTAATTGATTTATTTGTTACCAATTCAATTAGGTTAATTAATTAGGTTGGATAAACTTAATTAATTTATTTGTTACCAATTGAAGCAATTCAATTAAGTTAATTAATTGGGTTGGATAGACTTAATTGATTTATTTGTTACCAATTCAATTAAGTTAATTAATTAGGTTGGATAAACTTAATTGATTTATTTGTTACCAATTGAAGCAATTCAATTAAGTTAATTAGGTTGGATAAACTTAACTGATTTACTTGATACCAATTGAAGCAATTCAATTAAGTTGATTTAACCAATTTCTTTTTAGAGTGTAGACACTTTTTATGTTTTTTATTATTTAGAAATACCAATAATCAACCCAGTATTTGAGGGTGCCTGTTCTATACATCTTCAAAAACGTATTTGCGATGCCTCTGATCACATCTCTGAAGACAGGCGGCTGCCACAGTGGCTCTGCTGCTGGTTCTGAAACCAGCTGGCTCTCTCCATGGGTTTCCTCTGCAGATGGCTCCTGGTTCTGCTGCTCATGGATCTGATCTTCAGGCTCAGACGGTCCAGTCAAAGCGTTCTTCTCTGTTGGAGCCTTCACTCTGGCTGGACTGTTTCCTGAATTGTCTGGAAGCTTCTTGGATTCTTCTTGAAGCCCCAGTGGACTCTGCATCCCTCGGAGAAACTTTCTGTCAGTTTCCTCGAGTTTCCTTGACTCGTCGTTCTTCTGCTGCTCCGTCAGGAACAAGCATTTCCTTTTCATGCCTTGCAAATCAGCCAGGAGACCTTGAAAGTTCCGGACTTGTTCCTCCAGAGCCTGATAGTGGAGTTTGTATTCCTCCTCTTTGTCTCTCAGCAGTCTGGTCAGAAGTTGCACTTCGATTTCCAAAGCCTCGTTTTTCTCCAGCAGGAAGGCATTTACGTTGACTGAGATCTGCAAATCCTGGTCTTCCTGCTGAAGCTCTATGTCTTGTTCAAACGCAACTTGTGTGCTTTGCACAAGTTGCGTCTCCGGAGCCTTGTTTTCGTTGAGAAGAAACTGTTCCTCAGACTGTTCCTCAGAGAGTGTCTCGGTTTCATTCAGGATGACGCGCAGCTTCAGTGTCTGCGGAGCTGCGGTCTGGTCATGGAGTTGTATGATCTCCTCGTACTCGGGAGGAGAAGGCTTTCTGTTCTCGGTCATTGTTGCTCTTTTCTGTCTCGACAAATCCAATAAATGTTCAACGTTTTTCTTTGTTAGGAAACGCCTTTTTGTCTTCCAAGACGTTTGTTTTCAATCTCTTGTTCAGAAATGATCTGCTTGTTCTCTGGGTAATGATTCTTACCTTGGAATTAAGGAATGCAGCTTTGTGATGTCACAGATGAGAGTGTGATGTCACGAACTGCCACTGGCTCAGCAGAACAACTGCAACAAACCGCTTAAGTTTGAATAAAAACTATTCGCATTTTCTATTTCAAATTGTGAAACAAAAAAAACAGAACTGCTCACCTTTTCTTTATGCATCCCAGTTTGCGCTCAGAGCTCAGCTGCTGTAAATTAGGCTGCCGCCACGTGTCCTGGTAACCATGGCAATGGTCCTTGCTTGTAGCAGCACAAGTACCATATTTTCCGCACTATAAGGCGCACCGGATTAAAACTTTTTTTCATATATAAGGCGCATAGAATAGACACTTCAGTTTGGGTTGCCAATTTGTTCTGTACTCTATTATTACACATCCACATTTGTAAAGAAGTGGTCCGAGTACTTTATATAGTAGGCTGCCCCAGTCATTGTTTCACTCACGGTGTTGGTGTTGCGATATTGTGCCCAACTGCCTTGTGGGTAACACAGACCAACCGACACGCTGTCTCTGTCTCTCATCCCCCGCACCCACAGCTTTAAATGTATATGGGCTGGTCCGTTGGTAGCCCTAGTCGAAGCACTGCGGATGAATTTCTAAAGCCACTTTGTTGACATAAGGAATGTCAACAAAACAGTCCGACTCCGGTCGGCGTGGACCGACCGGAGAGCCTTCTGGGCCGGGGCGTCGTGGCCGGACGATGGTCACCCGTCTCCGTTCGCGCACAGCATGTTGGTGGAGAACGTGGTGCTAAATGACCTGCAGACGACCCGATTATCAGGTAGGTAGGTCAGTCAAACTTTATTAACAAACCAGTTTTTTGACAACTATCCCAGCATGCACCGCGTGCTTCTTCTTCTACGGGGGAAAATGAAGTCGGCGGCTGCTTACCGTAGCTGCTAGACCTGTTGTGGCTCAATATTGGTCCATATATAAGGCGTACCGGGTTATAAGGCGCTCTGTCGGCTTTAGAGGAAACTGAAGGTTTTTAGATGAGCCTTATAGTGCGGAAAATACGGTACTTCTAATAATCATTGTATATTTTATTTAAAAGGTGGTTTTAAATAACTGTAGTACAAGGGTTTCATATAAAAATTATTAGTGTATAACATTTTTAGTTGTATTTTAGTTTTTTTCTAGTTTCACAATTTAAATATATTATTTTTTAGGCATCTATTAACACTAAAGGACAAAAATGAGTCTGCTTTCCTCCTCTTTGTCGCTCTGCTTTCTGGTCAGCTGACTCCCGAGGCCTAATTTTTCTCCATTACATACATTTCTGTTTCAAGTTCTCTCCTTTATTTCCCTCAATTACTTCATTTATAACAAGAAATGTACAGTAACAAAGTAAAAAGGACAGTAGAGAGTAAAATTACTATATATATATATATATATCTTTGTATATATATATATATATATATATATATATATATATATCTTTGTATATACGTATACCAGCAACCTAACAGGTAGCTGGTATATGTATTGTGTGTGTATATATGTGTGTGTGTGTGTGTGTGTTATGATTATAACCAGAATGTAATGTAGAATAACATAAAATAATTAGAAACAAGTGACAAATATAACTAGAATCACTAAGGAAGAACAGAAGTGGAAAACAAGGCAACATAGAACAATGTAAGGAACACCAAAAATGACAAAATTCCATAGCCAAACTCAAACAACCCCAGATCCTGACACCATCTTTGTTTTTGCTACAAAAAAGGATGACAAGACCATTTTTGCATGCTTGTTATTATTATTGATATGTTACGGACAGCACCGACTGTTGTCACCGTAGTGACAGAAGACAGGAGGAGAGAAAGAAGTTCCCTCACATTCCAGATGTTGCTGCTGTCTTATGTGGATCAGGCTTTTCTCCAGTGTGGATTCGCTGATGACGTTTCAGCGTTGAGGAATTTTTGAATCTCTTCTCACAGTGATTGCAGCTGTAAGGCTTTTCTCCAGTGTGGATTCGCTGATGACATTTCAGCATTGAGGAATTTTTGAATCTCTTCTCACAGTAATTGCAGCTGTAAGGTTCTTCACCAGTGTGGATTCGCTGATGACGTTTCAGCGTTGAGGATTGTTTGAATCTCTTTTCACAATGATTGCAGCTGTAAGGTTCTTCACCAGTGTGGATTCGCTGATGACGTTTCAGCGTTGAGGATTGTTTGAATCTCTTCTCACAGTAATTGCAGCTGTAAGGTTCTTCACCAGTGTGGATTCGCTGATGACATTTCAGCGTTGAGGATTGTTTGAATCTCTTCTCACAATGATTGCAGCTGTAAGGCTTTTCACCAGTGTGGCTTTGCAGATGACTGTTAAAATCACTCTTGTGAATGAAAGCCTTTCCACACTGGTCACAGAGAAAGCACTTCTCCCCTGTGTGAATGCGTTGATGAATTTTCAGACCCTTCTTCCATCTGAAACGTTTCAGGCACTTGTCACAGCGGTGTTTTTTCTGCAGGCTCTGGGTGGACTGAACCTGCTGTCCATTGCTGGGACCATCTGAGGCTTTATCATCACGTCCACCTGGGTTTGTGCAGGTTTGGTTCTACGAAGGGAAGTACAGTAATTATAGCCAACTGTAAATATGATACACAAACACTTTGATAGCCAACAGCTTTACTTCTTTGCAAAGATTAAAAACATCCTAACACATCTCCCTGTTTAGTTTAATCAAGTGCAAGAGAATAAATGAGCCTTTCTCTCAGGTAGACTAGAGGTCTGGAACCTGTGGCCCCACCAGTGGCTCTTTGGACATTTTATAATGGCTCCTAATAATGTGGTTAAAATGCAGAAAAATCAACTGATGGTCTTTTAATCAAGGCATAATCACAAAAGTACATTTTAATAAAATAGTAAATGAACTTATATAGCGCTTTTCCAGTCATTTTGACCACTCTACACTAGAGTCACATCCACCCATTCGCACACAAACACTCACATTAATACATCAGTAGGGGTTAAGTGTCTTGCCCAGAGGTACATCAACATGGACCAGGAGGAAGCTGGAATTGAACCAACAACCTTCGGATCACAAAACAAACACTCTACCCACAGAGCCACAGTCACCAGCAGAACACAACAGGATAATTGCATTGAATTTCCACAACAGAAGGAAAAGTTCCAGTTATGTATTTTTTTTTATCTTTTTCATGTCATTGAGTTGAAAACTATCCCATAATTTTACTTAATTTTCCACAAATATCTTCTCTAATATGAATGATTATTTGAAGGCAGATTCAGGTTTTAATTTTTACATTAAACCTTTTTAGTAATTAATTTATTATTCAAGTGTTTTATGATAAATAACCATTTATGAGGACAGGGATGTCCGTGAATCCGGGTGGAAGGTTCGTTCCTCCAAGCAGCGGGTTAGTTTCTGCAGAAAACAGACTTTGCAGCTGAAGCGGGAAGAGCTGATCAGGTTCTTGGGGAAAGGTTATTGTGTGATGATTTGGGCGGGGTAGTCTCTGGATTAAAACCGTTGTTGGTAAAATCTCTCATCGCTTTGGGAGTTTTGCAGTCAGATGTTCTGAGAAGTGTGATCTCAAAGATATGATTTATTTTTCCTCGCCGACTCTTTTTGTGCTGGTTTAATCCTTCACATACGAAACTAGGGGAGGTTTACGAATCATGATTCATGATGATTTGTTGGCAGATTCATTGAGAACCCAAATACAGAACAGCGGAAACGTGCAGTGAATTATGTAAAAGGTTTAATAAACTGACCAAAAATCCACAAATGACCAGGGCAGACTACAAACAAAAACCAAAACACCACAGATAACCAGAGATGAGAACATGGAGAGGACGTGACAGGAGGAACCAGCGAGGAGTGACTGAAGAAGAGGTGCTTCAGTCCTGGGAGGCTGAATGCTGACAGGAAGGACCGGGCTAATGACTAACAGGTAGCTGGTGTGAGGGGAGAGAGAGAAACTGAGGGGGATCAGTGGCGACTAAATGAATCTAACATAAAGGAGAACTGAACCAACGAGACATGATGAACTAGAAGAACTAACAAACGACTGAATTACAGAAACGAGACGAATCTAACCAAAGTAAAGAAACGTAAAATACTGAAACGAGAATATTTAAGAAGGCACCAAACCAGAGTAAAACTAAAACCAGCTTATCAAAATAAAAGAAGAGGAACTAAGAAACACAGAAATAAGCAAAACCCAACCAAACAACTAGATGTTTGTCAAATTAACATTTGTGGCTCTAAAAAATGTTGGTTTTTTATCTGGACTGAAGGCAAAAATGGTTTCAGATCGCTTTTGTTTAAGCTTAAAAACATTTGGGTTTCGTTCGGTCAGGTCACAGGTCACAGGTCAAGAAAGAGACATACAAGACCAAAAACCATGCATACACACACACACACACACACACTTATAGTAATTCTGTGTATATAAGATGCATATATTGTTTCCATGGAGACGAGTTGCTTTTATATTTTAGATCTTAATATAACCATAGTTGTAACAAATGACTATATTTGTTATGTTTTGTTTTGTAAATGTCTTTTAAACCAAGCTGCATTCGTACCTGTGTGCCTCTGTGTATATATGAGCATGAGAGCTAAAGAGACAGAGGAAAACGCAGAACTATTTATTCCCAACAGGCCCCCTGTTGGGCTGGCAGAAATATCCCCCCACATCAGTCACTAGATGTGGTGCATATGGATCCTGAGATAAAATATGGAGGCCGTCGTAGCGCCGTGGCCCCCCAACCATGTCTCTGGTAACGAACGGCCTGCAGCCCTCAGTGTTTTCAGAAAACCCAAATTAAAATAAATGTGATGTTTTTGAGGTGTGGCATGAAGCCAGAGTACCCAGAGAAACCCCATGCAAGCACAGAGAGAACATTCAAACTGGATGCAGAAAGACTATTAGAGACAAAAAGTAGCACTTAGTTTCCCACAAGTCTTAATAACTAACCTCTTCCAGTGATGCCTTCTCTCCCACTCCAAGTTTCTCCATTTCAGATCTGCATAAAACAAACATTCATAATATGTAAAATTGAATTGACAATATTTGCGCAGCAGTGGCAACAGAAATAGTTGAAACCAGATATTTATTAGAGACAACCTGATTTCACACATTATGGTTTTAAAACAGTCTCAACTTCCTGCTTTATGTCATCTAGGATTAAACACATTCCCTAATTTCTCAGAAAAGTTTATTTGTTTTTAATTTAGGAAGTTTTCATAAGCTAACTAAGCATTTAAACAGATGCTTTGTAAACTTTTACCACTTTTAACAGAAACAAATGAGAATCCTGAAACAGAGGGATGATTTCTGCTTCACACGTTTAAGTCTTAGTAATGACACGATTCTACATTTTGCAAAGTGAAACATTAAACATCAGTGTGAATTATTACAAATATATGTGATAAATAAGGCTTTACTTACAGTTTCTTTGAGCCACCTCTTCAGATTATCTTTGTCATAATATTTACGTTTGACAGATGCTCTTATGGTTTCCATGGTAACGTTGTTCAAAGGGTCACAGCTCCATAAACATTTAACTCTTAACATGTATTTTTTAAAACTAAACATTCAGCCGTCTGATTATTCTATTCACACACTTTATTCTTCTGTGCACCAGAAAGTTTCACTTAAAAGTTAAATTTATTTTATTTTAACAAATCTGGAAACTTGTTATGATGCGTACAATATTGTTTCCATGGAGACGAGTTGCTTTGATATTTTAGATCATAATGTAACCATAGTTGTAACAAATGACTATATTTGTTATGTTTTGTTTTGTAAATGTCTTTTAAGCCAAGCTGCATTCGTACCTGTGTGCCTCTGTGTATATATGAGCATGAGAGCTAAAGAGACAGAGGAAAACACAGAACTATTTATTCCCAACAGGCCCCCTGTTGGGCTGGCAGAAATATCCCCCCACATCAGTCACTAAGGCCCCGTTTACACGGCAACGGGTTCGGGGGAAAACAGAAGAGTTTTGTTGCGTTTGTAGTGCGCGTTTACACGAAACCACCGAATGTTTTCTCTAACAACGGCACAGATTGAAAACGGGTTCCAGAGTGCGATGTTTCTGAAACTTACCGTTTTCCGTTGTCGTGTAAACCTAGAAAACGGATCTTTTCTTCCAGAGAATCCCCAGCTCATGCATAGTATGACGCAAAACAGCTGCTTCCTACAATCCACAGAAGAAGAAGAAGAAACTACTCACAATGCTGGCGTTACTGTTTCCCCATCAGATACGGTTCCCTCAGCGTCTCTTCACCGGACGAAATGGATTAATTAGCAACGGATTAAACTGTTTTAACTGCTGAAAAAGGTAACAGAGGACACGGATATGGGACGTGCTGGAACTTCTATTTTATCAAATTGATATAGGAATAACAGACTGTTGACCAATCCAAGGTAAAAACAATAAACAGCTTCCAGTCCGGGGCCGCTACAGACACCGTGAAAGCTCAAACAACGTGTTTCAGCAAAGTTATCCCACTTTTTCCAACTGCATAATCAGACGCACACAATGCGTGTTTTCTCACGCAAATCCACAAGCCTTCAAGTACAACTTTTTTTAAAACACATGCGCACTTTCAAAGTTTCAAAGAACCTAGCACCAACTAGGCGCAGCGAGAGCATTACACGTTTTCGATGTGGACCGTTACTGTGTAAACACAGATCGTAATTAGAACGTTATCGTGTAAACGATCCAACAAAAACGGAACAAAAGTGCCGTTTTTGTTGCATCGTTGTCGTGTAAACGCCCCCTAAGTGTGGTGCATATGGATCCTGAGCTAAAATATGGCGGCCCGTTCCTTCCGGCCGTCGTAGCGCCGTGGTAACGAACGGCCTGCAGCCCTCAGTGTTGCCGCCCCCTGGACACGTCCACTCAGACACCACTCAGCTAATGTGATACCAAGACTGAAGTAATTAAACGTAAAAGTTTAAGCAATTTATTGTAAATCATGAGAA
Organism: Poecilia reticulata; assembly: GCF_904066995.2. Lineage (NCBI taxonomy): Eukaryota > Metazoa > Chordata > Actinopteri > Cyprinodontiformes > Poeciliidae > Poecilia > Poecilia reticulata. The sequence goes on from NC_088838.1 coordinate 32,879,725, forward strand.
GCAAAAGTCAGACATTCCTGCGAAAGTAGATGACGGGATACACTGCAAAAACACAAAATCTTACCAATTATTTTTCGTAAAGAATAAAGGTCATTTTATTTACATGGCACATTTTCAGCAACAAGGCAATACAAAGTGCTTTACAGGAATTAAAAGGAAATACAAACAAAATAAGAAACCAAAGGAAAGAGAGAGCAGAAGAAGAAAAAGAATCTAATGTTGATCTATTCAAAGTATATAAACTAGATGCTCCTGTTCAGAGTTGCTAGATCAGTATAAGTAAGTATCCTCTGGTCTAATTCCTTTGTCTATTTTGTAGTTAAAATATTTTAGTACACTTGAAATACGCAAAACTAACATACAAGTAACTTTTTAGAAAGATAAAGAGGATAGTTTTGTCAATAATTAATTAATGTGGAATTATTGGCAGACTATTTAACCTGTAAAAGCCTTTTTTTTCCATAAGTTAATTTATCAGCCAATAGAACTTGTACTTTATCATCAATATTAAGGAATTACTTACTTAAAACAATCCTCTATATCTTGCTGAAAAGTTACTTTCAAGTTTGCTCGTCTTATTTCAAGTGTACAACTTGGTAAGTATCCTGCTGGAATAAAAAAATAATATTTACATAGAAACCACAAAAACAGGTTGTTTGCATTATTAGCAAACATAATCTATTTTCACAATTTCCAGATGCTTTTTCGCATTTTGTGTGATGCACTGCAAAAACACAAAATCTTGTCCCTACATGTGCATGTTGCTGTAACTGAGCACAGTCACTACATGTGCTGCTGTAGTCCAATATTAATGCTGCTGCTGCTCAATCCTAATCCTGGTAAATCTTTCTGGTTCCACATCAGGCTCTTTGCCCCTCCGAGGGGGACTTCCCTGATGCGGCTCGGATCAGATCGGTTCATTTATTCATATAAACTGCCTGAATGTGAAGCCTGCAGCTGTTCTGGGCGTACAGGAGAAGCAGAACACGACGACGGAGCTCAGTTCACCTGCAGCCAATCGAAGGTAACGCCTATAACGCGGCCAATCTAAAAGCAGAAATCAGAGATCCTGATCGTCATGGAGCCGCGATGCAAAGTTTTATTAAATATTTCAAGTCTCGTATAACTTGAGGAACATTAAAGGTTTTAAAGCTTCAACAGGTGCAAAGATAAGAAAACACATCTGGGATTAAAAGGTATTTTGCTAAAATAATCCTTTGTGAAGCTGATTTTCTTGGTGGACTGTTTGGATCTGGCTTTGTGTTGCGACTCTACTGCTGTAATAACTAAACGCGGTGAATTCAGAGTAAATTCTGCTCTTCTGGGTGAAAACTGAATGCTAAAGCAGGTCCGTGATGTCACGATAACAAACTTTCCTGGACGATACATTGTCCCAGAAGTTATTGTGATGAACGATAATATTGTTGTTCGGAGATCATTTTCCAGTAATGTAATGGTAATGGCAATAAATTAAATGAATTATGAAGATTCTAAACAAAACTGAGGAAGGAGAAAAACAATAAATCATGCCCATAGTAGTTATTGAGTTTGTTTTAATTTATTATATGATTAGTTAATTTACTGTTTATTGCAACAGGCCTACTTGTGATATATAAGACAGAAAATTAAAGTTCATCAGTGTCCAAGCTTCCGCGTTACAGAGCAACCCTCTGCTGCAGCTCCTCCACTCAGCTCCTTCAGACTAGCCAGCAGATATTAGCAAACACCTGCTGAGCTCATTGTAGGAGCTACTTCTCAGAGCAACGCTGGTAAACACAGAGGTTCAGAAAGAGCAAGAGTTTCTTAAAGAGACAGTGGCCCAATTTCAAGGCATTTTTTATAACAACTGAAGGTAACAGTTACTTTATTAAGCCATAAAATGGAATTATGGGCCTTTAAAATACATAATACTGGCCCTTTAAGAGGTTTACTAGATACGTCACCTAATATGTTATGACTGTGAAGAGACTTTGGACAGAAAAATGCCTAAAATGAAATAACACTGCCAGTGTAAGTAATAACGCCTTCATTTTTACAAATGGCACAGCATCGAAATTTTCTTTAAATTATATATTTTTTATATAGTAAACATTTTAATTTACGTTACATTCATAAGGCCTTCTTGAGTAAAGCATTAAGTATGCTCCTGAGATTTTTAATGGTTCAATGGCATCCATATAAATACGGACTGTGGGAGAACCACAGTGCTGGTTCTGGTTCTGTTGGACCTCAGTGCTGATCAGGACATTTTACTGAATCGACTGGAGAGTTGGGTCGGACTCTCCGGTCCAGTGCTCAACTGGTTTGAATCCTACATAAAGAACAGGGATTTCTTTGTTTCAATCGGAAACGTCTCATCAGAGAGGTCAAAGGTCACATGTGGGGCACCCCAAGGTTCAATCCTAGGACCCCTTCTTTTCAATATTTATATTCTCCCACTGGCTAAGGTTATACCAGGACATAGGATTAGCTACCATAACTACCCGGATGATACACAGCTCTACATCACGATGTCACCAGGTGACCTTTGACCCCATCCAATCACTGAACAGATGCTTAGAACAGATCAATGTGTGGATGTGCCAAAACTTTCTCCAGCTGAACAGAAACAAAACTGAAGTTATTATCTTTGGACCTAAAGAGGAGCGAACCCGAATCAATGCACAGCTTCAGTTATTACAACTAAAAACCAGCGATCAGGCCCGAAACCTGGGAGTAGTGATGACCTCTGACCTGAACCTTCAGAGCCACATTAAGACGGTCACAAAGTCGGCCTTCTATCACCTGAAGAACATCTCCAGGATTAGAGGACTGATGTCTCAGCACGATCTAGAGAAACTCATCCATGCGTTTATCTTTAGCCGCATTGATTACTGACTAATAAATCAATCAAACAGCTGCAGCTGATCCAGAAGCTGCTGCAGCTGATCCAGAAGCTGCTGCAGCTGATCCAGAAGCTGCTGCAGCGGATCCAGAAGCTGCTGCAGCGGATCCAGAAGCTGCTGCAGCGGATCCAGAAGCTGCTGCAGCGGATCCAGAAGCTGCTGCAGCGGATCCAGAAGCTGCTGCAGCGGATCCAGAAGCTGCTGCTGCTGATCCAGAAGCTGCTGCTGCTGTTCTGACTAAAACCAGGAAGATAGAGACATAACACCAGGTTTAAAGTCCCTACACTGTAAAGCTCCCTGTAGCTCAGAGAATAGACTTTAAAATACTGATGTTAGTTTATAAATCACTGAATGGTTTAGCACCACAATACATTAAAGATCTGTTATTGCTGTACCAACCGTCTGGACCCCTCAGATCTTCTGGTTCTGATCTGCTCTGCATCTCCAGAACCAAACGAGGAGAAGCAGCATTCAGCTTCTATGCACCACAAATCTGGAACAAACTTCCAGAAAACTGTAAAACAGTTGAAACACCGAGAGCCTTTAAATCTCAACTAAAAACCCACCTGGTTAGAGTTGATTTGAAATGTAATTAATTACGAAATCAATGATGGCATTGACTTAATGTGATGTTTTGATTGTTGATTCTATGTTGCATGACTCTGTATTTTTATGACGTAAAGCCCTTTAAAATGCCTTGCTGCTGAAATGTGCTGCACAAATAAAATTTGATTTAGATTTTTTTTTTTTTGAATGGCAAATTATTATAATTGTTTGTTTTTGTCATTTAAATCGTAGTGAGAGTAAAGATGATTTTTATTAGTTTATATTTGATATCCAGCATTCTCTAAGATGTGTGCTGTAAATATTTCATATGATCTAATAACGTGCGTCTCTATGCAGATTAAAATACACGTTTATTTTTACGCACAGCAAAAACACAAAATCCCTCCAAGCATCCTTGATCCAGTCTCCAGTGCAAACATCTTAGCCCACCTGAAACGAGACAAACCCAGCCGGAAGGGAAGAGTAGCCTCGTTCTGTCCAACACCCTGAACGGAAACCATAACTGCAGTTATCCAGGAAATGTGGCATGAACATCTTTTCCTTTCCTCTCTTCTTCCCTTTTGGGCCTGCGGTGTAAATCTGCAGGTTTATCAGAGCTGGGCTAAAGGTGAGCAGCTGAAGACCACATGTTCAAAAACACTTAACTTAAAATTCCTTCAGGCGTAAATCACAACTTTCATCTCGTCACTGGCCTCATTTGTTCGGAGTTATAAGTTCTGCCCTCCTTTTAAATTGTGCAGGGCAGGAAACAAACGACCTTGTTTCAGCATTAATATTCTGCACTGGGTGATCAGTCTTGGTTTAAACGTTGCTTTTATTTCACTTTACCTCATCGGGTTTAAGGTATTTTAGGGAGCCAACTTTTTAACTGAGGAACAATGTCTAAAATAAAGAAAAAACTGCATTTCTTAGCAAAATGAATTGTAAATAATATAGGTGGATGGGTCAGCTGATCTGCTGAAAAGCTCAAATAAAGAGGAAAAGAAATCCTAACAGGTCAAAATTCACAGATATGGTTGGGATGAATATGTTATGCCACACTGAATAGCAGAATCTGAAGCTTTAGTTGTAGTTGACAGAGTTTCTGAGTTGTTTAAATTGTTTTCCTCTTTAGTTCAGCTTTTTTCCATCATTTTTAAAAGTCAAAATTGAACCGACTCTAGTTCAGTTTCTGTAAAATTGGCAAAAACTTGGAAGAAAAAATTTGTGTTGGTAAAAATTAAATAGGGACTAAATCTCTCCGAGTAGAAGCCAAAATTTGATACACGCTCACCAGCAGCTCCACTACAGACATGTTTAATTGTTTAAAACAAACAGCAAATTAACCAAACACAACAGCTACTTGATGCATCTTGAAGTGGTGAAAACGACAAAGTTCAAATGAGGATGGAGAGGCCAGCAGGTCTTGTTGCTCCATTCACATTTTTTCCGTGGTCGTTCTACTAATTAAGTAAACACAACTGGAATCTGTGTGAACGGTTTTCATAAAAAGCATTTCTACTTCACACCCTTCATTATACTAATTCTAACAACATCTAGTATTACCCGTTTCCTCATTTTTAAGTTACTGACCTGCAAGCTCGATTTGTGAAAAGGTTTGCACATTTAACTCCGTTTCCACAGCTTCCCTCATTTTAATAACTTTTAAAACACTCTAGCTTTTTCTTCTTCCCATCTTATAAACATAAAACAGAGAGCTGCCACTGGAGACTACACAGACTGCACAGCAGCCCCAAAAAATGTCAGCAAAGCGAGAGGAAACCTTGTGATCAGAACAGCCCAGCGGGAATCCTCCCGATCCTCCCGATCCGCCAACCTGCGCCTGCCTCAGGGTTTCATTCGTCTTTTTTTAGATGATGTTGGAGACTTTCAGCCAGCGCTGGAGCAGCTTGCAGCCAAGGGGCCGGGGAAACCGTCTGGTGCTTTTAGGGAAAGTTCTCCACCTGAAAATATAAGCTTGACTGTAACACTGTGTTGCTAAAGGATAGGATGGAGAGGGAGGTGGACGGATTTGGAGGGAAACTCTTCCTTTCTCTCCCATTTAGTGGAAATGTTATCAATCAAGTTTCCTGAAAGTCTAATGACTTCTAAAGAACTACAATTGATCCAATAAAACTTTATTTAACTTTACTTCATTACATTAATGGTGTCCAAACCTTTTGCACCAAAGGCCAAAAATTCCCTAACTGAAAGTATTCCTGTTCTTTTCACCCACCCAATTTACTTGAATTCTTTCTCTTTTACCTCCACAACAATGAATAAAACGCATAATATTTTAAATTTGTCTAAATGTTTACGGTCACTTACCTTTTTGGGTTTACTATTTTCAGTTTAAGTCTATAAAATGGTTTTAGTTTATTCCCAGCAACTAAAATAAGAATTTTCTTCCACAGCCTTCGCTGCATTAAGCTAAATGTGATGGATGGGTGTGCCAAAGTTTGTTTATGTTTGTGGGACGACTTATGATGAAATAAAAATAAAATAAAAAGTCTCTCTGTTCTTAATATTTTTTTGTTTAACCCTTGTAGGCCAAGGTCTAAATGGCCGTCCCAGTCTCTCTTCTCAGTGCGTCAGCGCTCGCTACGAAGCCATGCAGCGATCGCTAGCAAAACTACTAACACTACACACACCACAAACTCTAAATAACATACTTACTGTGTAAAAAACTTATCGAAACATCCATCCATCCATTTTCTTTCACCCTTGTCCCTCAGTGGGGTTGGGAGGGTTGCTGCTGCCTCTCCAGCTCACGTTCCGGGCGAGAGGCGGAGTCACCTGGACAGGTCACCAGTCTGTTGCAGGGCAACACAGAAAACACAACCATGCACACACACACTCACACCTAGGGGCAATTTGGAGAGGCCAATTAACCTGACAGTCATGTTTTTGGACTGTGGGAGGAAACTGGAGTACCTGGAGAAAGCCCACCATGCACAGGGAGAACATGCAAACTCCATGCAGAAAGACCGGGGCCGGGAATCGAACCCAGAACCTTCGTGCTGCAAGGCAACAGCTCTACCAACTGCGCCACTGTGCAGCCCCCTATTGAAACACTCTTAGTAAAATCCACAGCATCAATTCTCCCTAGTCTCTTGCCGTATCCAAATCCCCCCCCCTTGTTTGTCCCCACGTGTCTCCGTTCTACCTAGCAACAGACTGTCAACACATTTTCATTGGTTGTGTCGAAATGTGGTACAGTTAGACCCCCACACAGTAAGGCGGAAATGATCGATCATATTCCTGGCTTTATTTTCAAGTAAATGACCACAAAACCAATATAAAAACACCACTTTTATAAAGTTTGAAGTCCGTACTGTCCACCAGAGGTGAAATGAAAACTCGGTATGCCGTCTGTGTTATTACGAAGCCTTATAAATGTGTCACGTGCTTGCCCGCTCCACAGCGGGCTTCGTCCCGGTAGGGTTAAGAAGATAAAAACTAGTCATGGAAAATCTCATCCGGATGGCCAAATTTGTGCCGTCCTTGAATTACTGTGAGGGGCCACACAAAATGAATCCAAGGGCCACAAATGGGTCCAGGTCTACAGTTTGGTCACTTGCGGAAAGGCCGTGTTTATGTAAAAGATCATATATCACAAAAGCAAACAGCAGTTTTAAATCTTCCCATCTGGAGTCAGAAAAGGAAAAAGAGAAAATGAAGGAATTGTTAAAAAGTCAGCTCAGCTGGTTCACATAAAACCTGCAAGTTGTTTAGACGCATGTGCAGATAAGAAGTGGATGCCAGTTTCTTCATACTGTATTGTGCAGGAAACAAAATGTGTTGACATGAAAACAGAGAGAATAGCACAGGCGGTGTTGACTAAACAAGACCAAAATGTCACAGTCGCAACAGGTTCTGCCAGACCAACTCCAAGGTTAAATTCGCTCAAAGCAACTTCAGGAGTCAGCATGTTTTCATCCTACATAAAACAACCACAAAAATACTTCTGAGAAGGTATGAAATGTGTTGCAATAATTTCTACAGGGCAACAAAAGCAGAAACAGATTGTATTTATGCTACTTTGAAATATTGTCTCTTAAGTCCAGATATTAAACTGTTAGGATAAACATCCTGTCTACAGAGAGATTCCACTTATATTAGTTTTTTTAGCAGGGCGACAGACACAACACTCCAATTAATTTGTTTTAATATCTGTATATTTTGAAAATGCTACTCTTTCCATGTTTCAACAGAAAGTTATCCACCATCAGTGGAGCATGTCGTCATTTTCCCATTAACTTAAAATTGCTGTGGTAGATTAGCTATTAGCTAATAGCTAATAGATTAGCTATTAGCTAATCTACCAATTAGCAGGTAGATCATTTTATAATCTGCCTGCAGAATGTATTGTTATAATCCCTTTATTTAAGTTAAACATAATACATAATCCTGTTTTGGCTACAAACCTGCAGTGCATGATCGTTATAGACCTAAACAGGTGCACAAGATTGTGACCTTTTAGTTTATCTACTATCTACTAAAAAGAAGTAATACTGCACTTTCACTTAGTTTAGTTTATTTTATTTTACAGGAATGTTTATAAAAATCCATCAAACTGCAAAAGCATATATTGTGTTTCTACAGCCTTTTTTGCCTCCATAAAGTCTAAAACACGCTTTGTAAAAAAAAAAAAAAAGGTTGTATGCATTTTATAAAATTTGGCATACTTGTTGGCTCATCATTATACTCTAAACTTAGAAAATTTGTTTGCTTGCGTGGCGGTGTCCATTTATAGGCCATTTTTATTTGAGTACACTTTCAAAGGCCTATGCAAATCAAAAGTTTTAAGTGTTAACCTTGGCATTTGCGGTGTTTACTCGAGTTACCATGAGCCAGGTGCGGCGGTCATTTATCACTGTTTGAATACAGCTGCACCATCTGCACTGTCCTCTGCATGCTCTCTGTGAGCAACAACAGCCTCAACCGATCCCTGCCTCCCTCCACGCTGCAGCCGCACGGCGTGCCAAATAAAATCTGAAAAACGACAAAGACGCAAAGACAACACGCTCGGCAGAAACAACATATAAAAATAAAGTGTGCAGAGCCCAGAGTGAATGCACTTTGCAGAGGTTTGAGTTATTTTCTTTGAGCTACAATGCAGCACAAAGCATTTTTCCATAGCATTTACATGAATGTTTAGACTAGCAAATGCCCTCCTGAAGCCAAGCAGGTGGAGAAGATGGAAGTGTTTGTTTAAATGACAAACTAAATTAAGTTTCTATATATTTGAACTGGCTAAATATAGAACAGGTGGGAGAAAACATGAATTCAGAATCCATAAATAAGAAATGAAGAAAGACAGGAAGTGGTAATGCAAACAGAGGACAAAGTTGACGAAAGACAATTGTCTCAAGATTCAACGACTGGCAAATCAAAGTTTTACAACTATTTGCATAAACTTGCAAATGTGGCTATCATCTGGATTTGAAGTGGCTGAATTTGCCTTCAGCCTGGGTCCTTACGTGAATGTTTCAAAATTATTCCAGGGAAGAAGAGAGAAGCCTTCAAGTATCTCTGACTTGCAAATTGGCTTCCTTGGAAACAAATATCCTCCAAAAACACAGAACAAAACAAAGACACAGAGGATATGAAACGTTTGCGCTCAGATGTTACAATGCCAAGTTTTTATGATTTAGAAATAAAACCAAAAAATCCTTTCTGATCCTTTTCCACATCTAATAAGACCAACATCCCGTATTTATTACAGGATTCTTTGGTGTTTGGGTTTTGGCTTTATTTTGTGCATGATCCGTTCCTTTTGGTTTATTTATATTCGATAGGTCTTGCCATACTCAGTCTTTATTCAAAGAGTTGCTATACAAGTTCATCCCTTTGTTTTTAGCTTCTTAGTTTATTCTTGCGTATTGATATTTATACATTTACATTTATTTATCAGATTATTGTCGGGCCTTTTCTGCTCGGTTTATAGTTTCTTTGGCAGGTAAATTCGACCCAAATCCTTTTTTTTTCTCTGCAGTATGAACGACCCAATTTCAATCTTTTCACCCACCGCAAAAAGTCTGATTTGTGGAACTAAATCATATCTGAATGTTGCATTTTCTCCAACCTTTACGTCTCGTTACATGAGACATACTTCATAATTCTGCACTAGAAGAAGTCAGATGCGATAAATCCGGACAAAAATAACAGACAAAAATCATATTTATGTTGTTATGAAATAAGTTTTTGTCACTAAAGTGCATCACATCCCAATCCCACCACTCAGTTCTGACTACGCATCCAAACACACATCTCTACAGAACCTGCACCGCTACATGTGCTTTCTTTTTTCTGATTCCTTCATCTTTTTATGATCCTGTTTCGTAAAAACTGCTACGCATTTTTCATGTCCCATGAGCAACATGACGAACAACAGGATGCTTCTACTGGCAGAAACTACGAAGATAACAGGAAGTAGCAGAAGGATGATGACGCATCATGTTTTTTTAATGATGTATCACATGAACAAACTTGTTTACATCAGATTTTAACTTAATTTAAAGGAAACTCAGCAACTGCAAAATTGTGTTTTTCTGATTTTAGCAGAATATCAACAAAGTTTTGTACAGATTTGTAATGGAAACGCACACTAGCGGAACAAGTCAGCATCGAGCCGGGGGGCGGGCCAATTACCAGGCCCCTAACGAATCACCGGGCCCCCGACGTGCATCAGCTGAAACTGTTGACTTTAACATTAAATACACCTTTTTCAACAGGCGAGGGCGCACTTTCTCCGTCTATAATCAGACATTTAAGCGACTTGAAACCGTTCCTCCCTCCCTGGCACCTCCAGACACAGGCCGCCATCCGGCCCGGTTCGGGAGGCAGCCGACCCCCAAGCCCCTCTATAGCTCCGCCCCTGGAAACGCATCTAGTTAAGCTAGTTACTCTCCCTCACTCAGCTCCCCTGCCCATTTCCTCTGATTTATTCCCTTGGTTTTATTGTCACTTTCCAGCACTGCTTTATCATACAAACCTTTCATTAGTCATTGCTGGATTCTTCCACTCACTATCTGCTTTCCTTGACTTGATCATCCTGCATTGCTCCTGTAAGTTCGTTTGAAGTTAAGTAACGCTTTATTTATATAGCACATTTCAACAACAAGGCAGCTCAAGGTGCTTTACACCGAAAAACATAAACCAGCAACCAACTGTTGCAGTAATCAATGCAACATTAGCTCTGCAGGTGACAGAAGACTGACTTTGTAACTGTCTTTGTGTGACTCCGGAGGTTCAGGTCTGATGAACTGAAGCTGTGCTGGCTTTAATTTTCTAGCTGCAGATACAAGATAAATGTCACATTAAAGGTGGAAAACATTTTGAAATGATTATGTTTCCAAAAACGTTGCAGGCGTAAAAGTTCAGCTGTGAAACATAAATATAGAAAGGATTTTTTTTTTTTGCCCTTTCCGTTGACCTTGTCTCGTCTGTTACTTTAAAGGGTAATTTAGTCACTGGACGCATGCCAGCTGGCTGTACTTTAGCTTAAATAAACATGTTTATGGTGCTGTCCAGGTTCAACAAGCCTTACTAATGAGTCAGCAATTGAACCTTTCCTTTTCTTGTTTCATTCTGAGTTTTGATGCCTCAACATGCAGAGGCTGGCTCCCATTTGCAACCTTGAAGAAAAATGGCAGCAAATTTTTTTCTGTGCCTTCACTTTGCTTTTGCGTGTGAACATTAAAAATAGAGCCCAGAGGATGGGTTTGTGGCCCTTGGACTGATTTTCTGTGGCCCCTGCAATTAAAAAGTTATACAGATTTGGCTCAGAGATGCAAATGGAGACATTTCTCATTTGTAATCAAGATAAAAATTGTTACCAATATAATTTTCTTACAGAGGAAAATGCAAAGTACAACACAAAGTATTTGACTTTTTATTGCCAGATTTATAAAAAGTAAAAGCTGACTTTGCTGCATCCAAATTAGCTTGTATTTTTTTCTTAAACTTGGCAAAATGTAGCCAAAGTGACACAAATCTTGTTCTGGTTGCTGAAAATAAATGTATTCAATCGAACCCAGAGAAACTGAAAACTAGACATATTTCTTTTAATACAGCTCCCATGCTAAATTAAAGTAATAGTAAGTAACTTTCTCCCCCCAAAAAAGCTAAAAAATTTGAAAGTAATCTCAAAAATATTTTATAAAAGAAAATGTAGGTTAATATCTGAACGTTTCTACAAAAACCTTGATAATTTCAGATATCAAATATTTTCTTTTGTATATTTTTCTAGAAAATTTCAAAGTTTTCTAAAAAAAATTATGAGATTAATAACAAATATTTTTAGTTTTTGACGGAAATTTATTATCTATGGAAGTAAATATGTGCCATCAGAATTTGAATAAAAAATCCATCTGAAACTTGAATGTTGTATATTTGCGCTTACTTTTTCAATTTGAAAATTAATTCAGAATACAATTTTGACCTAAAAAAAAATCAGTGTCATTATTTGTACACGTTTGCAATTTTCATTTGTTAAAAAAATTCACATTCTTATTTCAAAGTGATGAAAATTTCAATATATATATTTTTCAGTGTTAAAAAAATTCAGCATATAAAAAAATTCAACTTTTAAAAATTCAAATGCAATATTTTCAGTGTCCTAAAATTCAACTTGCTCAAATTCGCTGTCTCAAATTCAACATCTAAAAATTCGCTGTACAAAAATGGCGAGGTTACTTCAGGTCACAGACATTAGCAATCGTTGTCAGATTTCAACACCCAGCCAATCACATGACCTAAGCGTCATATTGAAGAAATACCAGCATCACCGAGGCCAGCGACCACGGAGGCGAACGCAAACCCAACGGTGAGTCTATGCTTTCATATTTCTGTAGTACATTTTATTTTGCGCATGAACTTTGATACATGACATTAAAGCTTGATTTAAAACACGGGTTTGGGCCGTTGTTAATCTTACGCCATGTAATGCTGGCATATTAGTTCTCGCTACCCGCTAGACCTCCACCCCCTTCTCTTGGCTGTCCTACACCCAATTTTCCACTGTTTTATTTAAAAAAGGAATATCACTTGCGCCAAGTCTAGAATCTTTAAAGATAACTGATGGGTGGCGACTTTCCGGGTTGTTTGTATGTTGTCTTAGGTGAGACTGAGACAGGCGGTCTTAGTAAAAGTCGTAATTTCCAGGAAATGCTACCGCTAATGTAGCTAACATGGCTGCCTTGTGTGCTTCAAGGAGGGGCTGTGAACTCTACAGACATTAATTATAACCACAACCCCATTCTGTTCATCTACTGTGTTGTTCATGTGACTTCATTTATGAATAAATTTATACATTTATGGTCATTATAGCGTCATCCAAACTACTGCTTCTCTTATCTGACAAGTGTTGATATATATTAATTTACATTCTTTTACTTTGCGGTACAAACGTCGTTCTGTTACCTAGCAACATTACAAACAACCTCCTTTGTTTTTTCATTTGATCTTAACTCATTTTGAAGAAAATATATGCTTGCAAGTACAGCTGTTAACTTATTAAAATAATTTACTCCCCACTACTTTGTATCTCCAAAATATATCTTTGGTTACAAAGAATGTTTGAGCTATGCTAAATTTGTGATTAATGTAATTAAAAGCAAATTCTGATTAAGTTACACACCATTCAATTCCTGAACCCCACAGTGCCTTGACAGAGGTACATTTTAATTGGATAATTTAATGTGTAGCATGTATACTATCATTCATTTAATTTGTAACATAGGAATCTGCAATCAAGTACATTTTGAGTTCTCTTGATCCCTTCTTTGTGTTTTCCAGGATGTAGATTCCCGAAATTGAATGGGAGGAGAGCAGGCTTCCTCTTCAGGAAGAGTCAAACGTCACAGTACCAAATTCAAGTTGTGCAACTGACTGACGAACAAATGGCCTTAAGAGACGCAGTAAACCCAAAAGGCACATCACTGTCTTTTGGTTGTGACATTTATATTGCTGCAGTTCTGTTTTGTGAACAGTTCTTCACTCTGTGAAACTTGTCCAGTTTCAAAATTCAGCATTTATGAAATGTAAAGCTAAGTGCTGATCATATTACCACAGAGGTAAAATTTGTGCTTTGGAAAAGTGAATCATAGTGCTTTTATGGTAGACATGTTAAAGAACTAAAATGTTCTAAATGTGAGTTGATTGTTCTTTTCTCTCAAAAGGAACCTAGTAGGTACAGTTGTGTAGGACCTTCATTTTCTTGCATTATAAGAATGGAAAAGTTAAGTTTGTCTTATGTCATTTATTTTCTAATACTTCAAGCATAGATGAACATTCAATAAAATATTGCATAAAAACAGTTTCCGTTTCATATTTCCTGTACAAACAGTGCTGACTCAGAAACTCTGAACATAGTTACTCTAACATTTAAAATTTACAGGGATGCTTGACAAACATTTCAGCTACTTAGTCGTCACTTCAAAGAACACTTAATGTCAAGACTGCGGTGAAGGATGAACAGTATTTGTAAAAAAGAAAGAAGCTAATAATAAAATGACTTTGTATTTTTACTTAATTGCCATATTGAAATGCAATTATTGAACAAATGAAACACCAATGCACTGAGTTCTCAAAGAAGACCAAAGCCAGTCCCAACCGATTTAAGACACACCGTCATGTCAGCATACAGAGCCTGGTAGGTAGAATAATGGCTTGGAAGGCGTAAACGTTCACTGCAGGTGGATGAAGTGGCCCTGATGTGGTTTGGTCCAGCTGACTGCACTACTTCAGGCTTCAGTTCCTGCCATGGAGCCTCCCAGCCAACCCAAAATCTCATGAGCTGGTGCAGATTGTCTGAAGATGCTAGGAAAAGTATATATTTTTTTATTTTCAGATATACATGGTGAGTTTCCTGTAGATGGAATCATTCATAAAGCTGACTTTGAGATATGACTTTATGCGAATGTCTTTTCCATCTTAGAAACTAATTAATATGAATATGAATGTGATATCCTTCACAAATCATTTGAATACCTTTTGCCATGTTCACTAATCAACCTGAAAAGCTTTATCAGCTTTATCTATACAGTGTTGTAAGACATGATTATAAGAAAATAAATGTACTGTATTATGCTGGTATGTATTGCACGACTCATCATTCTTAAAATAACAAACATTGGCCAAATGTTTAAACAGACATTTTACCTTCTTTGAGAAACTGATGGAGAAACCCTGTCACCTGCGTAGTTTCTGCTTCCAAGACATCATCGCTGTCGTCACCGTCATCACTTTGCTTCTTCACCTGTGGAAAACTGATTGACTGCAGGACCATCTGTAATTGGAGAAATAGAAATGGCTCCAAACGATCACGGAGTCCATGATCCTTAAAAGTTCCTTGAAAGAAAAAAGAAAAAAAATGTCAAAAACATTGTCAGTAAAATAAAAAAAACTTTTTTTAAATCAGTAGGTCAGTATTGAGAAATCAAATTAATTGATATTTATTCTAAAATAAGTTAACAGCTGTACTTGCAAGCATATGTTTTCTTCAAAATGAGTTAAAATCAAATGAAAAAACAAAGGAGGTAGTTTCTAATGTTGCTAGGTAACAGAACGACGTTTTGTACCGCAAAGTAAAAGAATGTAAATTAATATATATCAACACTTGTCAGATAAGAGAAGCAGCCGTTTGGATGACGCT
This sequence comes from Poecilia reticulata, assembly GCF_904066995.2. Classification (NCBI taxonomy): domain Eukaryota; kingdom Metazoa; phylum Chordata; class Actinopteri; order Cyprinodontiformes; family Poeciliidae; genus Poecilia; species Poecilia reticulata. The sequence continues at coordinate 32,894,815 of NC_088838.1, forward strand.
ATAATGACCATAAATGTATTAATTTATTCATAAATGAAGTCACATGAACAACACAGTAGATGAACAGAATGGGGTTGTGGTTATAATTAATGTCTGTAGAGTTCACAGCCCCTCCTTGAAGCACACAAGGCAGCCATGTTGGCTACATTAGCGGTAGCATCTCCTGGAAAATTACGACTTTACTAAGACCGCCTGTCTCAGTCTCACCTAAGACACATACAAACAACCCGGAAAGTCGCCACCCATCAGTTATCTTTAAAGATTCTAGACTTGGCGCAAGTGATATTCCTTTTTTAAATAAAACAGGGGAAAATTGTGTGTAGGACAGCCAAGAGAAGGGGGTGGAGGTCTAGCAGGTAGCGAGAACTAATATGCCAGCATTACATGGCGTAAGATTAACACGGCCAAACCGTGTTTTAAATCAAGCTTTAATATCATGTATCAAAGTTCATGCGCAAAATAAATGTACTACAGAAATATGAAAGCATAGACTCACCGTTGGGTTTGCGTTCGCCTCCGTGGTCGCTGGCCTCGGTGATGCTGGTATTTCTTCAATATGACGCTTAGGTCATGTGATTGGCTGGGTGTTGAAATCTGACAACGATTGCTAATGTCTGTGACCTGAGTAACTCGCCATTTTTGTACAGCGAATTTTTAGATGTTGAATTTGAGACAGCGAATTTGAGCAAGTTGAATTTTAGGACACTGAAAATATGGCATTTGAATTTTTAAAAGTTGAATTTTTTTATATGCTGAATGTTTTTAACACTGAAATATATATATTGAAATTTTCATCACTTTGAAATAGGAATGTGAATTTTTTTAACAAATGAAAATTGCAAACGTGTACAAATAATGACACTGAATATTTTTTTAGGTCAAAATTGTATTCTGAATTAATTTTGAAATTGAAAAGTAAGCGCAAATATACAACATTCAAGTTTCAGATGGATTTTTTATTCAATTCTGATGGCACATATTTACTTCCATATTATCTACAACCGTCATAAAAGTTGTTTTTGAGTTTTATTAAATATTGATCTACTTTATTTGCTTGGTTTTATTTTGGGTTTGTTTTGGCCCCCAACTACAACTTTGGCCCACTTGGCAAAACGTTTGGCCTAGGGATCAACTTCTGCCCCCGCAGCAAAACCAAAGGTTCCTGGGGTTTTATTTCATATTATACATTTAAATTATTACTTTGAATGAGTTTCCAGGATGTTCCCAGCAACTTTGAACCAGCGATGACCCTCCTTTTGGTCCGACCGGCCCCCCTAAGGCCTGTCAGCCCCACAACGTGGTAATTAAGTGGAGCTGCTTGTCAAAAGGCAGCAGTGCTACACATTTCTTATTGGATTACAAGGTGCTGGGAAGGAATGCAGGATCCCAGCGTTGCTGCTGGTAGAGGCTGAAAGCCGGGTTGCCAGATTGGGCGGATTTCTGCTTTGAACTCATTTGGCTGGGGGGAAAAAAAAAGCTTGTTGCTTTTCACAACATTTGGTGGGTTTTTAAAAAGGTTTCAGGGAAATTTCTTTCAAATTAGTTGTGAATGTGTGACAGGAACGCACATTTTTAAATAAAATGCACACTAGAGGACTCTTTTTAGTCCGCTTTAATCAAACTCTGGCTCGTTTAGCTCGAAAGTCCGGTTCGTTTGCAGAGGTAAGAATGTGATAATCAGACCAAAAAAGCAAACCCTGGTCTGTCTACAAAACTCTCAGTTCAGATCTCGGGTGTGGTTTAACTGCATATATGAACATTAAGTGGACCGGAAACTGCTCCAAAAGCAGTGGATTCTGGGTAAATACATCCAAAACAAATGCTAAATAGCGTTAGCAAAAGAAATCAAAGCAAATGAGTAAACCTACAATCGCTAAAACCTGATTGTACTCCAGTTGTGTTAACATTTTGTGAAGGAGGAAGTTGAGCTGGTCTTCTTTAGATGTTTTTGTGTCATTTTCTTCGGTAGTTCTGGTTGCAGCGCTCCCACAGGCGAGGAGGGGAACAGGTTTTCAATTAGTTTGGATCATTCGGCACAGTGGAAAGTGAACCACAGCAGCTCAAAATGTAACAAATGTTGCAAATTTGGTCCCAATTGAATCGAGTCTACCATCAGGTGTGGAAACCTATGTAGTGGTACTGTAAAACCGAAATCCCACGGCAACATTGTGATTTAAAAGGACATAACGACAGAAAAAACTCAAGTCTCATTGTGTTCAAAGTACAACCAAAACTGTTGTGGATCATCTATATGTGACTGTATGTGGCACCATCAGCATGAATTTCACTGGAGGTTGAGATTTGTACTTTTTTGGACTTTGTTGGGTTTTACGTCGTTTTGTGCTGAAAACCGTCAGTCAGATCTGGCAACCCTGTCTGAAAGAAACAGCATGGGTGAAAATGAATGGGCATCCTCGCCTTCCTTTCACGGCCACTAACCGCCAATGCAAAATACCGCATGTGCCATTTATTTCCAGAGTCAAAACAACCCACCATGCGATGCTGTGCTGTGAATGTGTGTTTGTGTTTGACTTTGTGGTGCCTAATAGAGTCTTAATGTGCAGAGGATTGTAGCGTATCAGATGAGCTGAAAGTTTGTGGCGTGACAACGGCAACAGTGGGATGGATGGCTGGATTAACACCTGGCGAAGGGTTCATAGGCGTGTGTTTTGGGTTGAGACAACTCTGGTGGTGATAAAGCAATAAAGCAAACACATAGTCACTGGAAGGGCAGCCAGGGGCTATATGGGCAGCAGGGCAGGAGAAGAATAGAGCCGTTGTATCCAAGCAGGGAAAGTCCACATTACATCATTTTATTTTCATTTAGCCTGGTTTGTGTCTCGCATGTTTATGGTTGTTTTGCCAGAATGAGGGGTTTCTGCATGTTTCTATTAACTGGATTAAAATTACAAACTCACCGCAGTGTCATGTTGTCATCCATTTTATTTTACCAAAAACTGGATGACAACAGCCTAAAGTCTGGTATTTATTTTGTTTTTTGTATTGAAGGACATTTTTTTGCAAAGACTTAATTCATTTTACCAAAGCGTAACCAAAGAGTGAGTGAGTTGCTAGGTAACCAAAGAGTGAGTGAGTTTCTAGGTAACCAAAGAGTGAGTGAGTTGCTAGGTAACCAAAGAGTGAGTGAGTTGCTAGGTAACCAAAGAGGGAGTGAGTTTCTAGGTAACCAAAGAGGGAGTGAGTTGCTAGGTAACCAAAGAGGGAGTGAGTTGCTAGGTAACCAAAGAGTGAGTGAGTTGCTAGGTAACCAAAGAGTGAGTGAGTTGCTAGGTAACCAAAGAGTGAGTGAGTTTTGTTGATTTCATCAACATAGCTGTGCTCACTGTGAGAGTTTGATCGGCTAACGTCTTTCCTATACCTACATTTCCCAGAATGCTCTGCAGTTCTGGCTCAGAGTTCAGTGAACATTTTATAAAATTGATTATCTATTGGTGCTGATCACGTGTCTGTCGCATTTGAATCGCGTTGTGACGTGATATCTGTTTTGCTGAAACAATAAAAAGACTCAATTTTTTCTTTTGAAAATCAAACTAAAATGCTTCTCAACCAACAAGGAATGAAAATAAAGGGGAACAAATTGTAATGAATCAAGAATTACATATGTTGGGTCATCAGTTATGTTGACATGAAAACTTCCCCTGCCTACATGATACATTTATGACTTTGCACCTTGATGAAGGTTTTATTTTATTTATTTCTAAGTGCTGACTTAGTGACATCCAACACTTTGTGTGTACAAACAAACACACTCTGACTTTTTTTTCTTGTCTTTTTCATCTTTGTCTTGAAATACGAGCTACGTATACTGCTGTGTGTGTGTGTGTGTGTGTGTGTGTGTGTGTGTGTGTGTGTGTGTGTGTGTGTGTGTGTGTGTGTGTGTGTGTGTGTGTGTGTGTGTGTGTGTGTTTCATTCCCTAACCTCACAGCATGAAGGTAAGTCACTGAAGTCTGTAAATAGCAAACAACACCTGCATGCAGCAAACAAAATGCTACTGTGTGAACTCCAGCTGCAGATGAGAGGAGGAGGCGAGTCGGCGGTCCAGTTCCCTCTGCTGACGTGTTAAATCTCACACTTTGGGAGAGAAACGGGAGAAAGGCCTTCAGCAGATACTTATCAGTGGCAGTTTGTGGAGACAAACATCGTCACCTTCTGCTGTGCAGACGACTGCAGTCATAAAACCCTCCAAGGTCGTTATTGTGCTTCGGCGTATCTCAAGATTTGATACTTTAAGGCTGTAAATGTGACTTAGCTGAACTGCTCTTCCTGTTTCTACTGGAAAGCTGCTGCCTGGAACCAGAATATGAGATTTTATCAAGTTTACATGTTTATTTCGAACAATCTCACATTTTTCAATAAAAAAGGTTTTTGTGCTAGAAGGAGGTGGTTTTTCAGCCGTGTCTAAATATTTGTGTTCCACAAAACTCTTTATTCGCATCACGAGTCACATGATGAATGACTGGATGTTACTACTGGCGGAAATGTCAAAGAAGACGACAGGAAGTGGTAGGAGGAGGATGGTTTGTTTTTGTCCTTTGCTCTCAAAGCATAGCACAGTTCATAAAAAGGTTTGTTTCATTCCAACGTGTTGAATCCACAACTCTTCTGGAAAATCACAGACTACGCAGCTGCTCCCAAGTAGGCGGGGCTTGTCGCTCCAACACCTGGATAAGACGCTGATGTTTCCTCTGATTGGCCAATGGATCAAAATAATCTCACCTAACTGTTTACATCCATCACTGTCATGATTTTTAATGACTTATTCCATGAACAAGCTTATTCACATATGATTTTATTTTAATTTCTTATTTAACAGAAAAACCACGGTTGTGAATTTGTTTTTTCTTTTACATTAGCATTGTAGCAACAAATGGAAACGCAGTTAATACAGCATATTAAGACCCAAAGCAGGCTGTTGCTAACGTTGATGCAGAAATGCATGTCTGTACAAAGTCAGAAAACGTACCTGTTATGCTAAGGTGTAGAAGGAGGAAGCTTTTACTTTGAAAAAACAAACATGAAGGTCAAACTAAAGTTTGCCAGAAAGACACAGACCTTAACTCTATGATTTATTATTAAACTTCAGGATAAAGGACATATTTGGCACAAACCAGATGTTAGCATTCCAGGAAACGTACGGCATAGCCACTGAAGCATGGAGGTGGGAGCGTCATGGTTTGGGATGCTTTTCAGCAGCAGGATCTGACCAGCTCACCGTTAAAGAATCCACCATGGATCTAACCGAATATCAGAAAGCTGAGACAATCTGTAAAAAAAATAAAACCTGAAGTAAACCTGGACCCTGAAACATGACAACCAATCACAAAACCTAAAATTTATGGATAAAAAAACCCTTTTAACTGTTTATTTCAATAGTTAAAACAACAAATATGTCTTGACATGCATTAAAGATCCAGTATCTAACTTTTATTTTAGAAAGACTTTTATTTTTTGAGACAGAAAAGATCAATCTCCTCCACCTCTTTCTTGAGCTGCTACTGCCATCTGAAAAGATGTACAAAAAACTACCAATCAGAGCCAAGAGGCGGGTCTTAGTGCTGTCAATCATCCTCATGTACTCGCTGCTAAATGTGCTAATGGCGGAGAAACAACTCACCATTACAGAAAAAACGTTTATTCGCCGCCATTGGTGGCTATGCTAACTAGCCTTAGCATTCACAACAGACTATGCTAGCAGCAGCGTAGCAGAGAAGGTGGAGCAGTGCCATATCGAAGTGATTGACAGCATTAAGACCCTCCTCTTGGCTCTGATTTGATGCTTCTAGTTAGCACTGGGGAAAATGTGCAACTTTTCAAATTCAGAAATTTTCACAATTTTTTAGACAATTTCTGAAATTAATCTCAACTTTTTTTTTCTCACTGTTCATTGTTAGAAATTACCACGTATTTTAAAAAAGAAAATTTCTGAGATTTTTAGATGGAAAGTTACGTTTTTTTCTGTCTACAATGGCCTTAATATGTGGTCGTAAACATCAGCATTTTCAAACATGCAACGTTTATAAAAATACCTGAGGATCAGATAGAATTAGAACTCAAATAAGAGTAGCACTATTGTCAATATATTTATATATTTTTTACACAGGAAAATCAGAGGGGCTCTAAATTAAAACTCCTGCACCGTAAAGAAAATTCTACCTAAAGTGACTCCTCACACTAAAAAACAGAATCATTGTGAGGTTAAATCTATTCTCATTCTCCCGCTGTCATGGCTCCGTTTGAGCTTAAAGGTTGACATAAAAAGGTAAAACGCTGAATTGCAAAATTGCGCCGATGAAACGCGAAAACTGACGGCAGAAATGAGAGATTAGTGAGTTTTTGTCTCTTTCTTTCTCCTGACTTTTCATCTTTGCACGGATCAGTGTTCACCAGTTCAAGTGAAACCTGCGTTTGGAGTTGTCTTTCAACACGCACACACACACACACACACACACACACACACACACACACACACACACACACACACACACACACACACACACACACACACACACACACACACACACACACACGCTGAGAGCGCAGACACGCATCCTGAGCGATGAGGTGACGCTGCTTTCAGATTTATGGCCTCGCGTCGCGTTTCAAACCCCCGAAGAGCGGTTAATCCGCAAACACTGCGTGTTGCCGCAGCAATCTGTGTGTGTTTGTGGATAAAAATCAATCTGTTACATCCCTCTAATTATTTTCAGCTGAGTGATTAGCTGGTGCGTTTTGTTGGAGGATCTCCGTAATTGGCTGTGACTTTTATTTGACACATTTAATGAATTACAGGGAAGATGCTGCCGCGTTGTTAGTTTTATTTTCCCATAAATTATCGGCTCTGCCTCTGATGTTCGCATCTGAATGATTCATGTTTAACAACTGTAACATAATCCAAACATTATTGCTGTGATTTAAAACATGAAATAGACAATTATCGATCCACTCTTAATTATAGTTGAGTTATTTTACTCCTCCCGATTTTTAGATTTAGTTGAGGGACGATAGTTGTACAAAATAAATACATTTTGACTGAAAAGTACAATTGTAGGGCTGCAGCTAACGACTATTCTAGCAATTATTCCGACGGTTAATCGATTAAACGTAAAACTGACCCATTCTAAATATTTTTGATTAAATCACTGGTCTTTTTTATGAAACATTAGAAATACATTAAAAGATTTAAATAAATAATTACATTTTATTGCATAAATACAATAATGTATATTCCTTTAGTGAATCATTGATCATTTGTAGCAAAAGATATATTGCAGTTAAAAAATACACAATATATATATATATGAAAAGTTCGATCAGTAATTATTCTGATTAATAATTGGACAGAACAATGTGATTAGAAGTTTTTTGGTTGTTTTTTTTACAGATTTTCAACCAGATGAAATTAAAATTGCCACTTGAAGAATACTGGGTAGAACATTACAGAAAAAAAAGTTATTTTTATCATAAATGCAATATATCAATCAACAAATCAATCAATATATACATGTTTGGTACAGTTTTGTCTTAGCTGCTGCTCTGAGTACATTGAACTCTGAATGGTCAGTCAACGATTAATCAATGACTAAATCAGTTATTTAATTAATCAATTAATCTGATTAATCGTTTCAACCTTAGTTAAAAATAATTTCCATCTAATTTGAAGATTAGTTGTCATTTAGTGCATTTGGTAAAACTAAATTAAAATTCAGTTTTTAAGTATTGGAGCGTTTGTTGTGAATTCATTCATTTAAATATTTTAAATATTTTGCAAAGTGACATTAAAACTCTTGCTTTTATTCAAGTTGAAAAAAAATAAAATTGAGATTTTTTTTTACAGTTTATTGACATGAGAAACAATAAACATCAGTTTAAATACTCTACACAATAACGTTATTAAAACATGCACATGTAAAATATTATATCCTGTACATTTATGTTACAGAGGAACAAAGTTCACACTGACTGTTTCTTTTTTTTAAAGCAGTGCTTGTGTTTTCATTTGAGCCCGAAACGTTTTGTAGTGCAAAAGAATGGATCCGGGTCAGAGTCAGTGGAATGCTCGGCTCACCGCCGGCCGCTTCAATATGGCCTCCACCGAAAAGGACAGAGACTCGCCGGACGCCATTTTGTTCCCCATGGGTTTGGTCGATACGTCCTTGCCGCTTCCCTCTCTGAACTTGCGCGCCGCCTCCTCCAGCAGCTCCCTGCAGTACGGCGCTCTCAGGTCCGGCCCGCCAGGTTTCCCCGCCCGCGAGTTCTGGACCAGGCTGTGGAAGGAGTCGAGTTTCATGGACAGCTTAGCGCCGTCCTTGCTCAGCTTCGGGCTGTGGGAATGACTGTTGCTGGGGAAGGAGTGTCCGAAGCTGCGTTTTGGAGGAGAGAAGGCCGAGCACTCCTTCATTTGGGAGGCGCTGGGAGGTTTGGGGTCCAGCAGGGCGGCTGCTCGGGACCCCTCCAGTTTGGCGGCGAGCGCGGCGGCCGCCTCCTGCTCCGGCGGCTGGCTCTCGGCGGGCATCACTTTAGGCTCCCACACGGCGCCCGGCTTCATGTTCTGCACCGCCGTGGCGTTGAACAGGCACTGCTGATACAGCAGAGCGTCCCCCAGGTTGGCGGCGCCATGGGGCCACATCACGAAACCGCCGCCGTTGGCGCCACGCGACGGCTGCAGCGGGTAATGGCGGAAGGTGGTGGCCACGCTGACGTTGGAGGAGATCAACTCGACGTTGGCGGCGCTGCTGGGATACGGCGCCGGCAGGTCCAGGCAGCCGGAGCCCAGGAAGCCGCACAGATCTTTGGGTTGATGCTCCACCTGAGGCACCGGAGAGAAGCCGGCCTTGTAGGCGCTGAACTCTGCGGCGGCGGCGTGGTGGACCAGGCCGGCCGGGAACAGCAGCGGGCCGGCGGCCGCCTGGTTGCTCTCCAGAACCTCCCGCTCTTTGTACTCGCGCTCCAGCATGATGGTCTCCAGCTCCTTGTCGGCGAAGGCCCTCCTCTTCCTCATGCGGTCGCTCAGCGGCGGAGGAAGGGCGACGTTGGGCGCCAGGAACGGATCCGGCTGCACCGGACGGTATCCTGTTAGCGCAGAAAAAGACATTGGAACATGTTAGCAACTCAAAATGTGCACGTTTAAATCTGTCAGTTCCTATCAACGAACAGTGGTTCACATGTTGCAAGAGATATCCACTTTTTTCACTTCCGATACCGATATCTGAGGTTTAGTACCAGCTGATACCGATACGATACAAAACAACAGCTGACTTTAAATTAGTGCTACCAATCGATAAAAATTACACCAGATTAATCTGACTCTATTGGTCCGATTAATCACGATTAGTCAGACTTGTGATTAATCACTGTTCTTAATGTAAGCTTGAAATACAAATATATACGCAGTTGTGCTTCTTGAAGGAATGGCGGTCGGTGCAAGCCCCTCTTTCTGCCGCCCTCCAACTAATCAAAACACAAGAAATTATCCGATTTTGTCCATTTTATGTTACAGAAAGCAGGAAACAATCTCCCAGTACTCAACTGCATCCTGGGGAAACTTTCTCCTCTACACATGCTTACAAACAGCAGCAAACATCTTCAGGAGACAACAGACAGATGAGACAGATTTTATTTTCTGATGCCGCCCTGGGCAACTGCCCATATCAAAAACCGCCACTATTTGCAAAAAATGTTTTTTTATCGTCTCAAACCAAACATGTCTGAAGATTCTCAGTTTACCAGGTTTTTATTTTTTATTCTTTTCCTTATTGGTGAAAATAAGACGTAATCAACTCTTTTAGTCACAAATCAATCCAGACAGACATTTTGGAAGAGAAAAACATCAACAGATACTTCATGTTGTCTGTTTTGAAACCATCCAAGTAAAATAATAGTATAATGGCACAATAACGCAAGCATACCCTGTCAATAAACTTTAAGTTCTAATGAACATTCAAACACTGGAAGACATTTTAAATATCCAAAATAAATAAAACAACAAATAAAAATGAATTATGAAGTTTCTGTAAACAACGTTACCCTTCAAAAGGGGCTAGCTGAGACCAAAACACCAAACTGAAGAGTTTTATCATAAAGTTTTTGGTAGGAAAAGAAAAAAGGAAAAACAATAAGTCATACAAATGGAAATTATTGAGCTTGTTTTAATTTAAAATGCAATTAATTGATTTACAGGAAGTTCAAAGTCTTCCAAGCATTCACTAAAAATAAAGGAAGATTAAAAATAAATATCTGTGGCCCACGCCCCAGGGCAACATGTCGCCCTGGGCTGCAGCCGCAGTAATCCCTTCCTAAAGTCTTTATGACTGACGGAGAAACAGACGAGAATAAAAAGGGATTTTGGAAGATTTGCAAAGAAAGGTTTATATTTCTGCCGTCTTACCTTCTAGGATGCTTTTGGCGAGCATCGTCGAGGGTCGGATGTGTCGCTGATAAATCCTCCTCTCCGCTGGAATCGGTTTCCCAGAAATCCCTTTCTTATCCTAACGCAGAAAAGAAAAACATAAACCCTGCTGTCAGGACGTTTTTCTTGATTCTTGAGCAATAACTGATTAGTTACAGCTGAGCTCAGCTTGAATGTCTGGATAATTTAAAATAACATTAAGGGAAAATGGGCCGTAACTCATGTTTCTGCTGTTATTACGGCGTTAAAAAGTGACTCAAAAGTAATACCAGGATGTAAATCTTCTATTTAATTTAAGCTTTTAGATGTTAAACAAGCTTTTAACTCATAATCTAACACATAAATTAGTATTTATGATATTTTAGCAAACTGTAGGTGGAATAAAAAGTATAACTCGAATAAGAAAAAAGCAAACATTAAAAGTAAATTTTAATATAAAGTACAGTAAAGATTAAAAAGATGTAAGTAAATGGCGTCTTTAATAACAATTATGTATACGTTTATATTTATTTTGACAAATAAGTACAGGTACATAAATTAGATTGAATAAAAATTAGGCAAATTGATATGATGTTAATTTATTTCATGCATTGTAAACTAGTTACATTCACATGAGCATCCTATAAAACATTAAGAAATTAAACATGTAATTGTTTAAATATATATAAAAAAATCTATTTTGTTTCTCAAAAGGGGAAAATAAAATGTCCGCAGATGTTAATCTAAGTTAAATATATTTTAGTTTTATTATTTTAGATGTTTGTCTCTTTTTTTAATCACTAAACTTTTATGTATTCGTTTTATTTTTTTAAATCTATAATTATTGGAGAAAAATTGCTACTTTTTTCCCCCAATAATTTGTGAATCTTAAAAAAAAAAAATAAATAAAAGCTAAAACCCTAAACTAGAAGCTGAAGATCTGCAAATAAAATCAGAAAATGAAAAGTTTCTAATATTAAAGTTGTGATTTTTAAAGGTCGGGGAAATAATTATAAAACTTTAAATGATCTGCAGATAGTTAAACACAGTGAGGCTCTGAACGAAGAACATTTACTCCGTTTCTGCTTCTGTCGTTAATTATACTAATTTATTAAACTACTGAACCGAGTCAATTAAAATATCAAAAATAGATGTGGACTTAAAATATTATCACAATATTATGTGCTGCCATGGCGATGAATTGTAAAAGTGATGATAATAACTCTATTGCTTATTTCTTATGTAAATATGGCCATAACTGCTGTGCAAAGCAGTTTACTGCGCTTGAAAAAATATATATATATAAATAATTTTTTTCTTTAGGACACCAATGACAACATTTCATCATATTTTGTATTTATTTATATTTATGTATACTTTCAATAAAAAAAAACAATGGAGAAAAAAGTAAAACTAACAACAGTTTGGGAGAGTTTAGACAGGAAATCAAGATTCTTATCACAATAAGAGATAAACGATAAATAGAATCAGGTTTGAGTTTGTTGTAACTTAAACAGATGTTTGGGTAAAAAATACTTTTTGTGGGAACAAAAACTGTTTACATACCGATAAGGAACTCTGATGGGATTAGACTTCATTTGCATAAACTGACCGGCCTTAAAAAGCAGAAACTAATTTGCAGAGTTGGGCAGTAACTAGCTGCATTACTTGAGTAGCTTTGTTGAAAAAACAAAATACTTTAAGAAGTATGTTTACTATGTTGTACTTTCTGCTCTTATTTGAGTAAAATTTGTGGATTTTCTTCCCACTGAATAAAAAATAAAAATGTTTTAATCGAAAACCCACCAGACTCAGACACACACCTGCAGTTTCTGTTAAAGTTTCGTAAGTTTTTCATTGAAAGAAGCTGATTTGCAAACATTTCCTTTTGCTTGATTTTGTTTTTTAAATGAATTATTGTCAATTTTGTCCTAAAATCACATAAATTTTCACTTAACTTTACATTTTGGTTCATCTGGTGATGTGATTGTTAAATATTAAATGACTGATAATTTGATCAGTTACTCAGTACTTGAGTAAACTTTTTAAGAAATGCTTTTTTTACTCGAGTAATTTCTTGGACGGATATTTTTTACTTTTAGTTAAAATATGTGAAGTAGTGCTGCTCTTACTAATTGAGTAACATTTTTGGGTATTTCCTTAATTTGTTAATTTGGTACCACTTTACTATAATGCTCCCATTATTGATTGTTAATAAACTAATTAATCTCTAAGCACTTTATAAATCACTAATAACTGTTTATTACGCACTAATTGCAATGCAATTAAGACGGAGACGGAAACTAAATCTACTGGTTTCTAATAGTGAGCCAAATCTGTTCACTTATATTTTATCTAAGGGTGTCCAAAGTGTGGCCCGGGGTCCATTTGCGGCCCTTGGATTGATTACATGTGGCCTCAGACTTCAACACAAGAAAGATACAAATGTGGACATTTGGTATAGATGGAGACTTTCTGTCTTTCATTTGGTAAAAATGACCACAAACAAGTGAAATCTTCTCACAATAGAAAATATTGGCTATAACTCAAAGGACTCGTCTTTAAATCGCCACGTTTCCTCATTCTCCTCAAGAACCAGTGACTTTTATGCAAAAGCAAACTTTGTTTGACCCGGATCTGCTTTTAATTAGTTTAATAAAAAATACAGCAATCATTCTCAAAGAAAGCCTGACATAAATCCTGACTTTATTCACCAGAACTGATTAAACTGTGTTCTACATTTTTAGAAAATTAGCAAAATTATTTTTAATAAGGAAAATCTGTAGAACCCTTTTAAAGTTTTGGATCTAATAATTTACACACCCAGTCTAAGAGCTGCAGGCTCAGTTTATGGTAGTTTAGTTTAATGTTGAGTGGGTAAAAAAAACATTCCAGGATCTAGAGTTGTTGACTAGCTTGTAAGAACAATAAGCATTTATAAATATAATGTTTTTATAGCGTACTGCAGGGGTGTCCAAGCTGTGGCCTGGGGGCCACGTTTGGCCTTTTTGATTCATTTTCATTGGCCCTTCACTGTAATTCAAGAATGGCACAAATTTGGCCAACTGGATGAGATTTTACATGCTAAGTTTATATCCGCTTAAATGGAAAATATTAAGTACAACACTAAGAGTTTTTATTTTATTTCATAATAAGTCGTGCCACAAACACCCAGCAGGTTTTTACTAAAAATTATACTTTGGCAAACCCATCCATGACATTAGGCTAAATATAGCAAAGGTTGTGATAAAAACTTGCTGGGAATAAAAAAAAAACATTTTATAAACTTAAAAATCTGAAAATAATAAACCCAAAACGTTAAATAACTGTAAACATTTAGTCAAATATTATGTGTTTTATTAATTGTGCAGATAAAAGAGAAACAACATTTTGGCCCCTGAATATTCTCAGTTTGGAAACTTTTGGCCCTCAGTGCAAAAAGTTTGGACACCCCTGGCATACAGTCTCCTTCTGACCCTTCGTTATTAATAACTATCATTATGCATTGAAGTGTTTGTGGATTAACTGGTGAGATGTAAACTACTTATTAACGGTAGAAGTGGTGCCGGCCGTCATTTTTAAGGGGTAAAATGTTTTTGCACTGACCTCCGTGGCCTGCTGCCTCCTCAGGGCCACCTGCGCCGCCATCACCCGCTGCCTCTCCACCACCAGCAGGCAGTTGGCGCACTGGCAGTCCCTCCACCTGCAGAAGCGCTTGTGGCCCTTCAGGCAGGAAACCACGCCGTGGTTGCGGCAACGGGCGCATTTCGGCGTACGGCTCAGCTTCCTCTGGTCGCCCGAGCTCAGGCCGCTGGGGCCCGGCTTGCCGTCTCCCTTCTCGCCGTCCCCGTCGCCGTCGTCCTCGCCGAGCGGCGCGGAGCCCGGCCGGCTGCAGCACATCGAGTCCTCCGGCAGCTCGTCGCTCTCCGCCTCCAGGCTCTCCACGTCGATCTCAAAGTCTGCCATGTCCTCGTCCTCCGCGTTCAGCGCAGGTTATTTCTGCAGAAACAAATCGGCCGAGTTGATTTGGAGCAGCACGTTTCAGCAACGAGGCAGTTCAAAGTGCTTTACATCATGACAGCACGAAATAAAAGTCATCAATAATTGAAACGTTACATTTGACCCAGATTACATATAAAAATGTTCGTTAGTGTTTAAAGAAACTCGGTGTTTCGGCTGTTTTACAATTTTCCTCAAGTTTGTTCCAGATCTGTGATGCATAGAAGCTGAAATAATAAAACAAACAAAAAACCTCGAAACTTTCATTTCATTAATTTGACAGGAACAATGCACTCAAAACTGCGTGTCACCAAGAGTATATTTCTGGAGCTAATTCATAACTGCAGTCTTATTGGTCATTTAAAAGCATTAAAATACATGAAATGTATTCAAAATGCACTATATACGTTTTCCTGCCTAAACTGTGCAACCTCCAAATTCACATATTACTATACAGTAAGACTAAGAAATCAAAGTACAATAATAATACATTCGTTTTTCTGCCTTCATATATAAAAACAACTCTGCAGACTTCAAATTTATATAAATATATAAAAGCTTAATTTAAGTTAGTTTATAACATATTTTTGTTAGAACTGTTGTGTTGTTGGCAAAACACTCAAAAGTGGAGATAAATTTATTTTCTTTAACTTTTAGTGAAATAATAATAAAACAGTAGCTCTTATTTAAGATAGTCAAGAAGACGTGTCATTATGATTTCCTTATATTTTGATACCCGAGTCTTATTATTAAATTGATATCAATGATTTTAACAAATGTAGCTTTTTTAATCATTTTTCCCAATGAGATATTAATTTACAGTTTTCCACAGCAGTAACTTCAATCCTCAAACCTAAAGACAGTAAATAAAAAGTGTTACAAGCGTGAAAAAACCCACAAGACAGCATAATTATGAAGCTAAAGTTTTATCCTGTCTGGATATGTATCTGGCTATCACTAAAATGTCATTTTAAGTCACTATCTTAGGGGGAAAAAGACAGTTAAAGCACCGAGGTTCTTCAGCCTGAATCAAAAACCACAATAACCGAGTTCGGCTCACCTTCAGCGGTCCGGGCGGAGCGGTAACCAGCCTCCGGTGGTCCGGGCGGAGCGGTAATCAGGCTCTCCGGGCTGTGATGGATGACACACGCCGCCCCGGCTCCAGCTTTGAAGGCTAATTAGATGTTAATTGAGCGGATGAATGAGGGTCGCACCGCGAACACGTCCAACTTTCTTCTGGAGCCGAAACACCAGAGTGACACTCCTATGAACCGCGCTGGGCTTCGGCTTCCCGCGCTCTGATTGGCTGGTTCCAAAGCCGGTCCCAGCCAATAGGATTGCGCTGAAGTCTCACGGGGCGGGACGGAAGCTAGTCCTCCTAACGGCTGGAAATGGTAACGGTCAACTGTAAGTTGATATCTTCTAAGGTAATGTTTTTCTGAAAATAGCAATAATCTGAATAAGTCTTTCTGAAAAGTGGAAAGGATACCTGTTCTACAATGTTAGTAGCTGCTACAGGACCTTAATTCAACGTTGGTGCATAAAGTTATCCCTGTAATCAAAAAGAAAGCTAATCACGAGCTAGCTTGGGGGAGGGAGGGGGGGTCGACACAGGGCCGGCCCAAGGGGTATGCGAGATAAGCTGCTTCACCACAAGAGGGCCCCAAAAGCACAAAGCTATAGCTATATACAGAGAGAGAGCTACAGATATATAGATGGAGATATTTATGTATTCTATATGTGTATTTTATATTTTAGCAGCTAAATTAACATAAAATGAATTAATTATGGACCCTACTGTTGTTTGAAATTGCTTTTTAAAACCCAGTTTTGTAAAATAAATAAATAAAATTGGTTTATTTTTGCAAACTTCTATGAGAGCATTTCTTTCCCATCACACAAGTCACATGATCAACAACCAGATGCAAACCATGAAGTAGATAACCGGAAGTAGTAATTAAATAAAGTTATTTAATGACTTACCATGTCAACAAGCTTATTATATTATTTCAGTTGCGTTTCTTATTTAATGGAAACACATCAGTTGCGAAATTATGTTTTTTTTTCTTCACCAGCTGAATATTGACTAAGTTTTGCACACATTTGTAATGGAAACGCAGCTATTGTGAAACAAACTGCAGGTTGAAGTTTGTCCTCCTGGCAGGACGACCAGAATGTTTTCACAACAATCCCACAAGAGATTAAAAGGCAAAAACACAAAGTCAGCGTGGAGCGCAGTTACTCCCTGGCCAGCCTCTGATATTTCCATCTGATTCCATTTTAAAGATAATCCTAAACCCATCGAGATTAAGATAATCCAGATATGTTCACATGTTTCCTGCTCTAGTATCGCTGGGTGTGACCTGAGGCTCTTAAAGACAAAAGAATGTCCCTTTGTGTGCATTTTGCTGCCTTCCAGTAAGATTTACTGAAGGATTAAAGAAGACAAGCAGTTATTTACCCAGAGTCGACTGACTGCTGTGGGAACGGACCACGAGATAAGACACGACAGGCCTCCGAGCTTTTGTCCACGGCGGGGAAATTAATGGCCGGCGTGGCGTGAAAAGGAGAACGTGGAGGTATTTTGGGTTCGCGTCACGGATGGACTGCGTTTTAAAGAGAGAAAGGTGTTTTTTTTATTATTAGGATTTTCAAGTAAACCAATAAAAAACGAACCACCATATGCTGAATAAATGTCTCTCTTTGGATTTTTTTTTGACAGCATGAACACAAAATGTCGATTATTTTCAGTAATTTCACAGATGTTGAGTGTTTAACAAATATATTATTTCCCTTTGACATTCCCCTGGCCCGACTTCCCGACCGTGCGGCTCTAAACTGCGGCTTTTCCTCCAGATGATGACTCCTAACTGCTCCTCCATGTGCCGAAGGTGAAGACGTCAGGCCTGCAGGTGCAGCTTTATCCGCCTCTTCTCCCTAATTTACTGCGGAGGTTAGGAGCGGGCCACCCCGCGCTGCCGTCTCCACGCCAGGAATGCTTTGAAGTAGCAGAGCCGGACGGCCGGAGAAGAGGATCCGAGCGTCCAGGTGAAAAGTGTTGTCTGTGTCAGGCGCTTTTTAACGGGCCAAACATCCGCTCCGCAGAGCCAGGAGTTAATCTAACTGGTTCCACTGGATCACACGGGGATCTTTGCTCTTTTTTCCGGAGAGGAACCCCCTGCGACCCGGGAGGAGTTTCAAAAATGTTCCAACTCTTGGATTGGAAGAAAAGTTTCATATTTTTCTCTAGCTGGAGAAATGCAACCTTATAGATGATTTATTGTTAGAAAGCTGTAAGCAGAGGTGGGACAGTGTAACCAAAAACTACACCTAAAAGTAGCGTAAAAATGTATTTGGTAAAAATGAACTGATCAAACTTTAAATCATTACTTCAGATTATAATACATTTGGATTTTTGTGACTAAAACGTGTTAGTTTTTCATTCAGTCGGTAGAAAATCCAGACATTTTACTCAAGTAGGAAAGTAAAAAGTACCACATAAAAGTAGATTTTAAAAAAATCTTAATTAAATGCATCAGAGTAAATGTAATTAAGGAATATATGAAATGAAGTTGGCACAGATGTTTATCCATCCATCCATCCATCTATCTATCTATCTATCTATCTATCTATCTATCTATCTATCTATCTATCTATCTATCTATCTATCTATCTATCTATCTATCTATCTATCTATCTATCTATCCATCCATCCATCCATCCATCCATCCATCCATCCATCCATCCATCCATCCATCCATCCATCCATCCATCCATCCATCCGATCTGATAGTCTGTCTCTCTCATGCTGCATGTTGTAGTTTCTTGTTTTTCTGTAGTTTCTTGTTTTTCTGTAGTTTCTTGTAGTTTTGCTGTAGTTTCTTGTTTTTCTGTAGTTTCTTGTAGTTTTGCTGTAGTTTCCTGTAGTTTCTTGTAGTTTTGCTGTAGTTTCTTGTGGTTTCTTGTAGTTTTGTGTAGTTTCCTGTAGTTTCTTGTAGTTTCTTGTAGTTTTGCTGTAGTTTCTTGTAGTTTTGCTGTAGTTTCTTGTGGTTTTGCTGTAGTTTCTTGTAGTTTTGCTGTAGTTTCTTGTGGTTTTGCTGTAGTTTCTTGTGGTTTTGCTGTAGTTTCTTGTAGTTTTGCTGTAGTTTCTTGTGGTTTTGCTGTAGTTTCTTGTAGTTTTGCTGTAGTTTCTTGTGGTTTTGCTGTAGTTTTGTGTAGTTTCCTGTAGTTTTGCTGTAGTTTCTTGTAGTTTTGCTGTAGTTTCTTGTAGTTTTGCTGTAGTTTCTTGTGGTTTTGCTGTAGTTTCTTGTAGTTTCTTGTAGTTTTGCTGTAGTTTCTTGTAGTTTTGCTGTAGTTTATTGTAGTTTTGCTGTAGTTTCTTGTGGTTTCTCGTAGTTTTGCTGTAGTTTCTTGTGGTTTTGCTGTAGTTTCTTGTGGTTTTGCTGTAGTTTCTTGTAGTTTTGCTGTAGTTTCTTGTGGTTTTGCTGTAGTTTCTTGTGGTTTTGCTGTAGTTTCTTGTGGTTTTGCTGTAGTTTCTTGTAGTTTTGCTGTAGTTTCTTGTAGTTTCCTGTAGTTTTGCTGTAGTTTCTTGTAGTTTTGCTGTAGTTTCTTGTAGTTTTGCTGTAGTTTCTTGTGGTTTTGCTGTAGTTTCTTGTAGTTTTGCTGTAGTTTCTTGTGGTTTTGCTGTAGTTTCTTGTAGTTTTGCTGTAGTTTCTTGTTTTTCTGTAGTTTCTTGTAGTTTTGCTGTAGTTTCTTGTTTTTCTGTAGTTTTTTGTTGTTTTGCTGTAGTTTCTTGTGGTTTTGCTGTTGTTTTTTGTTGTTTTGCTGTAGTTTCCTGTAGTTCTGCCGAAGTTTATTGTAGTTTTGCTGTAGTTTCTTGTGGTTTTGCTGTAGTTTCTTGTGGTTTTGCTGTAGTTTTGTGTAGTTTCCTGTAGTTTCTTGTAGTTTTGCTGTAGTTTCTTGTGGTTTTCTTTTAGTTTTGCTGTAGTTTCTTGTGGTTTCTTGTAGTTTTGCTGTAGTTTCTTGTGGTTTTGCTGTAGTTTCTTGTGGTTTTGCTGTAGTTTCTTGTGGTTTTGCTGTAGTTTCTTGTGGTTTTGCTGTAGTTTCTTGTGGTTTTGCTGTAGTTTCTTGTAGTTTTGCTGTAGTTTCTTGTAGTTTCTTGTAGTTTTGCTGTAGTTTCTTGTAGTTTTGCTGTAGTTTCTTGTAGTTTTGCTGTAGTTTCTTGTGGTTTTGCTGTAGTTTCTTGTAGTTTTGCTGTAGTTTCTTGTGGTTTTGCTGTAGTTTCTTGTAGTTTTCCTGTAGTTTCTTGTAGTTTATTGTAGTTTTGCTGTAGTTTCTTGTAGTTTTGCTGTAGTTTCTTGTAGTTTTGCTGTAGTTTCTTGTAGTTTTGCTGTAGTTTCTTGTGGTTTTGCTGTAGTTTCTTGTAGTTTATTGTAGTTTTGCTGTAGTTTCTTGTGGTTTTGCTGTAGTTTCTTGTAGTTTTGCTGTAGTTTCTTGTAGTTTTGCTGTAGTTTCTTGTAGTTTTGCTGTAGTTTCTTGTAGTTTCTTGTAGTTTTGCTGTAGTTTCTTGTAGTTTTGCTGTAGTTTCTTGTAGTTTTGCTGTAGTTTCTTGTAGTTTTGCTGTAGTTTCTTGTGGTTTTGCTGTAGTTTCTTGTAGTTTTGCTGTAGTTTCTTGTAGTTTTGCTGTAGTTTCTTGTAGTTTTGCTGTACCTCTGCGGCCTGACGGACCGGCAGCGTCTCGTCCCGCTGTAACCGGAGCTGTGGTCACTCAGCGCAGCGGTGCAGCGGGTCGCTGCTACGTTAATTAGCCTCTGACGGACAGACGACACATGCAGCTGAACGTTAAACCAGGCGGGACAGCATTTGTCTCCGACACCTTGACCTCTCATGGCCTAACGTGCAACAAACAGGAGGACGTGTCGGACAGCTGGCAGGAAACTGTCACACACTCCGTGGATCACAGCCGAACATCTGCATTCTTAAATCATTTCCCCACTTTGAAATTTAGCTTCTGAACTTTAAACGTTCTTGATTTTTTTAAAAATGTTTCTGTTCTGGTCTGGGCTTCAGATCATCTCCACAGATTCTCTGTCCTGGAAATCACAAACAGACTCAGTAAAGTTTTAATGTTTCCAAAGACGAGCTGAAAGTCCCATTCTGCCCACTAGGGGGCAGACTGGGAACGATAAACAGGACCGGATTCATCTGAAAGGTGCGCCTTCTTTTTCTTTCTTTCTTTCTTTCTTTCTTTCTTTCTTTCTTTCTTTCTTTCTTTCTTTCTTTCTTTCTTTCTTTCTCAGGGTTTAAATTGTAATTATAAATCTTTTTTTCTAAAAGCTCTACAAGCTGAGAAAATAAGAAATGTTAAAATATTTATTTTATTTTTGAATGGATGTTTCCATAATAATCTGGTCCTGTGTGATAAATGGCTGCCGCTGGCCGTTCCATGATTTTTAACTCATTGGAAGGTTTTCAAGGGTTTTCAAGGGTTTCCAAGCTCCAACCACCTGCTCAAGGTCATGGTACGAACTCCCAGTCAGATTTAAATCTGGACTTTGACTAGGCACTTCTGAAATGTTTGTCTGAGTTTATGTTTTAGTCATTCAGGCGTGGACCCGCTGGTATATTTAGAGTCATTGTCTTGCTGTGTAACCCAAATGTTTTTGCTTAAGGACAGGAATCCAGTTTTCCAGACCATCATGCTGCCACCACCGTGTTTGACTATCACTATAATCTTTATTTGTTTGTTATACATCAAATATGACAGGAGAAACCTTCCAGGAGTTCCATCTTTATTTTGTTAGTTCACAGAATATTTTCTCAGACGTTTTGTGGGTCATAAAAATGCTTCTGGTCAGAAATGAAGCCCATTTTCATCTAGTCTCTCTTCCTTACTGTTGAATCGTGAACTCTGACCTTATCTGAGGCTTACTGATGTTCTTTTCTGATCTCCAGACTGAGTCATTATAATTGGATAACATTTCACACACTGAGGTTTGCTGGAGTCCCAAAGCTTTAGAAAATGGCTCCTTTTCCAGACCGATAACTTTCACTAGCTGCGTTTCAAATGTGCACAAAACGTTGTCAGTATTCCTCTGATGTTGAAAACAAAACACAATTTCACATTTCCAGCGTTTCCATTAAGTGAGAAACACAATTAAAATCACGCATGAATAAGTTTGTTCCCTCGGAAAATCATTAAAAAATGCTGCGCACCTGTTCCACCATCATCCAACTACTTCCTGTCATCTTCTGGTGGCAACATCCGGTTCTTGATCATGTGACTGTGACTCGTAAAAATCAGTTTCCATTGCAGTTTTGCGAGATAAACTAATTTAGGATATTTTTTAAAAGATGTGCAGGGGCACAAACATCGACTATTTTAAATTTTCAAATGGTCGCCATGTTCATATTTAGCCAAGATTGTAACAAATAATCTGTGGGGATAAAAAAACAGATATATTAATAGATCAGACTGCACCTGTTGCTTGTCAACTAATCAGAAATATTGGTAGACTTTTCAATCAATAATTGGGTCATCTGCAAACATGTACCAGATTATTAAAATTAATCAATAAAAGATTGTTTTTGTCCTTCAAACCTTCTGTTACTGAAAGAAACGGCTTAGAAGAAAACAGTGGCTTGTTTGTATATCTGATTTAATAACGTCAAACGTCTTGAATTTCTCTGTTTCGCCGCTAGATGGCAGCATTTAACACGTTTTTAAGAAACCAAAAGAAAAGCGACGCGCTGCAGCTGGACGGCGCTGCACCAGTGTTTCCATTATACAGACATACAAAGGATGGTTTACTGAATGTTATGCTGGACGGATCTCCACTGTTGCAGTTTATTGTCATTTTAATGCATCAACATTTTGTACATTTCTTGAATGAACCAACTCAGTTGCACATTCCTTTGGATCAGAGTGTTTTTCTTTTTAATAATTGCATTTATGTTGAAATGTTGACCTCACTACACAGTATGTCGCTCTTTATTCCGTTTGTATGTTTTATATTCCTACCTTTGCGTGAAAGTATTACTCATCAGCTGTTTTCATGAGGCAATAAAAGGATATTTCTGTACTGTTTGTGTCCCTAAAAGTGGAAAATCATAAATGAAAGTGATTAAAAATATGAAAAGACGTGAAAAGTTTGTAGATCTTTAAAT
Source organism: Poecilia reticulata (assembly GCF_904066995.2). Lineage (NCBI taxonomy): Eukaryota > Metazoa > Chordata > Actinopteri > Cyprinodontiformes > Poeciliidae > Poecilia > Poecilia reticulata. The sequence continues at coordinate 32,917,386 of NC_088838.1, forward strand.
TGCACGGATCTAATTAATTGCAGGATTATTCCAGTTGTGTCAAAATGAGAAAATAATAATAATAATCCTGATAACAAATCTTTCTGCTTTTAAATCCCAAAGAATCAGTTTGATGAGAGAAATCATGGATTAGAAATCTGATAATTTCCTACTAAGAAGAAGTTTGAAACGTATGTTTACAAACCTTTCAGTATTTTATTTATCCCTTTTAAACTCGTGTCAGGCAATTTAGTTCCTCTGAAAAATGAAAACAGGTGATTCAATTTAGAAAAGTGAATTAATTTGTTACAAGTAAATGAAGTTCTCATGTTAACTAAAATAAAGTCAGTTGTACATGTAACAAATTAATGTTTTTAAAGGCATGGAGCTCCATCCTCATTTATTGTAAAGGTTTATAAATGCATGAAAAATAATTAGTAAATAGCAACTTAGTAAAATTGTCTTGGATTGAAAAGAAGAGCATGACAAACTGTACAGAAATGAAGCTGATCGGGTTTATTTGGCGTTTTGAACATGCAGTTGATCAGAGAAACATGCTGACAGGAAAAAGCTCAGTCCGTTACATTCATCCAGTTTTGGTCAAGTCATCTCGTCCGTGTTGTTCAAACGGTTTAAACAACAGAAACATTTCTGCGTCCTTCCACATCGGCGCGTTTTGTTTTTTTTGGTTCCTTAACGGGTCAAAGCCTCAGGTGGACGCGTTCAGGATGCGGGAGTCTGCGGAGTCGGAGCGCTCTTCGTAGTCCTCCTCCGGGGAGTAGAGGCCCGCCTTGGGCCCCAGCGTGCAGCTCTCCTCCTGGATGCTGATGCGCGGCTCCTCGGCGGCTCTGGACGGGATGATCGGGGAGCCGCGGAATACCGAGGCGCCGGCGCCCGCGGGCGCTGCGGGGCCGAAGGGGGAGACGTACTGCGCGGCGGAGCGCAGCTGGTACTGCTGCTGCAGCGCCACGGTGTTCCACAGGGTCACGTCGTTGTGCACGAACGGGCCGCTCTGGCTGCGCGTGAGCGAGCTGCGCAGCATGAGCGGGTAGCGCGCGGGCTGCGGGAAGGACGGGTGCTGCAGCGGGACACCCAGCGCGCCCGACGCGGAGTCCGAGCCGAACCGCAGGGAGTCCGGGACCCGGAAGGCGGAGCCCACGGACCACTTGGCAGAGGAGGACACCGGGTGGTAGGAGCCCAGCGCGTGCTCGAACAGGTGTCCGTTCTGCGGCAGAACCAGGCCGTCCGGTACCGGATGGGGCTCCGCGTGAGGGTGAGCGCTCCCGTCCGGGTTCCGGCTGGACAGCAGCACCTCGATGGCTCCGACCAGATCCCCGCCGCAGCCCCGCAGGATGAGCTCCAGCACCGGCGGCTTGTGCGTGGGGAAGATCTTCTTGAGGACGTCCAGCGGGGGCCGGTTGGCCCGCAGGCTGAGCGGCAGGCTGATGGACCCGGACAGGCCCTCGATCAGCAGGTTCGGCTCCCCGGAAGCGGAGGGGTGTCGCTGCGGACTCTCGGCCTTGACCTCCTTGTCGGCGCCGCCGGCCTTGGGGAGGCTGTAGCGGCTGTCGTCGGGCTGCGGGGCGGCCTCCGGCGGCTCCGGGGTGTAGCAGGAGTTGGGCTTGGATCCCTCCGGGGAGCTGGCCGGGTCCGGCTCCTTGTCACTGGAGCTGCCGGTGTTCTCACCTCCCGACGCCTCGTCTTGGCCGTCATCCGCAGCTTCTGTCACCCAAACATTTAAAACACATGAAGGAAAACAAAAATCAGCTGGAATAAGACAGGACTGCGCATGCTCAGAGCGGTGGTGGAGAAAAAACAGCTTGAATATCAGAGAAAATGTAATTTATTAAGAGGCGTAAATTTCCACAAAAAAAAATCTCAGTATTTTTTTAATAAAGGGGAAAAAGGGAAATTTCTCAGTTATAAAGGTCTGAAAAGTTGCTTAGAAAAAAAAGACATTCTGACGTTAATCTCAGACATTTCAGGTAATAAAAACATTTCTGGGGTTTGATTTGTTGTAAATCTTCTAGAAAAATAAAACTCAGAAACCTTCTAGAATCAACGTGAACCTTTCTGAGTCTGCAAAGTCAACATTTGATATTAATCTGATACATTTTCAAGGAAAAAAATGTGAAATTACTGAGTTTGAAATGTTGGCAATTTTCTAAAAACAAGTAAAAAAAGAAAGAAAAGAAAAAATCTCAGAAAGAACTTGAATTTTTCTGAGTTTCATTTTTTTTTCTCCAGATTTTGTTTTCGGAAATCTTCTCCTTTTTATGATGACAGTAGCAATTTGTTAATATTTAAAACAGGAAATATTAAAGGTGGCCTGATTAAACTGCCATGTTTTCACCTGCAGCTGCTTTTCTTATGCCTCTGATTGTTTTTTATTTGTTTAAAGGTGCAAATAAAATATCCTGTTATTCTCTCGGATGTAGATGTTTTATACTAAACTGTTATAATCTTTCGTCATTTTTCGTTTCATTGAATAATTTAATCAAATAAATTAAAAAATGTTCTCAACCTTGCAGATTTTTAAAGTCATGCCAAAAAGAGCAAAATTCAGATTACAGATTAAGTAATCTGATCCATCATAACTCCAGCTGCATTACGTCATCATCAGATAACATTGTTACCAAGCAACGGCGGAGATTTGTCAGTCATGCAGAAGAAGAGAAAATACAGACAAACTGTTTTCTTTTTGGACCAAAACGTCAATAAATCGACTTTTATAAATAAATGTATATGTATTACTTAAAAATATAAACATTTTAAAAATCTATTTGCTTTTTATTCACCTGAATTTCCTTCTGTTATTGGCAATTTGACCTATTAGACATAATGATATATTAGTATATTTTGATATATTAGTTACATTGGTCTTTTAATAGAAATCTAAAATAAGTTTTTAAAAATCCTTAATTGTTGTTAAATAATTCTAAAAAGCAAGAATGAGGTTGTTTTTCCCCAGTTATTATAAATGATACAAACACAAAGTATATTCATATTCATTGCGCTTCGTCTGATATTTTATCTCATAAAAGAGTTTGTTTGTTTGTTTGTTTGTTTGTTTGTTTGTTTAGGTTCGTAATCTTGGAAACTTTTTAATCTTCGCTGAGTAATAATTGAGCTTCCGGCTCATCTGCTGTGAACAGGCGGTTAAATGTAAATAAATAAACTAAACTGTTCGCCATCCATTTGAATTTATTTCAGAATCTTTTCCTTCATTTGTAAATTAAAAACATGTTAAAAGAAGTTCAGAAGTTTATTTTCTCCTTTCCACATTTTCAGTGGTTATTGATTATTATCTGTACATCAGTAAATAAACATTTCAATCATCAATACTTTAATGTTAATGTTTTTTGTCTTGAATGATCTAAAACTCGGCATTTTGCGCGTTGAAAGTGTTGTTATGCTATATCGAAGGTTTTTGTGTTATTTTAACCGGACCAACTTTATAAAAAACAACATTTAAATTGAAATGTGCGGGTTTTCAGCTGCTGCTATGGTTACCTGTGCGTGTTTGCGCAGGTTCCGCGCCGCTCCACCGCAGCTCCAGCTCCTCGCTCCTCGCCGGCGGGTCTCCCCGGCTCCCGTCACCGGCCCCGCTCACGCCGATGCCCGGCAGCACCCTGAGGGACTCCGGGATGAGGCTCTCCAGGCTCTCGTTGGCCTGCTGCCGGCGCAGCGCCACCTGCGCCGCCATGACGCGCTGCCGCTCGATGATGAGGATGCACTTCTCGCAGGTGCAATCCTTGAAGCGGCAGTAGCGCTTGTGTCCCTTCAGCCACGACAGGACGCCGTGGTTCCGGCACCGGGCGCACTTGGGCGTCCTCTGGAGCGGTGCGCGGGGCTGCGACACCGGGGCCCCCATGTACAGGTACGGGGATCCGTAACCGTTCATTCTGTCGGCGGGTTTTCCTGTGCGCGCAAGAACATCTGCGGGAGGATTGCGGTGATCAGTCAGGGAGATGGAGCCGGAAGTGCACGCATGACAGGATGAAGACAAGAGGAGTTGGAGCGGAGGATCCACTGACAGCGCAGAGACGCATCACACTGACACCAGTAGCCAAACGCTGCAAAACATATCCAGGCCAGCAGGGCCGGTCCGAGACTGTTTGGGGCCCCGAGCCGGGTTTTTATCTGGGCTCCGCACAAACCGGCGTGTAAACACCATATGTTAACATTCCTGTAGCTAATTATCATTAGCATCACATCATAAAAAGATCAACCAGTTTTAAAATAAATACATTACATTACTCACATTTTTTACATTTCTTCTGTTAGTATTTTAGTAGATTGTTATTATTTTCTATCATTATCATCTTTAGTTTCTTGTTTTATTTTCTATATTTTTATCTGTTGTTATAAAACAGATTATAAAGAATCTACTTTGTGTACTTTGGCAAGTAGTTGGTAATTATTCTGAGGATGTATCAATTTCTAAAATACCTTTTTGATCCCAAAGGGAAATTAAAAGTTGCTGTAACTCAGATTTTTCCAGAGTTATTGTAGATAGTGATGGATGTTGGCAGGAATGATTTCCTGCAGCAGTCTGTATTACAGCAAATCTGAAGAAGCCTCTGACTGCAGATGCTCTGTTCTCCTAAGACCGTCTCATGAAGGTCAGGGTTCCACAGTCGCCCCCAGAACAGAACCAGAACAGAACCAGAACCAGAATAAAACCTGAACCAGAAGAGAACCAGAACAGAACCAGAACCAAAACCAGAACAAGAACCAGAATAAAACCTGAACCAGAAGAGAACCAGAACCGGAACAAAACCAGAATAGAACCAGAACCAGAACCAGAATAGAACCAGAACAGAACCAGAATAGAACCAGAACAGAACCAGAACAGAACCGGAACAGAACCAGAATACAACCAGAACCAGAATAGAACCAGAAAAAGAACCAGAACCAGAACAGAACCAGAATAGAACCAGAACAGAACCAGAAAAAGAACCAGAAAAAGAACCAGAACAGAACCAGAACCAGTCTTCTTCATCAGGCTGTTGAGCCTTTTTAGGTCCCTGGTTCTGCTGCCCCAACAACAGACCCAAATAGAGTCCGTTTGTAAATCTTTGTGTTTTTGTTATATAATTTATTTGTTGGTTCTGCACAGCAAGTTGAACAGACACATAAAAACCACAACCTGGTAATTATTGAACTGGTAATTAATATATTTGATTTAACTGAGAACTATTTCAGCGTTCACTTCTCCAACTCATTTTCAAACAGAAAAGTGCTAAGCTACCTATTCTGCTCTTGTTTTCTCTTGTCCTACTGATTTCTTGTTTTATTGTTTTTAAAACTTGTGTTAAAACGAAAAAATATATTTAGCATTTTGTCGTGGGGGCCCCAATCAACCACTTAGCTCACATTGCCTTGGGCCGGCCCTGCATGTGAGCAGAACATGGTCCCACTTAACACACAAATGAACAATAAACCCTCCTGAAAGACAGCTGCAGATTTATCCTTCATATTTATCCAACAAACACAATAAATACTGAATAAAAGCTGAATTTAAAGATGCAATTTCAAACAGAGGTGGTTCTTCAGTGAGCTTTTCCCTGGGCCGAGTGGTTATGTCAATTAATCCATGATTTGTGTAAAAATGATCAGAGGAAAATTTTACTAGCTGAGATATTTTAGACTTTTTTATGGGATAAAATTCTTTAAAACCAGCAGGAAAAAAACACTTTTTCACTAAATTGGAGTTTTACAGTAACTGTAAACGGACATTTAATTAATTTCACATAATACAAAGCAATAAAAAAATTGTTTGTAGGTTAACTCAGATATGCATTCAGTTTTTTAAGCTCCTGCTGCCCCCTTACACATTGCACCCTTGGTGCAGAGCCACATCCTCCATTTGAAAATCCTCAGTAGCTACATTTCCATCAGAAATACAGCTGGAAATGCATTTCAGTATTCAGTTAATATCAACAAACACCACAATTTTACAATTAAATAAGTCATTAAAAAACAAGCAACGTCACCATACTAAAACTACTTCCTGTTATCTTCTTCGTGGTTTGCGCCGGTAACATCCGTTGCTGGTCACGTGACTCATGAGCTGCAACAAAAAAAGTGCTACCATCGCAATTTTGCCAAAACCTTTAATCTACAAACAAGTTTTTTGAAAATATCAGTGTTCCCATTGAGCAATTTTATTTCTGAAATGTCAAATTTCGCCATTTTGTGGTCAAATATTCGTGTTTTATTTTCTGGCCTTTAAGATAAATATCACAACTTGGAGTCAGCACAATAATTTCACAACCTTCTTTATTTGTTAGCAAACATCGCCTTTGTTGCTCTGAAGCTGATTCATTTAATTTCCTGCTCCGTTGCCTTCAGGGCGCAAAAAAAAAAAAAAAAAAAAAGAATCCAAACAAACAAAACAGACAGCGCGCATGCGCATGGCTTTCGCACCTTTTACACCGCCGTGCATAACTTAGATGATTAGCTCTCCGCGGGTATAAAAGGGCCTTTGGGAACCGCGCGCAGGACGCTGATATGTCCCCTCCGCCGGACTAATAGAGGGCATTGAAACATAACACCGGACAAAGCCGGGGCCCATTTCTGACCGTAAAAAAGGTTTATTCAAGCAAATAATGGGATCCGAGCGGCGCGCCTCGCTCAGAATAAGAGCCCGGTAAACTTCGCCGCATGGAGCCCGTCTCCAGGGCTATTAAGCTTTTAATTGGAAAATAGCAGAGGAAATTTCAAGGTGACTAGAGTGGCTTTGCAGTTTGTGCCGGCCGAGTAGATTTGTGGGAGTTAAAGTACCGGAGGCTTGCGGGGCGAACGCACAATAAATTTATTCATGTTGGGGGAAAACACAAACCGGAATAAAAGTTTACACCGCGCTGATGAGCTTCCCTTTAATTTGATGCGCTGCAAGTTGCGCGCCTGCGAGGCTGTCCTCGTGTTTTATGCTCTGCGCAGTTATTTAGACCCATGTAGGGATCATTACTGGACCGAAATAAACAACTAGCACCGGAAATTAGAGAGCAGTTAAACCGGAAAAGGAGAAACGAACAAAAAAAAACGCAAACGGCTGAAACGATTAATCGGATTAATCATTGGTTAATTTAGAAATTGATGGATTATAGACTAAAAAAAAAATAATTTTCTGAAAGAACAACACAAGCAGAGCAGCAATTAAGCCAAAACCGTGAAAAAAAACAATTTGCATTTTAAGATTTCTAATTGAAAGGCATTTTGTTAAGTTTTAGTCAATTATTTTTCTTATTTAAAAAACAAACTGATTCAGTTGTTTATTTTCATACTTTAATATATATCTACTATTGTACAGAAAATAATTTAGTGTTTGAATAAATCAGCTGAATTTTTATCTGATTAATCGATCAATTGTCAGAAAAATCAATAGAATAATTGATTACTAAAACAATTGTTAGTTAATTAATAAAAGGTCATATGAGGTCAACTTCATATTTCAGATTTAATCTCCAAATTATTCAGAAATGAAACATTTTGAAATTCACAATTCGATATTATATCCTGCTTAACATTAAAATAAAAATGTGAAAGTTGTTGTTTGTCCTAAAATTATTAGTAAAACAAAACAAAAATATTGTTTTGTTGTTCTTTTTTAACATTTGGTAATTTTCCACCACCAACAAGTCATTTAAAACAAAAAATCTTAAAAAACATAAGTAACAAATAAAAATAAACTAACAGTTTTCTCCATTTGAGCTCATCACTTCCTCATTGTGGTGCATCCTGGGAAAAGGTTCCCACTCCCGCCTTTTTCTTTAAAGTGATAAAAACCATCGTCTTGCAGGTGTGACAAAGTTAAAGGGGCGGTATCATGTAAAAGCTTTTTAGCTTTACGTCATTTAGAATGTTATTCACTCATCAAAACATACTGTTGCTCTGACTCTTTCATGTTTGAGAAATCATTGAAATCTCCATGGCAACCAGTCAGCTGCCCAGAATGCCTGAGTGGACCTAGCTCCGCCTTCAAGAAACAGCTCCTCCCCCGCTCAGCTCCTTCAGACTAGCCAGCAGCAGCTAGCAGACAGGAGCTGCTGAGCTCAATAGCAGGTCGGTTTATTTTTCACTAACTCACATATTGAAGCTCAATTAATATTTCTTTGACTTAACGAGTAGTTAGCTAGTTGATCCTGTGATTTTACGACAAAGTTAATAAGGAAGCATCTCGGTGCAGATGATGCATCATGCCAGCGTCATGAAGTGACGTTCTGACGGACCTGAGGGACTTCCCATGATGCATCAGTGCATGTTGTGGTGGGATGCTGCTGCTGCTGGTGGGTAAAAAAAGGTGAAGAAATGAGCGGAAGAGACAGAAAACCTACCTTAGTGCGTCTGCGTGTTTTAGATGCACCTGCTGGGAGTGAACGGGTCAGAACCGGGTTCTGCAGAACTTGATGGCTGATGTGATGGTGGGGATTTTCCTGAGCTCTCTGTTTTGTTTGAGTTAAGAAATAAAATAATTAGAATTTGAAGTGAAGCTAAAAACCGGGCCAGGTGAGGAGTTCTGGGTTTTTATGTCCCTCTTTCAGAAAATGACCTTTTTGAGTCCATCTTCGTGTTGCAGAGCTCCAAATTTTTAATTGTGTAATAATTTTAATGTTCTCATATTTTTTATGTGAGGAACGAGGCGAGAGCTTATGGGTCGTCATAGCAACTCCTCAGCAACTGGCTGCCAAGATGGCCGTCAGTTACAAAGTTCCCAGAAGTGTGACGCCCGCAGGAGAGTTATGCATTGGTGTTTGAGTTTTAATATTTAACATAAACAGTAATTCAAAGTTGGGTTCTGCAGCGTGAAGAGGCGACCTGACAGTTATTCTGTTTTAATGACCTCGGGGTGGAGCGGACCTCCTGACCTCGGCTCATTATGAGCGGCTGATTGGGGGCGGCGCCGCCACTCAGGACTCCTGTCACGGAGAGGCTGATTTAAAATCCCCAAACCCATTCAGAGGAACGGGGTTGACATCTGGATTAGAGAGAGAGAGATCAGTCATTCTGCAGCCGGAAAAACAGCCACTGACGCGTCTGTAACTCGGCTTTATTCTGAGTGAAATTCCTGATTTAACCTCAAGGATTTATTTCTATTAAAGTCATATCATGTATTTAGGGTCAGAGTAAAAGTAGCACAACTTCAACACGTTTTAACTCAAGTGACAGTGAAAAGTAGCCGTCCAAGAAGTTACTCGAGTAAAAAAGTATTTGGTAAAAATCTACTCAGGTATTAAGAATCAAATTAAAGTCATTTAATATTTAAAATGACACCATCAGAAAGATCAAAAATGTAAAATTCAGTGGAAGTTTTGGTATTTTAAGGATAAAAATGACAATAATTTACATAAGTAACAAAAATATAACAAAATCAGACAAAATAATTTTTCCAAATCAGTTTCTTTCAGTAAAAAACTTTTAACAAAACCTGCAGGTCTGTGTCTGGTTAAAACATGCTTGGTTTTCATTCAGTGGGTGGAAAATCCAGAGATGTGACTCCAGTTAAGAGCAGAACTTTATAATAAAATTACTAAAAATAAGAGGAATAAGCAAAGTGCAGTAAAAACACTCCTAAAAGTAAATTATTCCCAAAAGGTTACTCAAGTAAATGTAACTATTCTACCAAACTCTGACCACAAAACATTTTCCCATAAGAGAAATAATCTGCTAGAACTGTTTCATCTTTTTATTTAAGTTACTTTTTTACTTCTAGTAGTAAAAATTAAGTAGTTATTTGAATAACTTTTTAAAAAGTTACTCAAATAGATAAAATAATTACTGCCAAACTCCACTATATCTCAAGAAACGCAATGTGAAATTAACCCTTTGTGCCGAGATAAAATCCAGAAATGTGCTAAAATACATCAGATTTTCTGCCTGATTCTGTCATGAAGCGTCTTTAAAACTCGCCTCCGCAGCTTTTTAAACATTTCCTCCTTCACCTCTGAGCCCCGCAGACTTCCTGTCAGTAACGAGCCGCCATCACTCTGCCAGCCGCGATCCGGCCTGATTTTATCTATCACCGGAAGCCGTGATTCATGGAGGCCGAGGCAGCTCAAGGAAAAGCGACCCTGTGACACTTTCTACCCGCCGCTGTACACGGGCCGGCAGCTACAGAAGGACAAGTCAGCGGCAGCGGTGATAAAACGGCCTTCCTTAACTAAACTCGTAAAGCACAAGGCGATAAAACTCAATCTTCTGTAAAATCCAATTAAGTCATTATCTGACTGATTGTATCTTTAATTGAAAACAGAAGTGACAGTAAATTTCAGTGATATATCAGGATCAATCGATACTGCCGCACAATCTGGTCTCAAGAGGTGATTTATAATGTCAAAGCTTATAGGTAACTCCACATTCTTCTCTCTAAAACCACTGGTGGATGAAATTAAGAGTAAGTGCGTTTCATAAAAAAACAAGACGGTCATGTTATTGATTACAGCAGATGGGGCAGAATCCGATGAACACCGTGCTGGAAAAGAAAATACAAGTAATTTTCTTTGTCTGGTTTTATGTTGTCCCCAGGACGGCTTCACATTTACACTTCATCACTTCGCAGCACTTTTATTCCACTAAAACATGTAGCGACGTAAACATGAAAGCTCCAAATTACGTCTGTGGCCAACGCGTTGGAAACGAATCCTAATAAATTTAGAGTGGAAAAGCAAAGTTCCACTTACATCCATTTCAGGCATCCAAGAAAAATGATTAAAATCCTCAGACGATCACGTATTTAGTGAGAGATTGATTAGTTTGACATTTTACAGTGCTTGCCACTTTAATTAGGACCTCGTTAAAATAAAGTTATGTTTTACTTGCTCTTTCAAAAACGCTTATAACTGCCTATTTTAATATTTTACGTAAATATAATATGCACAGTGGAAACCGACTGAGCCGCAAATGTGTTTTCTTTTGAATATTTTTGATATAATCTAAGGTAAAGGTAATTATAAAGCACATTTTCAGGAACAAGGCAATACAAATCTATGAACAAAAGTCTGAATATGCAAATTTATGCAAATAATACGGAGCAAAAATAACTATAATCAGTTAGAGGATCTTTTAGTTAATTTTTCTGCTAGCTCAGAAGTTAACACTAAACATAAACATTAGCTATGCTAACGCTAGTGGACGCTAATGCTAAAGTGCTAACTTCAATTCAAATTATATCTACCCTTTTGACATAATAATTTACATGTTCTAGTAATAATGCTTATATCTTGTTCTTGTTTGTTTGTGTATCTTTTTTTCTCAGAATGATGGAGGATCTGGAAAACTCATTAAAATGCCAGAAAATGTTGAAGAAAATGAAAACTGGCCAAATCATCTGATAGTTTCCAAATGAGCAAAAAGTGACTGAAGAAATGAAGAAAGTCTTAAATGTTCAAATTGCTCTTCAAATGGGGATTTTTAAAAAATATTCAGATTTGATAAGTCAAATCTGAAAATAACATGTGATTCAAATGTAAACCATTTATTGCTGATAAAGTGGTGAAATAATAAAAAAAAGATCCTTATTTTAAATATACTTTCCAAAGTTTTCAGCCAGATGTGAGGCGTTTCTCCATAAATGTTGTGTTATCGAGCGATGCTTCAGCTCACTCTACAAGGTCGTCCCAAAGTGGGTAAAAAATTGTAAACAATAACCGGCGTGCGGCGCCAACACCTCTGCTGAGAAGGGGTTAAATATACAATACACATGCAAATCCAGAGGAATAAAGGAGGCCATAAATAAGCATCCGGCTCATCATCACACGCCCACAGAGGGAAGAGCAGCGAGATTTACGACCTGCCGCTTCGCTCTGCTTTTTTCAAACCCGGAGACAAACATTTCTAAAACAACTCGGACTCAACATTTATCACACTGCTGTTCAGGAAAAAATAAATAAAATCTTCGTCTTTTTGTGCAAAGTTAAAAAAAAAAAAAAATTTAAAATGAATTTCACAGATGTGAGATTAATGAGATTTATTTGCACCTGATGTGATTCTGTTGGAAAAACAACATCGTGTCTGATTGGAAAAATCAAAATATATGTCAGAAGGGAGCATACAGCAAGATCCAGCGACATCTAGTGGCTGATTGGCAAATTACAACAAAAAAAAGAAAATAAAACTCCTCTGCTCCAAAACGTTCAGAGTGATTAATACAAATCTTGTTTATTATAAAATGAAAATAAATGGAAAACTGCTCAACATAGCAGAAAAAAAAACAATCCTTAAACAGAGAAAATTAACCTACTGGATTAAAAAAAATACACCAAAGTAAAGTTGCATTATTTATATTGTGTAAAATGTCAAATTAATGCACACAATAAGTCCAATTAACCAAATTTCATTACTTAATTTAAAGAAATAAAACCTTGATTCCAGTGTTTCAGGATGTAGTTTATCAAAACATACAAGCTTGACCAATACAGCGACCCTAAAATTTACACACCTGTTAAAGTCCCAGGTTTCTGTTGGGAAAAAATGATAAATCTTTAACTTTTCCACATATAATGAAGCTCTAAACCCTCAGAATGAACCTGGAAGTGAATCTCTTAGAGGGGAAAAAGCTGTTTACACGCAGTCATGTCTTCACCATAGTTGGATTAGAGAAAACGTCTACACTGCAAAAACACAAAACCTTACCAAGTATTTTTGTATAGTTTCTAATTCAGATATCTTGATGCATCTAAAATGAGACAAAACTAACTAATAATTAATGCAGCAAGAACTGTGAGCTAGTTTTGAATCAATAATTCCCTATTATTGATGAAAAAGTTCTAGCTATTTCACTAATGAAGTGGTAAATATGACAGTCAATCTGCCAGTGAAACAAGTTTATTTTTAATCAATATCAATGACGTACTGACTTAAAACAAGCTCCTTATAAGTGTTATATTTGCACATACAGACCAAAAATACTTTTTGCAGTGTTGTATAAATTTTTCTGATAATAAATGATTTTTAAGCGCACATATATTCCAACTTTAGGTGTAAAATGTGTTGAAATAATAAGTCATGGTGTAGCAGGTGTGTAAACTTTTGAGAGCTCTGTATTTTATTTTGTGTAATCTAATTCAGTCTTGATTTTTTTCTAATTAGGAATCATAAAAAATAGTCAAGTTTTGGATGATTAACTCCCTTCAGTTACGAACAGAGAGACTCAGAGCAGAACAGAAATCAGGAACAAAAATCTGCTTCAACAGCTGAACAGTTTGAGTTCAGGTGAGAACTTATCGTGGCATTCTTCTTCTTCTTCTAGTTGCTGGTGTCGCCGCTGATGGTGTCGACGGTGAAGCTGGCCGCCTGGCCGCCGGCCTCGCACTCGGCCTTGTCGTCGTTTAGAACCAGAGCGCTCATGGAGCGGCAGGTCATGGTGGAGTCGTAGCTGGTGGGTGAAAACGCTGCGGGGAGAAACACAGTCAGAGTTCACTTCCAGAACAGGTTTCACTTCAATATTCCATATTTATTCTGATTATCTGAGTTCATTTTCCTCTTTTAAAGTGTGGACAGATAAACCTATATGTTTAAGCGATGGGTCGGCCATTTTGCCATCAGTCCTGCTAAATAAAACTCGTTTAGAGCCGCAACTGTTACATGATCTTTTGATAAATATCTACAAAAGGAAAACTGTTCATCGTTTTATGTCGCTTTAAGAAGCCCCTGCTCTTTCTGAAGCTCCGCCTCCAGGAAGTCATCACAACATGGCTCCTCTATTAACAACGTTTCTACCAGCGTTGCTCTGAGATGTAGCTCCTTACATGAGCTCAGCAGGTGTTTGCTAATTGCTCATGGCTAGTCTGAAGGAGCTGAGTGGGGGAGGAGCTGTGTCTAGAAGGCGGGGCTAGGTCCACCCAGGTGTTTTGCCATGGAGATAAAAGGATTTCTCAGACATGCATGAAAGAATCAAGGCAAAGCTCCATTTATTAGTGAGAGAACAACATTATAACATGATGTAAACCTAAAAAATGTTTAAATAATACTGCTCCTTTATCTCCTGTTGAATCTTTTAAAATGCAGCAAAAACCTTTTAATTTAAGCAAACTTTTATTTTGAAGGGGGATTTGTGACCTTTCCTGTTATTCTGTTCCTGTTTGTTTGCTTTTTTAAATATTTAAAGTCATTATGTTTACGTTTGCAATGAAGAAGAATGTGTGAAATGTCATTTTTATTAGCTACTTTATTCCACAGAATATTTACAGATAATCTGTAATGTTTATTTTGAAGGATCCCTGTCAGATGACACAAATGAAATCCGTCCAGTCGTAGTAGCTTTTCCCGCTTTCCTCTCCTCAGCAGAGCTGGGAAGGAAAACAGGAGTAATTTTTCTCCTCATTAACTTCCTGATTGGTTTCGGACTCCGACTTTTGCTCGTCTGCAGTTTGTCACCAGTTCAGAACTGACAGCTCGATCGTTAACACTAATGTTGGAGTAGCTTTTGTTCCTCGGCGCTCTGTTTGTACAGCAGTAACAGCAGCGTGGTGAATTAGCACGCTCACTGTTAATTCTGCCTTCGTTCATCAGCAGGAAATGTACGACGCCATTAAAGGCTGGAACCGAGCGGACGTGTTCGTTTCCGCTGGGACGTTAAATCACGACACGTGTTCTTGGCATCGTTTGCCTATCCTCTGCCCTGCTGCGCAGTTAAACCACTGAAACAGCAGAAAGCCTCGTTCTCAATTAGCAGTGGAGGCCTGTTGGTTTGCTAACCAAATGTCCGCTGATTGTTGGTATCTGCATGTTTATCTGTGTCTCACTTATTGCAGAGATGATCTCATTTCATACCCAACGTTTCCAGGAGAAAAAAAATCCAGCTTCCCTTTGTCCAATCAGGGGATTTTTTTTGACATCCGATGATTTAAAGTAATTCTCTGTCATCTATTTTACTGTAAGAAAATGATGTTAACACAAAACAAACGATATAGTCTGTCTTCATGAGAACATGGAGAACAAAATCTGGAAATAGTGAGTTCTCCGGATTCCTTCCACCGTCAAATCGTAACTCTTAACGGTTACTCTAACGATGCTTTCAAACCAGTAGACTCAGTTTGATTGGGATCAAAATGTCTTCCATTTTCCCACAGCTCTGAGCCAAACCAACCAAGCCCTTTGAGCAACCTGTTCCCCTCCTGGCCTGTGGGGGCGCTGCACCAAGAATCACAGAAGGGAACGACACAAAAACCTCTGAAGAAGAGACTGAATACAACTTCCTTCTTCATAAAACGTAAACAATAATGGAGTGGCATCAGATTTTAGTGGCTGTAGGATTTCATGAGCCATTTCTCCCGCTAGCGCTAGTTAGCGCGTTTGGTTTGGTGGTATTTACCCAGAATTCCCTGTGCTGTCGTCCACTTCCTGCTATTGGAGCGGTCCCTGGCTGTTTCACATTCACAGCCGAATCGTTCACTTCAACTAAACCAAGACCTGCTTTGCTCTGTTGGTCTGCACCAGTTCGATTACGAACCTCCTGAAACGAACCCAACGCGACGCCGACGACCAGGAAACGACGACGGATGGTTGGTACTTTGTGAAAACTTTGGAAAATTCAAAATCAAGCGATGGGTTTGAGTGTATTTATCATCATAATACATCAAAAATCGTTGTGTACCGATAGAAATAGCAGCAATTCTGAATGTGAGAGTGTCGGAACGTTGTGTGAAATGGAAATAAAACCTGGATGTATTGACTTACAAATCTCACAAACAATTCAGGAGGCAGTTTGTAACAAGACAAACTTCACCTGAGAAAGTTTTGTTTCTGGAATGAACTTCTGCCCTCCTCGCAGTCACTCAGCACTATATATATAAGGTTTCTAAACTATTAAACTGTCTTTGTGTGGACTAACAAAAGGAAGCTTTTTTAACCTCCCACTTGTCCTGTGGGGAAAAGGAGGGAGGCTTTCAATGAAGGTGCAATCATTTCTGCTGCTGCCAAGAAACGGGGGGGGGGGACAAAAGCCCAGATGTGAGAGTAGATGGTAATTCGGTCTGATCCAGAGGGGATAAGAGCTCTGTGGCTTTCATACTCCACACTCACCACCCGTACCGATCCAACGAGATAACGCTCAAGTAAACACAGAAATCTGCCAAGACACAAATCAAATATAACTTGCCTTAGTAGCGTTAAATACGAAGAGACAGTTAGGAAAATATCACTCAGTACTTCTGATTTTAGCTTTGAAAACAATCGATTTGCACTTAAGTGAGCAGAATTTAGAGCAGCACTTATTGTCACGTGGGTTAAAAACGGTGAAAATAAAAAAAACTAAAATAAAAGCTTATAAAATGGCACGATTTTGTAGGAAAAGCTTTTGGCTTTAAATAAATCTATTCTCAGTTTAAGAACAGGATCTGAGTCTCGGTCTGTCCTGACAAAACATTTCTGTTATTGAGATAAATGATAATATTGTTGTTTTGACACCATTTTCAAGTAAAATAAAGGTAATAATGGAAGAAGACATTCTCAACTTTGAAGTCTAATGAGCATTTAACACTGGAACATTTTAAATATCCAAAATAAAGAAACAAAAACAACAGAAACAACAAATAAAGTAAATTATGAAGTCTCTGTAAATAAAAGTATCCTTAAAAAAACGGCTTAGTTGAGACCAAAACACCAGACTTTTATCATCCAGGTTTTGTAGAAAAAGAGAAAACAGAAAAACAATAAGTGATGCAGAGGGAAATTAATTAGTTTGGTTTAATGTATCATGTGATTAATTGATTAATTGATTAATTGCAACGGGCCTATTTTTTTCAAAATGTTTGGTATATTTAGCTAAGTTTAATAAATCAGATAAAAGCTGGTTTGGGTGCAGCAAAGTCAGCTTTATATTGAAAGTATCTGGATAAACGTGGCTGTATTTACTGTAAAGGCTTAGCTCTACAAAGACAAATGCTCTGTGTTGCACTTTACATTTTAATCTTAAGGAAATCAAGTCGGAAATAATTTTACCCTTATTTCAAATAAAATGGAGGAGTCAAATTTGCATCGTTCTTTAATTGCAGCACAAATTCAGAGAAAGGGCCACAAATGGCCCCCGGGCCGCAGTTTGGACCCCCTGACTCAAAGTAAGAACCTGTGAGACAGAAGATCCGTTCTTCACCTGTGTGAATGTGTGGGAGGCGTTCAGGGCCGGCAGCGTTTAGTGAGGCTGTTATGAAGGAGAAGAAATTAAATCGCCGGGATGAAGAGTTGCCTGTCACATGACAAGGTTGCCCTGAGATTAAATGGCGGCCATTAAAATGATACGAGGTGTGTCTAAAAAAAAAAAAAAAAAAAAAGAAGCAGGCCCGGTCGGACCCATGTGTGTCCAGCTTGTAAAGATGGACGCTCCCGTCTGTGGCTGCTCATCACGCCATCGGAGCGGCTGCAGGACTTAATGGCCCAGAAAACGGAGCCAGAGAGCAGCCGGGCGGCCGGGCGTTAAACAGCGAACGCACTCAGCCGACGTTCAGCAGGCAAACCATCACCCTGCAGCCCAGATCCTCACCAACACGCTGCAAACACACTGAACCGCACCAGGTAGTTTCTGCTAAAAACACACTTTAAATAAGATTAAACTCACCAGCAGCTTGTTTTAAGTCAGTAATTTGTTAAAGCAGATGTGGACAGAGAAGAAAAAAACTGTACTCAAGTAAGAGCAGCACTACTTTAATATATTTACACTCAAAAGTAAAAGTGAAAAGTATCCATCCAGGAAATTACTACAGTAAGAGTAAAAAACTATGTGGTAAAAAGTCTTATCAAGTACTGATCAAATGATCAATCATGTAATATTTAAAAATTACCTCATCAGACGGACCAAAATGTAAAGTTAAGTGGAAATTTTAAGGATAAAAATGACAATAATTAATAAGTAACAAAAAATAACAAAGTAATTTTTTTCAAAATGAGTTTCAATAAAAATGTTATGAAACTTTAACAAAAACTGCAGGTGAGTGTTTGTGGTGACGTTTTAGGTAAAACATGTTTGTTTTTCATTCAGTGGGTAGAAAATCCAGAAATGTTACACCAGTAAAATACTTCAGAATAAAATTACTCAGGTACATGTAAAAAGTACAGCATAGTAAAAATACTCCTAAAAGTACATTTAAAAAAAAAAAATGACTCAAGTAAACATAACTGCCCAACTCTGATTAGAACAAGACATTTTTCCTGTAAGGACAATAATCTGCCAATAAAACCTGAACTTTTTCATCAATATTAAGAAATTATTTACTTAAACAAGCTCCTACTTCTTGATAAAAAGTTACTTGTTAGTCTGGCCTTATCTGAGGCGTAATTAGATATTTGCTCTAGAAACTAAACCAAAACAACTTGGTAAGATATGGTGCTTTTGCAGTGTATTAATAAACTTTTATTTAACCTGTTTTCTTTTAATGTTAAGCTTTTACTAACCAAAACTTGCATCTTTTATGCTTTTTGCTTTTTAAAATCCCTACTGGGATTTTCTGTGATAGAACAACAGAAAGTGGCTCGTAATCGGAAAGTTGAAGGAAAAGAAAAAAAATGTTTTGAGCGTTTTATGCATAAAAATCTGAAAGGTGCGGTGTGAATTTCCCAGCGTCAATAAACAAGGATTCCTCTGACCTTTTCCATGTGTAAATAAAAATAACCACAGAGGTGATCCTTAGTTAGGAAACATGTTTTGCTCACAACTTTTTTTTTCTTCAAGAAAAAACTCAAAATGTTTTTGTTTTGATCAGCAGAACTCTGATGCTTGAGCTGCTTCTAATTTTAAGCCACATCAAACACTCTAATCAGTGAAGTAAACCAGGTCAATAAAAGCTTTTGCATTGCCATTATTAAGGACTATTCATTTTACTGTCTGCTGTTAAATCTTCCATAAATTTCTCTCTCCCGTCTCGTCAAACTGAGAAGCATTGAGACAGTAGTTTAAAGGGACGGAGCCGCTTTTGAAGCAATTAAGATGTTTAAAGAAACACTTAGAGGCTCATTATTGGTTTGCAGTGGAGCCGATGTGAGTGGAGGACCGACGCAGTTTGACAGAAGGCATCAGGCTCTGAGGTCAAAGGCTAATTAAGCAGAGACGACCCTTTGCTCCTGCATTGTTAACCAATCTGTCCCCAGCGAGGACGACCGCCAGAGAGGCGTGACGCCGCCGCCGTCTCCGTGCTAAATCTCCATTTCGGCTACTGTGCCCCATCAGCTCGCAAAATGGCACGTCGGAGGGTCGCCGGCGTTCTGACGGGATCCATCCAAGAGTTATGGATATGCAATAATGAGCTGAGGCGGCCGATCGATGTTTGCGTGACTTCTCTATCATTGCGCTTTAAACAAGAGATTAATTGTGAGTCGACAGCGTAAGAAAAATGCCAAAGTAAAGGACACAGGAAGAGTGAAATATATCGCCGCGCTAAAGCTGTCAGACGTGCTTATTCAAGTCGTTCAACTGTTTCAGAGAGCTGCCGTGGAAACATCATTTACCAACGCACACCAACACCAGCAGGCCGAGGACAGGGAAACGTTACTGAGTTTGTTTTATCAGAAAATCCTGAGGAAGCACCGTCTGCTAACCCTGGAACAACAATAATATAATTTATTTATTTAACACTTCTCTGAAAACTCAAAGACATTTTACCAGAATAAAGCACATACAGGAAACAAAGTCATATAAGGAAAAAATAAATAATAGATTAATATATTCTGAGTTTAAATTAAAGTATTTAAAACTAAACAGATTTAATTTAAAGTTGTCAACTGTTATTTTTGACAAAAATAAACAATTTAAAAAGAAAAAAAGAAATTGTGGTGGAATCTAAAGCAGTTTTTTCCTTTTATCGTTTTCAGAGACAAAACAACCACATTCAGTTATTCTGGACGTAGTCTGCTGCGTTTTACTTTAAAATAAAATGATAAACTAACCAACTGGAAAAAATATTCTGTAATTACTTGTGCTGGGACTTTAACACGTTTATTTAGAACGCATTAAAAATGTCAACACAATTAATTGTTTTCTTTTGCAGCCAAAACCTCTGTATTCAGGCATTTTTGGTATTCATGCCAGGCCACCAGATGGCGCTGTGATTTCAGCATGTCATCGGATGTGCAGGTTAAGGAAGTGCTATCCGTTTTGTTGTTCTCTGCCCTGGCGTGCGTCCAGTAAACCCGACAGCTTTCACACCTGCAGGGGGCATCCACACAAAGTTTCACTGTCTTTCTGAGAGCTGGTTTTAGAAACAGTGTTCCTGTCAGATCAAACTGGATTGGAGCAGAAATGCTACGGTTCTCCTCTGTGTAAACGGGTTGTAATGGAGGTGCTGCCATGCGATTGGTGATTTCCTATTTATGTCTGCAACACAGTAAACACAGAAACCACCAGACAAGGAGGCTGGATAGATGATATCTCCATGTTTTGCATTCTGTGCGCCCCAAACCAAGACCAACATCGTTTTAATTAAAGATGGCTGAAAGCATGAAGAGGCCAAGATTACCAAAGTTCACAAAACTCACTGGTTACATTGAGTCAAAGACAAACTCTTTCCTGAAACTTTCCTAAAACCATGAAAATTATGGACAACCTCGTCCATCCTCTTCATGGGAGTGTCTTCAGACAGAGGCTTCTTCAAATTCGCTGTAATACAGACTGCTACAGGAGCTCTTTCCTGCCAACACCCAACACATCTACAATAACTCTATGAAAAATCAGAATTAATACGAGTAATAACAACATTTAATTTATCTAATTTCTCTAAAATCAATAAAGTATTTTTAAATTTTTGAATTAACGTAATGAACTGCAAGTCAAATCAGTTTCTGTTGAGCAGAAATGGAACCGAAGTTTCATCTCTGCCAGTTTTCCTCCTGTAAAACCACTAAAACAGGGAAACGTTCTTATCAGACGCTGAGACTTCAGGTTCAGCAGAAGGACGTTTCCGATTCAACAGCATTTGACAACCATTTCACTTCACTTCAAGCCAGCAGGATGGTGTGTGTGTGTGCGTGTGTGTGTGTGTGTGTGAGAGAGAGTCAGAAAGAGAAATAGAGAGTGAGGATAAGAGGACATAAACTACACAGCCCTGGCCATTTAATGTCTCCACAGCCCCAGGCCTGTGTTAATGGTGGTGTTGTACAACGCATTACTGTGGTGCTTGTGCCCTGAGCAGACAATTATACTGGTATTTAGCCCCGCAGGCTATCAGGGCACTTAGCAGCGCCACGGGCCGGGGAGGACGGCTTGACAGCTCTCACAGGAGTTTTATTCTGTAATCAAGAACCAGGAGAAACGCTAAAATAAGAGCCACCAGGTTCCCAGGGGCCTCCAGTCAAACATCGCTTCAGCTTGCAGAAACAGCTCAGAGAAACATTCTCATTTACTGACTTAACAGGGACCAAACTGGCAGATTTGTTGGGTTGTAACTGAGTTTTAATATGAATCTAATGAAAGTGGACTGAATGAAAAATAAATAAAACTGGATCTGTTTCCTGTAAACGCTTTTCAGGTGACTAAGTTTGAGAAACAGCTAAATGTGTTAAACCTAATTTCATAAAAGGACTTTTGACAAAAATAAGTTATTTTGTATTATTTACCATTGGATCACGTCAAAAACTGATATTACAATTAGGGATGAAAGTTTGGGCTGATATCGATTTTGTTGTTATGATTAATAACGGTATCTACCAATATTATATATATGCTATAAATATTTCTTTACCGTTTAAACACCTTTAGAAAGAAGTGACCAGAAACTGACAGCAACAGGATGAAAATAAAAATACTATTTTATGTCTATATTTGATATGAAAGCTCTGGAACATGTAGAAAAATGTAATCTAAATGCACAAAAGCCTTCGGGGCAAAATGACTGTAAACATGTCAGGAGAACAGTTTGAACATCTACAACTTTTTCCACATTTTGTCTCATTGCAGTTTTATTGATTGGACTGATACTGATATGTTAAAAAATAACTAAAATCAGTCGATACCGATGTTAGCGCTGATATATTGTGCATCCCTAATTGCGATTAGGTTTGTTTACTCAGAGAAGTTGGTTTATCTTAGACGAACACATTTTGCCTTAATTTTGACAAAATTTTAACACAACTTTTAAAACTATCTCTTTTTTTACATATTTGTTGAAACGGTCACCATGTCATGACAGCTTGGTATGTCACAGATCTGTAAAATAATCGAGTTCCCCTCCCTTCTCCTAGTCCTATCTAGAAACAACCAATCAAAGCCAGGAGGCGGGTCTTAGTGCTGTCAATCACCCCCTTTCTTTCTGCTACCCTGCAGATAGCATAGCCTGTTGTGAATGCTAAGGCTAGTTGACATCGGATGAATGGCTTATAGATATTTACACTATAAATTAGACCAAAAATCTGTGCTGAGATTTTGTGTTTTTGCAGTGTCCTGTTGGTTTCACCTCTGTTAATGAATCAACAGAGTAAATGTGTTAAAGTTGGTGACGTTTTGCACCCATCAGCAGTGAACTCTGGCTACATGACATGAAACAGCGCTTACTTTGAAAAGGTCACCTCTTTGCAGCGAGGAACCGATTTCTGATTCGTTTAGGTTTAATAAATCCTAAAGAGTGAGCGGCCTTTGTGGCGTCTCAAAAATGAGTGTGAGGCGAAGGTTTGTGGCAGTAAATAATCTGACCTGAAAGCAGCTAAAAGCCATTTTACACACGAAACAAAGAAACGCGGCGGCAGCTTCTTGGTTGTTTTTTTCTTTTCTTATTCTTCAGAGGGAGGCTGACAACCAGAAACGACAGACTTTATACGCAGTAACTCAAGTTGGTGTACAGTAGGATATAGATTGAAGTGAGAGAAATCAATAGAATATCATCTAGAAAGATAGTAATGGATTTCTAACTTAATGGGCTCACACAGGTCTATCGATTAGCAGGATGAAAATCTGCAATACCTCAACAATCTGATTTGCATTTAAATTACAGTAGGCGCTGTGCTGACACCGATATAACAACACAGACAAACGTATAGCCGGCCGAGCGGCGCTCCATCATCACGTCTGACTGCGGGATAAATTCGCTTTTCGAAAAGTAAAGGAAAAGTTGCTGTGCTGAGAGATAACCAACTTCTAAATTCTGTTGGTCGGGAGGGACAAGGACAGAAAAATGTCACCTATGAGTCTGAGGCGGCCATAACTCTGGCTGGGCAGCTCATCGTGAGGCGGCTGTTTGTGGAGAAACACTGTGGATGTCTCTGTGTATGTGTATATTTGTACTGAGTGGGTGGGTGGGAGTGGAGGCGACCTGAGATGAGATGTTGAGAGGGGAGGGGAGTTTGATGGACTGCACTGTCACCTCCCGGCCGGCGATTTACAGCGGCGCGGCTGCTGACGAGCGCGGGGCAGTAAACAGGCCGGCCGGGGGCGTATTTCACAGCGAGCTGGCTTTTATGAAGAACACCGGGATGGCTCTGCCCACGGCTCCGCCCGCACCGCCGTGACGGATGGAGAAAGACGCATGACAAGCTTCATCATTGTTTGTAAATCTTAACTGTTCCCGCTCACTAACTCCAGAAGGCAATTTTGCGGAGACAGCGAGAGAGGGGGGGGACGAAGAGCGAGGAGGAGGAGGAAGAGGTGAGGAGGGGAGGGGAAAGGACAGCGTGGCACTCTTGAAGGTTATTTGGATCTCTGTATTTGGCCAAATGATTAGCCTTATCCTGGGAGGGAGATAAATCTGCCAGGCGCCGTTTGGCAGCCGTGTGAGAAGGGAGGGAAGGAAGATCACAGGAACCGTTTCCTCCGTCTGATCCCGACCAAAACATCGCTTTACTTCAGCTCAACGTCCAGCCGCTTTCTGTAACAACACCTGCTTCTCCATCACAAATGTTTGCAAATATTTGTCGCTATTCTGCTAATGTAAAAAAAACTCCACAATGTTGCAGTTGCCATAAATAAGAAATTAAATTAAACTCACATTAATAAGTCACTAAAAATAAGCACACCAGCAACAGCGATGGCCAACAAACCCGCTTCTCTCGACCCACTCGGTTTTAATTTATGGGTTTAAAAATGATCGGATGGACGCTGGAAAAGATTATTGTTGTGTTCATGTTGTGCTAAAAGGAGGTAGACTATCAGCAAAGCTAATCAAGGCTAAAAGAGCATCTCAATGCTAAACATGCACAGACGCTAACGCTACGGTCAGCGTCCAGAGTTCACTTTTCTAAAGAAACATCGGAAAACTGAACGGCTAGAATAACACTT
Source organism: Poecilia reticulata (assembly GCF_904066995.2). Taxonomy (NCBI): domain Eukaryota; kingdom Metazoa; phylum Chordata; class Actinopteri; order Cyprinodontiformes; family Poeciliidae; genus Poecilia; species Poecilia reticulata. Next base: position 32,941,558 of record NC_088838.1, read on the forward strand.
CATATTAATCTGATGGCTGAATAACAGATTAAAAACAGTAAATATATTTGTTTCTGAGCTCATGTCTATTCATCCAATAATTTAGCAGCAAAAGAGTTTTTTTAATTTGTCAATAGTTTTCTAAAAAAATTATTAATTACAATTAACTCATTTAGTCAACCCCCACCGTTATTGTGTATACTTTAATATCTTTTATTGTGCATGTAGCTCTGACGGATTAGAATCTCAGTAACTTGTAAGTGCTGCTTTTGTTTTTACTGTTTTACTTCGAGAGATAAAAGATAAAAGATGAAAATAATTAAACCTGATGTGAAGGTGTGACATGGCAATGAAACAGATCCCAGGGGTCTGTGTGCTGGACGCACATTTCAGAATCCTGCACACTGCAAACTATGTTTGTTAAGCTAAGAGGCCGCTCTTCATGTTAGCTACAGTCCTGCAGTATAAAAGATGTTGGTCAGATCTGCTAATAAACAACCTGCTTCGTAAAAATCTGAATTTAAGATCCAGCTGTGAACCTGCAAACCTCTAATAGGCTATGGAAATGAATACTGCCTTTTTTTCTTTTTTTAAAAAAAGGTGAATTGACACTAAAAGTGGGACCACCGGCTGAGATTGTTGTTTTCTTGTAATGGAGCATGGCGGTTCAGGGTGGAGCTGACGTGGGACCCTCACAGCAGAGGGACAGCTGAAGGTGGTAAACAAACAGCGCTACAAGGCCAGATGTGGGGGTCTTAAGCTTTACGATGCTGGTGGTGTCATCGCTCCCTTTCAGGAAAAACGCGGCTGATGCTGTGATTCTGACGCTCTTTCTCTGTGACCTTCTCGTGGGAAATTAGATATCACTACGAGAAAAACACAGGTACAGAAAAAACTGGGTTCCTAGCATAAACATGTCCTACCAAATGCCAAAAATGGATTAGTTCACAGAGAACAATAACAAATTAGGGTGATAAAGCCATGATAAATCAATAACAGATATTCCAAAGGAAAGGGACTTCCGAGGAATTTGAAATCAAAAATCGATCAGTATATCGTCACTCTGATACTTCATGCTATCATTTCTGGATTTGGGTTCTGCTCATCAACCTTCCTTTTCCTCAAACCCAAAGGCCGGGATGTTTGACAGAAACATGATTAAAACATAATTACTTATCAGAAATACTTTCCAGATCTAGTTTCTTTAACAAACTGAACCCCGACAACAGACTTTTTTTTTTGCATCAGCTTAGACTGAAAGTGAGTGAGAATATCCTCCATGCTGGAAATATGAAGGTAGGACACAAATAAACAACGTGCCATCCTCAGTAAAACAGATATTAAAGTAGTTATTGTCTGTCTTAGCTAACACACAAAAGCTAGTTTGACAGTAAATACTACAGCAAATATCACTGATATGAATCTAAGTACTACAAGCTATCAAGTAATAGCTTTAATGTACTTATATTTATAAGTTATTAAAGCAAGTCGCCTTAAAATGGTTATTCCACAACACTTTTGAAACCATCTTAAAATGTAAAGAACAAGAAGATTTGCTGAAGAAAAATAATTGAAATAGCCAGAAACAGATTTTCCATCCTGGACAAATTGGTCCCTGTAATCTCAGTTTTTGCTGCCACTTTGCTGTCCATCTGTAATCTCACTCTTATTACGTACTTATCTGCATTCTTTAGATATTTCCAAAAAACACTTTACTGAAGATGATAAGCAACGCACATAATCTGATTCCCCCACATTCCCTGGTAATAAGGAAGGCATAAACTCCCGGCAACCAGCGACGCTGCGCTGAGATTCTCATCTGAGTTCTGGAAATAAATCTACTGCTGCACAAATCAGAGATTACATCTGCTTCATCTGTAAACATGGCGAAAAGAAACAAAGCTGCACTGTTTGGGACTTCTTGGACAGGTCTGCACAGTTTATACTCTGTTCCCCTTTCTAATTTCCAGTAATTCGCCTGAATCACATTTTAATACATTCTCTGTTGTATTTAAAACATCAGAAAAGCATTTAGCTGATTAAAGCCATAAAGCAAAGCCTTAAAATTCATTGATGAGAGCCTGCATACACGGAAAGTACTGGATTTGCAGTAAAGTTTAGTGCAAGTGAAAATGAAATTTTATGACACTCTCGACTTGAATGCAGTCCTCCCTTGGATGTTCTGTTGATAAAGTCTGGGTAAAAGTTTATGGGGCCTTATAAGTGTGTGTGTTGGAGTGTTTCTGTGTTGCTCACAGCCTGCCATGGTCTCAGAGCAGCTGTTGTTCTCCTCCAGGCTGACGAAGGGCGGCACACAGGTGGTGGAGCCCAGACCCTGGGTCAGGTAGGTGGCCCCGGGGTAATAGGAGTGCATCCGGTACTGGGAGGACACGCCGTGGCTCGGGAGGCGGCTGTCCCCATGGGGCATCTGCTTTAAACAAAAAAAAACAACAAAAATGTCACCATTTATATGTAGAATACACAGTAATTAGATGTGCACGGTAAAACTGTTCAAAATGTTCACCTTGACCTGACCTGTCGCTCACAATCTGTTTGCAGCTGGTGAACACAGCTTATATAAGCACTAGCAAGCCACACTCTTCAGTGTTGATGTTGCTACCGATGGAAAACAACTCAAAGTTAGCTATTTTCACAATAAGTAAAGTGTAAAACTAAAGATTTTTAAAGGAAACTAGTCAAAGCATGTCAGTCAGGCTGGTACAGTAAATAGTGGTCATCTTAGTCCTTCATCATTTAAACTTTTGGTTGAATTGTTCCACCCTTTAGGTACAAACTAAACATATTCCTGTTTAACCTGTAATTTTAATTGCATTTCTTATTAAACAGAAAAAATGCAATTGCAAACTTGTGTCTTTTCAACATTAGAATATCAAAAAAGGTGTGCGCACTTTTGTGCCTTAGCAAGCTAATGGCAACATATACCTCAAGCATCCATCCATCCATTTTCTTGCACCCTTTTTCCCTCAGTGGGGTCGGGAGGGGTGCTGGTGCCCAACTCCAGCCAACGTTTCGGGCGAGAGGCGGGGTACACCCTGGACAGGTCGCTAGTCTGTCGCAGGGCAACACAGAGACACACAGGACACACAACCATGCACACACACACCCACACCTAGGGGCAATTTGGAGAGGCCAATTAACCTGGGAGGAAACCGGAGTACCCGGAGAAAACCCACGCACGCACAGGGAGAACATGCAAACTCCATGCAGAAAGACCCCAGGCTGGGAATCGAACCCAGAACATTCTTGCTGCAAGGCAACAGCTCTACCAACTGCGCCACTGTGCAGCCCTACCTCAAGCATGCAAACACTAAAGGTGCATGTACACAAGTAGGGGTTCTTCTATTTGTTTATGAAAATATTTATAGGATATAAACTCCTAGAAGTGCAAATAAACCTTTTTAAACAAAGTGCAGTCATACTGGATTTTGAGGTTGAGACGTAAACAAGAAAAATAAACTAATAAAGAAAATCAGCTTATCTTAACTTTTTAGGAGTTTGTCTGAGGTTACATTTACATTTTTGATAAAACGATGATCAATTCCTTCTCATTTCAATTCTAACAGAGAACAGCTTGTTCTCTGTCAGTCTGACGCCCGTGGAAAGGCGCAGATTAACTGCAACAAAAATGTTACAAAAGCACAGAGAGAGCAAACAAAATCGGTGCACAGACGTTTTAATGTAAACGCTGTAGCAAACGCCTGCACAGGCCCATTCCTTTCTTCAAAAGCAGTTGCAGTTTAAACATAGATTACACACATTTCAAAAACAACTTACATGCAAGAATGTCACACTGTATTCATATATATCTGTGATAATTGTTGCTACCACTATATGACCTGATTCAGCTCCAGACATTCACAAGCAAACAGGAAATCATCATTAGCTGCAGGAACGAGCTGCAACGCCCGGCGGCTTTCTCCAGACCTCTGAAAACTTTCAGACGAGCTGTCTACTCAGCAGCAAGGCCGCCTCACTGAGGGTTTTCAATTTCATTTTTATGGAATTTGATTTCTGTCAGCCTGTAATATGTCACCCGTATTGTCCACACCATCAGCTCCGCGACAGCTTTATAAACTGTTATTTAAGCTACACTCCGCTCTTGTATTGGGCTGTGAAAAATACAACAGAGATTGGAATGGAGTCTTCAAAGTGCACTAAGCATATGGCTCCCAGCACTCATATAGCACAGGACTAAACTGTCTTAGCAAAAGTTGCTCACAAAAGGCTTTTTTTCTGGTTAACATGGATGGTAAACATCCAGATCCAGTGTGTGGATTTGGGCTAAATGAAGGATTCAGTGTTGCATGTAGAGATTGGCATATCAATGCTGATGATTTTAGTCTCAATGATTTTTTATCCTGGAAAAATAAAGGTTAAATTAAAAAGGTTTAACTATGAGAATACATTTTTAAACATATAAACTGTATAAATTGGTCCTTAAGCTTGCCATCTTTATGCTTCTGTGTAAATTGTGCACAGAAGCAGTTTTCTTTCTCACTGCACTGTGTCAAACAAACCAAAGCCTTTGAGCAACCCATTCCCCTCCTTGCCTTTGGGGGCGCTGCAACAAGAAGGAAACAACATGAAAACCTCTGAAGACACTGAACCACCTTCCTTCTTTACAAAATGTAAATGAGAGTCATTTATCCCACTATTGCTGGAGCAGCGCATTTGTTTTGGTGATATTTACCCAGAATGCCCTGTGCTTCCTGCTTTTGGAGCGGTCTCCAGTCCCTTTGATGTTAACAAATGCATTCGAACCGAACCAGAGTTCACCGATCCGAACCAAACCGAGGTTTGTAGGCAAACCAGAGTGCATGTTGTGTGTATTGTAGGATTTATTTTTAGTCTTTAAAGACCACAAGTCATTTTACCCGTTAGAGCATTTAAGCTACTCATACATTTGTTTTGTTGTATTTACCCAGAATGCCCTGCGCTTGTAGTTTGCTTCCTGCTTTTGGAACGGTTTCTGGTCCGCTTGGCGTTCACATATGTATTCAAACCGAACCCGAGTTCACATAAACCGAGCCGAGCCTGAGGTTTCTAGGCAGACCAGAGTTCACTTTTTTTGGTCCACATCGAAGTTTGATTTTGGATTCACACATTCAAAAACAAACCAGACTTTCTAGGCAAAGTCTGGTTAAAGTGAACTAGACAGTTGGTGTGAATGGGCCTTAGAACACCAACAGTTTCGAGTTGAGAGTAATTTTGTTACGTACTATGTACAAGTACAAGAAGACCTACTGTTTTGTATTTTTGCATTTAACTAATAATCTATAACAGAAAGAGAAGTGCACTGCAGCTTCCTAATAATGGAAGTTTCCACACATCCACAGCAGTGCTTATAAGCTGACTTGTTGAGTCTCGGGGGGCTTATTACCGCCCTGACAGTGCCTGTCTTCTTATCTGGCACCATCTTCTGTCTGGAAGCTCTTTGCCACCCTTATTTTATCACCATCCACCTGCATGGCAGCCAAGCACCGAGAGCAGAGCAGAGCAGAGGAGGGAGATGGCCTTACGCTGATAACAACCGCAATGTTTCCTCTGGGGCTGCACGTTGGAAAGGGATTAGCTGGGACCTCAAGTTCACTTACTAAAGATTACTTACATGGATCTTATTTCACAGCCCAACACAAAGTAGGTCAAAACTGTGAAGCAGAAGGTAAATGATACCTGGTTTTATAAAATAAAACACTGAAAACCGTAATGGGGTTTCGTGGTCACCAGTCACAAGAAAAGTGTGCTACCAAGATTTGTGACGGGAATGATGTGCTTGTACAGGAACTCAAGAAGAATCCCCTTGGCCTGTCAGCTTCAGGGGACGGACATGTCCTGTATAAATGTATGTTGTTTTTGATTAGAAATAGCAACAAAAATATAATCTGCATACTTCAAACTCCAAAATTAAGTTAATTCATGAGGTAAATTATGGCTAATGTAGCGAATATGCATCATACCTAGATTTATATATGTGCATATGCTATATTCAAATTAATCTGCACCTAATTTAGTATCTATTTGACAGCAAAAACAATTATATATTATTATATATAACTATAAATACATTCTGCTGCTGTAGGGGTCAAAGGGCATGAACATGAATGCAGAGTTTGCTACATTAATATTTTTTTTGTAATTCATCCTTCACTTTACAATGTGCAACTTTGTGTCAGTCTTTAAAAAGTAATTAATTTCTCCAGATATAGCTTAAATACATTTCCAAACGTTCAGGTGGTATGAGTATCTTTACAGCACCGTATAAAGTCAGAACATTACAGTGAAGCAAAATAAACAGATGTGTTCAGGATGCACATCCTGAACACATCAAATGTTCACTTTTATTGGATAGTAAAAGAATAAAAATGACAACAGAAACTGACCTAATCTTTGACGAGTAAGAGAAGATATGAAACTGTGTTTTAGGAAGTAACTTTCCTGAAAATGTAAAAGATAAATTCTTAACTGGGTATCTCTCAAGGATGACGCTTGAAGTTTAATAAAACTGAAATATGGTCAAATAAAATAAGACTATTTCGAAGCAAAAAACAATAAAAGTAAAAAAAAAAAAAAAGTCATCTTTCTCCTTCCCACTGTGTGTTTGTGGCATTAATAGAATCCACAAATAATAAACTGGAATTACAAAAAGAGTGGCCAGTAAATTTAGAGAATCGCATCACGTAACCCCTTCAACCCGACAGCCTGCCAAAAAAAATCATAAATCACAAAGGAGGATGGCTAAATTATGCTAAAGAGCGCTAACTGATTAGCATTAATGTGCTCACTTTCTTCCTCAAGCGCTGGAGCATGGCGGTTTGTTCTTCTGCCGACAGACAATACCATTAACCTTTGCAATTTAGCCTCTGCAGGGTGGCAGAGGCAGTGACCCCAAAACTAGATGTTGCTACTGGGGGAAACCGGAGGGAGGCAGAGAGAGGTGGGAAAAATGATCTTCATAAAAAAACCAAACCACATCGTCAGGGATCAGGGGAGAGTTATAGTTATATTCTGCTTCATGCATAATCTCATTTCCTTTGGACACAACAGAGATACATTCCAGTATAAATCAGTGCATGTACACACAGTTGGAGGAGGGACCAAACGCAGGCTGCCAGACGAAGCTAGCAACTGAGTTTAACTGCATTTTGAAGCCGTTACTATTTGTACTAATCTTTTACTCAGTACCTACCTTTCTAAAAGTATGATGTTTTAAATTATGGAAGTATATTCTGAGCAAATTAAACATGAACAGCCTTTATTGTCGAACACAGGAGGTCAGAAGTGGTGAATATTTTAAATGTAGCTGCAACCACTTGGTTCACCAATAAAACCAGAAATAAAAATGCAAAAAAAAATTTAATATTTAATCGTGCTAACCATAACGAGCACCTTTAGAGGAATAAAAGAGGACATTAATGTTAATTCTACTTTCTAGGACAAACGCAGGGAAACAGTGGCACATTTATGTTACTCTCTATAACGTTTTATTTCCGGTTACATTACCACAATGTGCTGTGTGGAAGGATGTTGTTTGATTTGACAGATAATGACAGCAAAGTAACCAATATAACAGCTACTTTATTCTTTATATTCTTTTATTCTTAGTAAGGAATAAAATTATGTTTATTCTTTATTAAGAATAGATATCCGTAATTATTATTTTTTTACTGTTGTTATAAATCTTGTTTAAGAATATAATAATATTCTAGTAATGTAATGCTGAGGCCACTATTAGAATAAAATAACATTTGGTCCAACTAAGCTGAAAACAGTCCGGGATTCATAGGCTGATTATTTAAATGAACTGATCATAACAAACTAAACCCCAGCTTTTTGGTTGTATTTACCCAGAATGCCCTGCACTGTAGTCCACTTCCTGATTTCGGTTCTGTCTCTGCTCCGCTTGGTCTTCACATATGCATTAGAACCGAACCAGAACTTTTATAATCCACATCAGAATTCAACTATGCATTCACAACTCCACTAGCAAACTGGACTTTCTAAACAAATGAACTGGAGTTTGATTAGACAGGACTGGTGGGAGCGACTGGGTCGGGTCTGCTGACCATCATGACCCAAACTGTTGCACAGATGACTTCATTAACCTCACATGAATATCTATGTCTTCTCCAAGTGGTTTCTTCTGTTTGACTGAACTACATTTACTTCTTTGTTCTTCTTCTTCTATCTGTTGTAATTTAATGTTGTTTTACTTTAGATGTCTGGATGTAGATCATTTTTAATATAAGTTTTCAAAGACAGCCTACAAAGATCTCATACAGATATTTTCTTTTTTAATAGGCTGCAATGAAACTTCAGGGAGCTCATTTTAAGTCAATAATTCCTTAATTTTGATGGAAAAGTTCTAGTTGCATTGTCAGATTATTTCACTTGAAACATGACATGTCTCTCATGTTGTGTGTTACCTGGTACTGTGGGTAGTTGTACAGATTGGTGTAGTAGGGGGGGTAGCGTGACTGCTGGTAGAAGTTGTAATAGGAAGTTTCCAGCAGGAGGTCAGAAGTTCCCTCAGAGTGAGGCCTAACAGAGGAAGAGGAGGGACTGGAGGACGATGAAGAGCGACTTCCTGGAAAAAAAAAAATGGAGCAAGACTAAGATTGTCTCAAATAAACTATTGTCCGATTACAGATTAATCTGTAATCTGTATTTCTATCATGTAAATTAAAGATTTTATTTTATTTTTTTACATTCTTTGACATAATTATTTCCCAGCTTCAGTTAAAAAAACACTCAGAAGTTATTACTTCAGCTCCAGCTGGATGAAATGTTTGCTGTAGTGGAAGTTTTCCTGAGTGTCTCTTTCAAACCAAGATTAAACAGCGCCATCTGCTGGTGCTGATGACACTTATATTTACTTTAAGAATATCATCTGAAAGTTTAACTAGTGGAGGAATTTAGCTGGAAAACTCATAGATTTATTACACATAGTGAAAATTTATTTCAAGCATTTGTTTCTGTTCATTTTGGTGATTTACAACTGATGCATAATCTTTGAAAAAACAAAATTTAAATAAGATCATCAAACTACACAAGACCAATAAAAATAAATACAAATATTTTTTTACTGGAGAAATGTTGGAGAATCTAGATTAAAAAAACACAAAGAAAACCAAATAAATTGACCAATACAGCTGGTTTTCAATGAAGCCTTTAGAGATAAAAAACATGTTTTCGGATTTGCTTTTGTTTTTGTAAGGTTTTATTAAGTAGTAATATTAAATATAATATAGAATTAGTTTGCATTTTGCACAAAAAACATATATATGCACATGTTCTAGACATTTTGCACAGAAAATTATATGAATATTTCTAATCCAGTAGATTTCTAAGAGTGAACAATGGGCTTTAATCTTTAAGTTATGTAAAAAAATTTTTTGAAGAAATGTAAGTATTTGTTCATGTTTTTGTTTGAATTAGATACAATATTACAGGGATCTTACAGGGTTAAAGTTTGTGTATGTAGGACATGTTGGAAGCTAAATAAAAAATGTTTTGTGAAACTAGTTTAGCTGTATCTCAAATAGCATACAAGGGAATAATGATATTCAACAGATTAGTGCTAATAGTGGATAATTTAGTAAATAAAAACAAGATATATTTAAAAAACATAAAATAAAGTGCATCATCTTAACAAAAGTTCAGTATTTTTCCACCTAGCTGTGTGGAAGTCTGGCGGATCTATTCGTGAAAAAATAGATCAAAACAATCTTTTTTCCAAAGAGTCATGACACATTTTTATCACTATGAGTAATAAAGGTGACTAAACTATGTTTTTTTTGCACTTTGGGCTTAACACAAGGAATGGAGCACCGAATCCTGCAGTTGTTCCTGTAATCTTAGCAATTTTCTCTACTAAACATTTCTTTCTTCCACTCAACTTTCCTTTAATTTGCATTAGGAGGCCAGAAATTAAATTTAGGGTGTTCATTTACAATAAATTGCAATCATCCAAAGTAGAAATGAACTGCATCACTGAATGACTAGAATGACTGAATTTTTCAGTGACATTCAGATCGAGATGGACCTGTGTGATGGATAATTCTTCCAGGATGAAAAGTTCAAGATAATTACTGGCTATCTGCTGTGCTTTCCTTATCAGCAAGGCCACATTCCTCTCAGGCAGACCACGATCTTTTGGTTTTGCACAATGAAGACACTGTGCATCCCTGAATCCTCAGATATTAAGTCTTTTGTCCCCGCTCCGAAGCCAATCTTGTCATCACCGTATCAATGAGTGCTTCACTCCTTTTTCCAGCACAGCCCGCTCTCACTGTTCTGAGGACAAAGTTGACTTTTTTTCACACAGCAAAGCAGGGAGAAACGGAGCGTAAGCAGCCTTGACCTTCATCACATGACAGGTCCATATCATACGTTCTCTGCTAACAAGCCTCCTACTAGGATAAAGTCAACAATGGAAAAACTGTTTACTGCTGCAAGCCAGGAGCCAGAGCAGAACTGAGTCAGCAGGTGCCTCAGAGATTAGAGGCTTTCTGACCGACATGCATGTAATTATAGCTGAAATAACACTATTTAGCTTGCCAGGATTTTATCTAAGACAAACACCAACTTGGTACTAATTTTGACACATTTTCTCCCAAAAATGTTGACTTGTTTTCTTTTTAAAGACTAACGCAGGGAAACATACAAATGATAGCAGCTTTATATAGCCTAACCTGAAAGAAGCAAACACATTTAATAAGTTTGCAACGCAATGACTAACAATATGGTGATTTATGCACATATTAGGTCTTGGTGATATGGCTGAAAAATGCATCACGACATAAATGTTTCATATTAGTCGATATCAACAATTATTGATTATTTTTTTTGTTTTAAATATCTGAAATTCTGCCAACCTGGTGGCGTGACTTTTGTTTTTCTATCCAAAGGTTTCACTTCCTGCTGCTGTTTTTCAATTTAAAAATGCATATCTAAAGTTCTTTTAAATGGTAGAATATTTCCTCAGGTCAAATTATTTGGTCTCTAATTAGCTAGCCAATGTTTTGAAGTGTTAAAACATTGGCAACCACAAAGCTCTCCTAGAAAAAATGCGTGGTTGTGTGACACAACTGGAGGAGAACAGAGTCCAATAGCTGCAGTCGGTTTGCTGATCTTTTTAAATATTCCAGAGGTATGAATATTTTTTAGCTTAATTATATGTATGCTTATTATTATTCTACCTTGGTAGATGTATATCTGAATATCTGTAAATGTAAAGATGCATTCCCAAAATTCTCTCAGCGGTTAGCATTTATAGGTCTGTTAGCATTTTGTTAGCATCTTGTTTTCCATTCCAATATCTGCTCTTCTACCATTCATCTCTGTTTACTATACTGTCAGTAGTTCTAGCTTCTGGCTAAAGCAGGAGCTTTCAATCTTAAACATGCAGCTAATTTAATTTAACGGTCACCTTCTCCAGGTCTGAGTCAATGTTTTCAGCTGCACAGTCCTGAACGTTTTCCTCCATCTAACATTAAAGGTTGTCGCTAGAGGTCTATTTTTAGGGGAAAGCTTAGCAGGATAAGTAGAGGCAGTAATAGCACCTTTTATTTTGAAATATGGGCCAGTTTTGCACCATTATGCACCAAACACGATATAAAGGCTTCAACATGTGTTTGAAGTGAAAGATCCACTTTAAGCCGTTATGAGACAAGGTGGTGGGACCTTACACTGCTGCTGCACAAGTTACTCAACAGGTTGTTGCTAGGCAACCAAAGAGTGAGTGGGTTAGCTGATGCCACCAATCTTGTTTAGCTCGCCGATTGAGCCTGCATCTCCCAGAATGCTGTGCGGTTCTGGGTCAGAGTTCAGTGAATATTCTATATATTTAATATTGAACATTCTATCAGACATATTATCTATTGATATTCATCACATATCTATCGCAATCAATATTGTTAATGATTTGTTGTCCAGACCTGGCACATACATTTAACTTTTTCTAGTAGGAAAAGGTTTTCTATCAAATGTGGTTCATCACAACCAGGCCTGGTTAGAGCCTCTCCTGTTCTCAATCCAGAAATCACTCCAATAAGACCTGTCTGAAAAAAATGAGTAACAATTAAAGATCCTTAGAAACATGGACATCATGCTGAAAGTCCATGCAGTGAACTTAGATCAGAAATGGGGAACTGTGAATATGAAGTTTGAATGAATTCAGAAGAACTGGTTCTCAATTAGGTTGTTATTATTAAAAAGCTTTTCCTTCTGCTTCCCCTCATTCATAATATCTAGTTGTTTTTGTCACTTGTGGATTCTGCTCTAACCGAGTTAGTCAAATGGCCGATACAGAACAAGAGAGAGGCACTGCTATTATTGTTCTAATAATAAGCCGAGTCAGCAACTTTCCCTGTTTTTTTCCAGAGGATTTTGAAACAATAAAAAGATTGCTTGGTGTTTAATCTGTGATTCCCCCCCCCCTCTGAGATAATATTTACAATTCTATAATTAATTCACTTCAACCATAAATGGTGCTGCAGAACAGTTTCAGGAAACTCACATTATTACACTACTGGATTTACACATATAACCCACCAGTTTCTTATGTCTGAAACATTAAAAATATGAATATTAATGGGTGCCACCTGTATGGACCTTACCACAGGGGCCACGTTTCATTGGCTAATGCCCATTTCACGTCACAGCGCAGCTACCACGTGCCTGACCGTCTCACAAACACAAGCTACAGTAGTAAAGACATGCTAATGTACATTGTGGACTAGCAGACCGGCAGAAAGTTTTTGCATCAGGACTCTAAAAAGAATGGTTCTCCACCGTCAGTGGGGTATCTGTACAGGCGATGTCAGGTATCCTGATCGTGTTTGTGGAACTAAAATTCACAGATTTCCAAAATCTGAAACGGAAAGCCTTGCTTGGATCAAAGCTTGTGCACGACGGCATTTGCAGCTCAACCGTCGTAGGATCAATAAGAACAAAGGAGTGTCTGCTGGTGTTAGTATTATTGCTTTGCTTTCTTTGTGTTTAGTGAATGGGGATAATAAACATCCATTATGAAAACCTTTTAGCCAAGTACAGCATAATGGCAGTACCGATACAACTTCTACATCCTGAAGCCTGTCTGTTACAGCCTTACGTTAGCTGAACAGATCAATATGCAATGTGTACCGTATCTGACATACATTAAAGATTTTATTTCACCTGAAAAGGCTTTTTACTAAACTGTAATCGTGTTAGCCACGCTAGCTTTTACTAAACTGTAATCGTGTTAGCCACGCTAATCGTGTTAGCCACTCTAGCACTGAGTACAGTGTATCAGGCCTAGGCACACTCAATTTGCCAACAGAAATCCCTGGTTTTAAAAGTAACCCTCTAAACCATGAATGCCCGACTTACCCAGCCTTGCAAGAACAATAGGCATCAGTGATCTTGTCCACGGCTATATTTATGCTGAGGGTGTGAGGATCTGCTGTTTTCCTCATCGACCGGTAGCTTTTCGCTTTGATGCGCACAATGTTGGAGGCATCGTGTGGCTAAAACACCTTGATGTCGTCCAAAAAATATGACATGAACTTGTTGGTTCCCCTGTCCATTGTCGTGGCTCATATATTGTGAAAATCTGGCAGAAATGCTAAACTAATCGACTCAGAAATACTCTGCAGTCAGTCAAAATGAAAGACGCCATGTTTACATAGAAACTAAGCACCGCAGGCTTTGTTTGTGAGACATGCAGCCACGTGGGATTTTAGAGGGCGTTTCTGGGCAGAGCTTGGTAAGGTCCATTGTCACCCCTCTTTTTTAATTCAACACATTACCTGCAATGCTTCTTTTCCAACATATAAAGTTGAACTGGAAGACAAAATGATGCCAGATCGAAACCTTAATTTTAGCAATATATTTTTGAACACAATCAGTGCTGCCACAGATATTGACACCCCTAATGAGTCCTTTAAAATAAATTTAAATGCAGCACATATTTTTATTTTTAATGGGATAAAAACCTCTAGGAGCTTCTGAATAGTTTGTTTCTCTGGGGTTGAAATATGATGGGACACCATCAGATACAGGCTGGAAAATGAGCTCAGTTTATCTTGCAACCACAAAAAGTGAAGTTCACTGTTAGGGAGTGACATTATAAGGGTTATCATATCTCCATAGCAACCACTAAAAGCTAGCAGAAAACAAGTATTTTCTGTCCTACCACCACAAACGTGAACATAACAACGAGATTTCCTCCAGTGTATTATAAGCCTGGCGGGCCACCAGGCTTTACTTCTTCCCTCACCAGAATAAGCGTCGTTTGTTTCTTTATTATAAGTAAAGAAACATTATAAGCCAGAAACTGTAAATGATAACACAGATGCCCACCTGACACAGCGAGGGATGAGTGGCTGAAGTTGGTCGATGGACTGGATCGGCCCTCCACAGAGAAGAGGCAGTCGGCAGCAGCTTCGTTTTTCACCATCACATCAGGGCCGGACAGATTGACCGGGGCACTGATGCCCAGCTCCTCCTCCTGGGCCTGCTGCCTCCTCAGAGCAACCTGAACGGGGAAAAGATTGATTAGAAACCATCTGGTTAGAAATGTTGCCTTCATTTCTTCATTATATTTCAGAACAAATGTAACATCAGTTCTCCTTACTTATTTTAAATGCTCACTTTAGATAAGTCAGGAAATAACCGTGAAAAGTTAAAGGTATATTTTCCCCCAATGAAAACATTGACTACAAACGCAGAGGAAATTTTAGAAATACAATTAATTTTTTTGTTTCTCAATGGGAAATTAAATGTTACTGGTGTTTCAGTCTGTTTTTGATTTAAAAACTACTGTAACAAAGATTTGCAGTGATAAGAAGTAAGCACTATAGTTAGACATGTTGCAATAAGCAATAAATCAATTAACCCCACGATAAATTAAAACAAACTCAATCATTTCAATTTGGATGGCTTATTGCTTTTCTCTTTCTACCAAAAACTGGATGATAAAAGTCTTCAGTCTCAACCAGCTCTTTATTTAGATGGGCAATTTTGTTTCCATAAACCCATAGCTCATTTTATTTACTGTTTTTGTTGTTTTGTTTATTTATTTTGGATATTTAAAATGTCCTCCAGTTCCAGTGTTAAATATTCATTAGAATTTAAAGTTCATAGGTTTTTGAGAATGCCTCATCCATTATATTACTTTAAAATGGTCTCAAAACAACATTATTGTTTATAGCAAAAACTTCTTGGACAATTTATCGTCCAGCAAAATGTGTGTGGTGTATTTCTGAACGGAGCTCCTGGTGTAAATTTCCATATGAAAAAAAGGGAAATTATCCATAATTCAATCATTGCCGATTGTTTATGTGTCTTTAAGAGTAATTTTTGGTTTTAAAGCTGATTAAGACAAGTCATTAGAAATTTATTATAATCGTTAATTATGAATGGACTGTTTGCAACATGTTGCTTTGTAATAATCTTGTAATATGTGTAAAATATATGCACAGCTCATCTTTGATACACTTAAAAAAGCATTGCCACAGTAACAAAATAACTGTGATAAAACTTTTATTTAAGTTATCCAATATAAACAGATTTGATCACTTGATTATAAATTTTAGTCTCTTTGATCTTATAATGTTGTAACTTTTTAAAATGGTTTCTTTTACATACTTTAAATATTTAGTTCTTTCAAATTAAATATTCTGTGTTGCCATACAACTGTGGCATCTGAACTTTTTTCCACATGAGCCAAAATCATCAAAATGAAAAAGCATAAAAAGTATAAACTCTTCAAGGTATATTTTAGTAAAACAAATAGTCATGTTTGAGGACCAGGGATGTGTTTTGTAGGTTTGTTCCAATTAAAAGAAACGCCTATAGTTTGCCATTTTTTGTTTTTTGGTCTACTCTCAGCAATAAGAGTGGATTTTGGTCTCGCTTTTCTAAAAATATTTGCCATATTTAGCAGCTAGTGAGTCAATTAAATGAACATACAAGAGCAGTCAGTATATATTTATGGTCCAATTTACAAAAAATTAATTATTAAAAGATTAATACTTTAATAATCTTAACATTCTAAGATGTTAATAAAAAATATTTTATTAAAAAAAGTCTCTCCGTTGACCACAAAATCATTCAACGTCACAAATGGTCCGCAGGCCGCACCTCGACACCCCTGACATACAAACCGATTGTTTCTAAAACACCACTTAAATACCAAAACATATTAGCAAACAAAAATTACTAATCATTGTTACTTAAACATGTTAGAAAGTTGCCTGCTAAATTCATTTAATATATATATATATATATATACAAAGTAGCTGGTTTGTTTTTGTTACTTTCCAGTTTTATATGAGTAAAATGTAGCATCGCGGCCATTAAAGGCTAGCTTCCTGGTTTAAAATCATGCTAATACATGTCGGTAAAAACATACATTTCCTCTGAAATGTTAGCGTTTTATTTTAATTAAAAACATAAGAAAAGTGATAATAAAGTGATTTTAAACAAATATAATTACATTTAAAGAGTTAAAATTGAGGGACTACTTCGGGAGTGGTTAACGGCCGGCTGACGGTAGAAGTAACGGTTACCTGCGCCGCCATGACGCGCTGTCTTTGGGCAATCAGGTTGCATTTGGCACACTGGCAATCTCTCCAGTTGCAGAAGCGCTTGTGGCCCTTCAGGGCGGAGAAGAAGCCGTGGTTTCTGCAGCGGGAACATTTTGGCGTTCTGGTCGACTTGCGGGCTTTGGAGGGAGACTGCGGTCTGGATTCCTCTGGCTTGATCGGCCGGATTCTGCTCATGACGGCGGGCATATTTGGCTCCGGAGAATCGGCTAACTGGAATGGTCAAAGTGTTACAGTGTTTAGATTCTGCAGGCGTTCACTGGGCCAGTTTTATACTGGTGCCCGGATTTGAGCTCACAGCCCCTCCCATGAACATACTGGGAGAGGAGAGGAGCTATCAAATAAGAATAATGATGATAATAATAATAATAAAAAACTAGAATAATCCGAAAATGTTCTTTATTTTGTATATCACTCTTTTCAGAAACTGACGTAGTTTTTAAGAGGATGGCTTACAAATAACTACTAGTAAGAAAAAATAAAATCATTATGTACAATGAGCCGAGGGTGGTAGACTTTTTAATGCACCATACTTTTTACTTTTACTTGACTGAAAACTGAGAAAATTAACCGAATGGAATATACTCTGTTCTGTATTATTATTATTATTATTATTATTATTATTATTATTATTATTATTATTATTATTATTATTATTATTATTATTATTTCCACATGCATTCTTATTTTTACGTTATTTGTTTAATATTTTTGTCACATTTAAATTACTTACCATATCACACTTATGTACATTTGAGGAAGTCTCGTGTTTTTTCTATGACAGACTTATGATGAAAATATTCAGGGTTGCCTTTGATTTTCTTGATTTTATGTAAAATGTAGACATGTTCTAACTAAAACTAAGTGAGACATGGAATCATACTTACAATTTATGTTGAAGTGAGACATTTTGTTTGTACACAAGCTTTGTTGTTTTAATATTATTTTCTATCTGAGCCTGATGTGTCATTTGGAGGGCAATTTAAAATACAGTGAACAGTTAATATTACTGGAAGTAATTACTTTGTTCTAAAACAGATTACATGTAAGTATTAGCTGAGGATGACAATTAAATCCAAGGAGGAGATGTAATTTAAGATTTATCAATAACAAAATACTCAACTGACCGAGACTCTGATCCTATTTATGTAAATGCTGTTTTTATTGCTCAGAATTTACCAAACCTTTGTCCACTAACCTAAATACTACAAAACGTGTTGCGAGAGATGAAGAGAGGATAGAATAAAATGAGAAAAACACACAGCAGTCTGGATCATCTCGACCAAATATTCAGAGGAAAACAGAAAACCCCCTAAAGAGTATTTTACCTTCAGACACAGTCCTGAACAGTTGGGATATTCATTTAGAAATTAACGGTGTTTCCTGAACACAACTTGGTCACGAAAAACTATAGTGAGACTGAGTCGAAAAGACAAAAACATAGTTTGAAAGAACGCCTTTTGTAATAACAAATAGCCTCATAAAGAGTTTTGGAAAGTATATATTTTTAAAAATCATATATTTTCAACAAAAATAGTCGATTGTGTAAATCAGATTGTAAATCAGAAACGAAGCTAACTTTACCAGGGGTCCCTGAAGGCAGCGTCGCCTAGCAACGGTGGAGTTTTGTTGCTCAGCAGGGTTGGAAGGTTTTTAGCTAATCTTTAACCGGCACAATGTCCAGAAAGAAGGAGAGAAAAAGCGGTGAAAACAAGGAAAAACTCAACTCCGCAAGTATCACAGCTACAGCTGGTTTCGACGAAAAAGAAAAGAGATTATATCTGATTCAAATCGGATATTTGAACGAGAAGCTAGAGAGGTAAGGCAAGAAACCGACGTCCATGGTTGCGTTTTAAACTGGAAAGTGAAGCTGTATCTCATTTTATCAACAAGTCCAGACGTTTTTATGTGTCCGTGTCTTTTAATGTTAGTTTGAATTTAGCTTATTTAGAAGGACAGTTGACTTAATATACATACAAACAACCTTTTACACTATAATTGGGAGTCGTATATCTAAATCAGTTTAAAGCTCTTCAGTTTACCTTCAATCAATCATTAAGTTTAGTGGTTTTAACGTAATCTGAAAAGAAAAATCTGTAAAAGGTTTAAGGGAAAAAAATCTTTCATTTCTGTAAATACTGTTTCAAAGTAAATTTAATAAATGGGGGAACAAAAATTAGAAAATTATTTGTAACAAAATCTGCAGGTTTATAATTATTTTCAGTTTCTGAGGAAATATAATTCCAAGGCTTTGAAATGTATTCTTCAAACTCCCTATTTCTCTTGGACAATAACTATGATGTGACACAAAGTACTGTTTGTGTTAGGTTCTGTTCAAAATGGGAAAGACAAGAGAACATGTAAAGTACACTACACTGGCTCCCTGCAGCTCAAAGAATAGACTTTAAAATACTGTTAGTTTATAAATCACCGAACGGTTTAGCACCAAAATACATTAAAGTTCTGCTGTTGTTGTACCAACCGTCTAGACTTCTCAGGTTCTGGTTCTGCCCTGCATCCAGAACCAGAACCAAACGAGGAGAAGCAGCATTCAGCTTCTATGCACCACAAATCTGGAACAAACTTCCAGAAAACTGTAAAACAGCTGAAACACTGAGTTCCTTTACCACCTGGTTAGAGTTGATTTGAAACGTAATTAATTACGAATTTAATGATGGCACCTGACTTAATGTCATGTTTTGATTGTTGATTCAATGTTGCATGACTCTATGTTTTTGTGTTATGTTGTAAAGCACTTTGAAATGCCTTGCTGCTGAAATGTGCTATACAAATAAAATTTTATTTGAATTTGAAATTTGATTTAAAGTAGATGTGATTTGATCTTTGTAAAGCAGGAAATTACTTCTGAAAAACAGCTACTCTGACAGATTTGCTCATATTTTTATAATCAGAGAAGTAACCAAAAGGTTAAAAATTAAAGGAACTATTGTCCTACTGATTACTTGTTTTCAAAAACCTTGTTATTCTATTTACTTGTTTATTTATATATATTCAAAATGTAATTGCTTATGACTATATTTGTATTATTAGGTAAAACTGTGGATGGAGTAGCTTGTCACCTGGT
Source organism: Poecilia reticulata (assembly GCF_904066995.2). Lineage (NCBI taxonomy): Eukaryota > Metazoa > Chordata > Actinopteri > Cyprinodontiformes > Poeciliidae > Poecilia > Poecilia reticulata. Next base: position 32,961,232 of record NC_088838.1, read on the forward strand.
TATCAATCAGGTCTAATCTATTCTATAAATGAAATGAAACTGAACGCATCCCAAGTGGACTGGGTCGCATTTGTAAAAATCCAATCTGTCGTCACATTAAAGCAAAAAAAAAAAGGTTTTGTATCTGCAGTCAGGTAAGGAGTAACTCTGTAATGTGTGCAATTAATGGAACATTTTAAAACAAAGCAGTGGGTTTTATTGTGTTTTGTCAGGTTTCAGATGAAATGTGATGAACTTCAGAAGCAGAACCACATCCTGATCTCCCAGTGCGTGGACAAGAAGGACATCACAGCGTACCTGAAGCACTCCCTTTCAGAGAAGGAGGGGGAGCTGGCCGAGCTGCGGCAGCAGCTGGAGGGAGAGCGTCACACCTTCGTCCAGGAAAAGCGTTCCCTGCAGCTGGAGCACGGCCAGCTGAGGCGGGAGCTGCAGGCCCGAATCGATAAGCTGGAGGAAAAAAACGCGGCGCTCGGTGAGACTTTTCACTCCCTGTGGGAATCTGCAAGAGCGCCGTGGTGGTGTTGGCAGAATCCGTCCTCTCTCTGGTGATTTCCCCTCCGTGTCCGCGAGATAATTCAGGGTCACGTTCTGTTCTGTTCCGATTAATCTGGGAAAATGTAGCGAAGTTTCATTTTGTGAAGGCCAGTGCTTATGTTGTGCAGAAATGAGCAGTTTTTTAAAAAAATTAAATTTTTAAGAAAAGCAGCTTTTATCCGAGTTTTTCGTGAGGTTTGGTTCAACATTTGCACAGAATGAGACTAATGCTACAAGAAACGGCTGCAAACTTCTTTATTTTCCATCAACATTGAATTTTTTTCAATTCAAGATCAATTGATCAAAGCAAACATAAACAAAAACAGATGAATAAAACCATAAAACCAAAGTCTTAACAGTTCAGTAAACTGGAATTTATCATTTATAGCAAGACATTTCTTTTCATGACAGAAATTTTGATTTATTGTCGTCACACAAAATTTCAAATAATGATATTAAGAGGCCACAAAACTGAAAATATGATTAAATGCAGTTACTGTCTGCTGTTTAGTGATACAAATGTAACTTCTTTATGTGACTGGTGTCATATGTTTCTTAAGAGCAGTATTTGTATTTGTTTGACTATATTTGCTGTGACACACAGTTATAACCATACAGTTACCTAAAAAAGTAGTAATAAAACATTCTAATTAATCAGTAAAATGAAAAAGGTGAACCGATACTAGGGATGCACCGATTCACTTATATCTGAGAGTTGGTGTCAGTCGATACCGATCCGCTACAGAAAAACAAAACAGACATAAATATACCGAATTACACATTTATTTGGTAACTCTGCACCAATACACCACACTTAAATACACCAATAGCTTCACAAGTTTGGTCAAACATCTAAAAACATCTTTCATTTGTTCAGTCAGAGCATCGAGGCGTTTAACAGCCAAATAATAAATAATAAACACACTGAAACCGACAGAAACGACAGGTTGATTACCTAAAATAAACCTTCTTTCAAATGGTTCAGAAAGTAAAATCAGGAATTCTAGATATAAAACAAATAAAGTATAGAAGTAGACTGACTAGAGCTGCGCTGATGGATCAGGCACATTGTCACCAATAATTAATCTAGAATTTTTTCGGACCGAAACAGATATTCATGTCACATTATTGCATCTCCAACCAAAACTTTACCAACTTTCTCTCTTCCTTTCCTGCCAGCGGAGAAACTTTGTGATCTGGAAGAGTTTCAGAGGCAGAAGGACGAGTTGATGAGCATCGGGGAGAATCTGGAGAAGCAGCTCGAACGTCAGAAAGAAGAACACAAAGATGAGATCCGCAACCTGGAGATGAAGGCGCAGCTGGAGAAGAGGAGGTTAAGATGCAGCAAATCACATGCTGCCGTTCCTGAAACACTTAAAATCCTGTAGTTTGTTCTCCCTTGATCAGGCTAAACTACGGCGCTTTGCAAAAGTATTCACATCCTATGGAAGCCTGTTTCCGCCACTCTGGCAAAAGAAGAAAAAATAAATAAATATATATATTTCTTTTACCAGAGTGGCGGAAACAGGATTCCATAACATCCACATCTGGACACTTTTAACCGCTTTTAGAGTTTTGCCTTTATTCGTTCATGCATGTTTGAGAAATCCTTTAATCTTCATGGCAACAATTCAGCTGTGCAAAACGCCCGGGTGAACCTTCAGACTAGCCAGCAGCAATTAGCAAACACCTGGTGGAGCATCAGCTGAGCTCATTATAGGAGCTGCTGCTCAGAGCAACGCTGGTGGGAACAGGATTTACAGACTGAGGCCAAATTTCAAGGCATTAAATTGGAAGTAATATTTCCCAATTTAACACCATTTCAAAAACACAAAATCTTATCAAGTATCTGATTTATAGTGCAAATATCTTGGTACAGCTAAAATAAGACAAAAACTAACTTTTCTCCCAAAATTGGGAGTTTGTTTTAAGTAAATAATTCCTTAATATTGATTAAAAAGTCCTAGATCCACTGGTTCACCCATTACAGGTTAAACTGTCTTGTAAGTGGAATAATCTGCCAGGGGAACTGGTACTTCTTTATCAAACTGAAGGAATTATTGAGTTAAAACAAACTCCTGCCTCTTGCTGAAAAGTTACCTGTGATTTAATTTTGTCTTATTTCAAGTGTATAAAATACTGGAGTGGGCTGCACAGTGGCGCAGTTGGTAGAGCTGTTGCCTTGCAGCAAGAAGGTTCTGGGTTCGATTCCCGGCCCCGGTCTTTCTGCATGGAGTCTCCATGTTCTCCCTGTGCATGGTGGGTTTTCTCCAGGTACTCCGGTTTCCTCCCACAGTCCAAAAACATGACTGTCAGGTTAATTGGCCTCTCCAAATTGCCCCTAGGTGTGAGTGTGTGTGTGCATGGTTGTGTGTCTCTGTGTTGCCCTGCGATGGACTGGCGACCTGTCCAGGTGACCCCGCCTCTCACCCGGAACGCCAGCTGGAGAGGCACCAGCAATCCTCCCGACCCCACTGAGGGACAAGGGTGCAAGAAAATGGATGGATGGATGGATGGAAAATACTGGAGTTAGAAACTCAAACAAATATACTTGGCCTGGAAAACACATAATGCTCCATTTACAGGATACAAAATGTCAAAAACGTCCAACATTTTTAACGTTTCTGTCTCACCGTTTCCTCCAACTCCTCTTTTAACCTGGGAGAAGATTAGAAGAGGAGTTGGAGAGAGAAGTGGCGGCCATGTCGGCGCAGGTCCAGCATCTGGTGGAGCAGAAGCTCCCCGAGGCGACCCGGTCCGTCCTGCAGGAGAACTCGGAGCTGCAGAGCCTCCTGGGCCGGCTGTCGGCGCTGAGCCGCTCCCTGCAGCGGGAAAACGCGGCGCTGAGGGAGAGGAAGAAGCAGCTGAGCGTCGACACGGACATCCTGGAGGAAACGCTGCGCCACGCGGCGCGGGCCAGCTGCGTGCGTCAGAAGGTGAGAGGGAGGTTTCTGCAGCGGCGTGCCGGCTGCCCGTTCGGACCTCAGCAGTGCTGCTCTGCTGTCCTTCAGGACGTGCAGCAGCTCACAGGAGAGCTGCAGCGGCTGCAGCAGGACGACAGGGTCAAGCAGCAGCAGCTGCAGCGGATTCAGGCGGAGCAGGCTGGACTCCTGGCTGACATGGAGGCACTCAGGTCAGAATCCACAATGGTGACAAGGGCTATCACAATTAATCAATACATCAATTAATCACACGATAAATCAAAGTAAACTCAATAATTTCCATTTATATTCTCTTTTCTCTTTCTTTCTACCAAAAACTGGATGATAAGAGTCTTCAGTCTGGTGTTTTGGTCTCAACTAAACCTTTTATTGCAGGATCATTTTGTTTACAGTCTTTACAAACGCGGTAATTATTTGGTGTTTGTCATTTTTTAAATTTATTTTAGATGTTTAAAATGTCTTCCAGTTTCAGTCTGAAATGTTCATCAGAATTTAAAGTTTATTGATCTTTGAGAATTTGTTCTTGCATTATTATGCCATTATTACCATTATATTACTTAAAAATGGTCTCGAAACAACAACGCCATTTACTGAAGTAACTTCACTGCAAAAACACAAAATCTTACTAAGTATTTTGGTCTCGATTCTCATGCAAATATCTTAATACACCTGAAATGAGACAAAACTGACTCAAGTAACTTTTCAGAAAGACATATGAGCTTGTTTTCAGTCAATAATTCCTTAAAATGATGAAAATGTTCTAGTTCCACCTGCAGATTAATTATCTTATAAGAAGGGAAAAATATCTTGTTGGAAGTTACATAATCTGACGGTGAACTAGATTTTGTGTTTTTGCAGTGTAATGATTATCTTAGAGTTGGGAGTTACTGAAATAACTTTACAATAATTGTCTAATTTACTGAATGTAAATAAGTGGTGCTGTTGGGCGGCAGCACTAAAAGCTGTAATGGAAGAGCTCGGTTCTGCTTTCAGACTGGACCGGGCCGCTCTGTCTGCAGAGTGGAGCCGGAGCCGATCGGAGAGGAATCAGCTGCGGGTGAAGCTGACGGAGGAGAGGAGGAGGAGGAGCAGGATGAAGAGCGTCTTGCAGGAGGCAGCCAAGGCTCTCCGACAGGCCCTGAAGGTACCAGAGTCAGGTTTTACAGAACCAACCAGAACTCCTGGTACCGTACAAAAACCTGGATCCAACCCAGTTATGGTCCATCTCTGTTCACCTGTTGACAGAAAATACAAAAATGAAGAGAATAATAAGAATAAATGATCTAAACCTGGCAGGATTATGAATAGTTTTGTTTCCATCAGCAGGCTCCAGCAGAGCAGCATGAATGGGACAGCGCCCCCCAGTGGAGGCGGCTGCTGCAGAACCTGCAGGAGGTTCTGGACAGACAAACGGGAAGCTGTTCACAGGCATCGCCACGGTAACAACACACGCTTTACTGCACGCTTTAACCTGCAGCTGATGTTATTTAAAGCTGCAGTGTGAAACTTTTATAAAAGATGGGTTTTTTTAAATTATTTTCTACATATTAGTTTAACAGTTACCATGTTAAAGTTTAATACGAGGCAGATAATCTGAAAAGGTTGATCTCCTCCACAGCTAGTAGTACCATCTTAACGAATGCACCAAAACCAACCAATCAGGGCCAGGAGGCGGGGCTTAGTGCTATCAGTCACCTCCTGTACTCATTGCTAGCTGTGCTAACAGCAGGAAAACAACTTACCAGAAAAACCGTACATCGGCCGTCAATGGCTACTATGCTAATTAGCTTTGGCATTCACAAGGAGAGTGATTGGCAGCGCTAAGACCCGCCTCCACGCTCTGATTGGTTGTTCCTACGGTAGTTAGCACTGGGAGAAAGCAGAGGAACTCAGATTATCTGCCTCATAACAAACTGTCATGACATGATAGCAATTTCAACAAATATGTAAAACATATTTATAAAAATTACACATCAAAATCCACTTTAGATAAATTATGATTCTCTTCAGAGCAGCAAAACTTCACAAATTTCTCCTGAAAACTGAGTTGCCAGTCAGGACTGATCCTCGTTCTTAATAAAAATGTTTCCTTTTTTTGGGATGAAAACCTGAAAGTTTTCCAGGCTGAATTTCGTCCATGTTTGCGTCTGAACAGAGCAGAAAGTCAGAGTTTCCAGTCCCAGCCGTCCCATCACAGAACCCGCGATTCCTGCCCGGTTTCCCGACCCGGACCGAAACCCGGAGGCGCCCTCTGCAGGTCGGGAGCTGCATCGTGCAGCTGCCTCCTTCCTCTGCACAGGTTCGTTCAAACAAAACCAGTCGGTAGGAGACTCAGGTTTGTTTTAATTTTCAGGAACCTTTTTAAAGCTGCTATCAAACTTTAAATTAAAATGATTCTCACAACGTGTTTAATTTGTCTCCTCTTTGACTCAGGAAGCCCACGATTCAGAAGAGCTCCAGCTCTGTGAACTTTTCTCATTCACCTGTGGGATTTCTGACGTCCAAACAGTCAAACGGCCAAAACATTCTTCAAATAAACCCAAAAAACACGAGAAAAGATTTAATCATAACAGAAAAATATATTTAAACAGAGAACGCTCCACCTGTTGAGATTCAGACCTACATCTGTAGGGTTTATTTAGTAAAAATATTTCTGCACAAAGTGATTTTCTTAACCTGGTTTTAAAGGGTTGCTGTTCTCCAAAATGTCTTAAAATACACCCATCGAGGGCAGAGGTGTCATAATTTGGTTTCGTAATGATTTTAAAATCTTTTTTTTTTTTGAGCTGGAATGATTTGTAACACCTGATACCAAAAGTAATAAGTTAATTTAACAGTTTTAGGCTGAATCATGTAGGGAAACTAAAGAGAATATGAATAACATAAGATTATTGATATTATATAACAATAATTGATCATCAATAGATAATGTTTTATCTATTGATCACGTTTTTTATCGTAATGATAAAATGCCAATGATTTATTATGCAACACTTAACCTTTAAAATAATTCTCATAATTATTCAACTTCATCCATCAAACTAATTACCTAAACATAATTTTAAACAGATTTCAATTCCAGTCAGTTTTTTAGATGAAAAGTTTATCTTGTAAATCTTTGGGAATAAAAAACTTTAAAACATGACTCGAGTTTTTCTCCCTGAAACACTGAAGCAGTTCATTTGTTTCCTCCTGGATGCGTCTTGTTCCGTTTACCGTCCATCAAAAATTATGAAACAAAGACGGAGAGGAAATGGGAAATATTTACGCCAGAAACGCTTCAGGATCTTTAAGTTTGCATCTATTATCGCCATCTACTGGTGCAGTGCGGGTATTTCAGCCCCAATCTGACTTTTTACAAGAAAAATATAAAGATTATGAAATATGAACACTATGTTCACAGAGTTTATAATACAATAATTCAAACCAAACACACAGATTTTAACTCTTTAATCAATAATCATGGTTAAAGGCAACGTTTCAGGCACTTCAATTCTCACGTGAAGATGAAAGTCAGCACCTTAACGAACAACGTTTATATTACAGACGAGACAAACTGGTGAACGACTAGACTATGACCACCGTATGTACAATGAAATACATATCTGCATTAAAAACTATACTCTGATAAATATATAACTTCATGGATTGTTGAGGAGTATTAGGAAGTATTCAAAATACTGCAGTTGTAGAAGTACAGTTGAGTATTCAGGGGTTTGGGATGATGGGAATATTTCCACTCGAATATGAAAACGTGGATTTAAATGATTATCTGAGCTGAGAGAAGAAAACATTTCAGGCACAATCTGAAGGTTACATTCATATTCAAAGGGCACTTTGGACTCATGGAGGTGGAAAGAAAATACGTAGATAAATAGAAAAGGAAAAAAAAAAAAAATCCAGGAATCTCATTGGTTGTCGGGATTAAGGGAGGAGAGGTTGTTCTGTGAGAACCAATAGCAGCGCAGCGTTGGTTGGGGTCAGGGGTCAGTCGAACATTCCCCTCCGCGTCGGGCTGGGCGAAGTTTTCCTGCCGAGTCGAGGCGTTCCCTGAAAGACACGGCGACACGAACGGGTCAGCGGGTCGGCGACAGGCCGTCCTGTAACCGTGGAAACGGAAACTCACAGGCGACTGGGCTTTGGAGAAGTTGACGTGGGCGTAAAGCAGCACGGCGATGTCTTTGTGTCCGGCTTCCAGGGCGATGGACAGAGCGTTACTCCCATCCTACAGGGAGGAAGGCAGAGATGTACATGTTTATATTATTTTAGAAACACTAAAATAAAAACGCTCATCAGTCTGAAACATTCTGCACTGTGCAAGAAAATGGGGGTATCTCCGTATCTTAAATATTCAGAATATTCAAATTTGTAGAAACATAATTTCTACAAATTTTGCTAAACATTTTAGCAAAATTTTCAGCTGTCAATGTTTCTACACTGTAAAAACACAAAATCTTACCAAGTATTTTTTGTCTAGTTTCTAGTGTAAATATATTAGTTCACTTGAAATAAGACAAAACCAACTAATTTTTCAACAAGTTTTTGTTTAAATTCAGTTATTTCTTAACTCTAATGAAAAAGTGCTAATTCCACTGGCAGATTGTTTCACAAGACATTTTTCTCATGTCATCAGTGAAATAATCTGCTAATTGAGCCTGTAATTAATCACATTTTAATCATCAAAATAAGCAACATTTTAATTCAAAACCATTTTCCTACTAAATTATTGAATAAATAAACATTTGAGCTCAACAATGGAAATATTTATTGTTTTTAATCTGTTATTTAATCTTCAGATTGATGGTGAATATTTTATAAACATTCAGATTTCTGGTGTTGAACTTCTTTGAACAGATCTGGACGTTGATGTTAGCGTTAGCGCCTCTGCTGCTACTACATGTTTAGCATTCAGATGCTATTTTAGGCTTGAATAACTTTGCTAATATGCTAACTGCTTTTAGCACAACTTGAACATAATATTATTTTTGATCGCTTTTAGAAGCAGAAATTAACCCCAGTGATCCAAGAGAAGCAGTTTTATCGTCCGTCTCTGTTAGCCAATGTCACTGGTGCATCAGACTTACAGGCGTACCAGAAACACAATGCGAAGGTTCCGGGTCAGGACCTTTATGCGTTTTAATTCTCTGCAGGCTTTAGGCTCTGGGTGGAGTTTAACTCACGCCGTCGCTGAGCGTGGCGTCGCAGCCCGCCTGGCCCAGCAGCAGTTTGACGATCTCGACGTGGCCGTGTTCGCTGGCGCACATCAGCGCCGTGGAGCCCTCATCGTCCTGGACGTTGACGTCGGCTCCGTGGGCCAGCAGCGCCCGGACCATGTCCATCCTGCCGTGACTGACGGCGAGCATCAGCCCCGTCTGACCGGCCTGCAGGACGACAAACGGAGTTTTAAACCCCAACCTGCTGCTGCGTCATTAACAAATGTTTCTAGAGGTCATCAAAGGTCAACCAACCCTCCTATATTTACAAAATCAAACTAGGCTACGGAGATTTAGCTACACAAACCAGTGCAAACTTAAAAAAGGTCACCTTTGGTGACCTCTGGAAACTTTTCTGATCTTAATTATCACGGCACACCCAAACGTTTGTGCTGCACAAACGTTTGACACTAACTTTGTTTAATCTGAATAAGGTGTTTAGGTTGGGGGAGATCCTGATTTCTCAAAGGTCGTGACCTCCAGTGACCCACCTGACTGGCGCGGGCGTTCACGTCTCCCTTACTGAAGAGCTCCTCCACAATGGACATGTCCTTCGCCGTTTCCACGGCAGCCAGAGCAGCGAGCATGATGGGAGTGTAGCCGGCCTTGTTCTGCTGGTTCACGTTGCACATGTCTGAAACGCACACACACACACACACACACACACACACACACACACACACACACACACACACACACACACACACACACACAGAGTCTGAACAGTCATGTCACATTTTATCCGACTTTCACATTATTGATGTGAAACATGCGTATTGATTCTGCACCAGCAGAAACCAGACGCCGTAAATCAGGAAGTAAACAAAGACTGAAAATTATGACAATTATGAAATGAATCCAGTGAAGCATCACCTCACAATCTCGCCTCCTGGTTCTGACTTCTGTGCACAAGATGCAGTCAAAGCTCCAATAAACATGATTTCTACAAGTTCTGCTTTTTAAAAAATGTATTTACTTCCTTCATAAAATTAAAAAAAAAAAACTAATTGTTTTTCAATAAAAAGTTTTGCCGCCAGGAAATTTTTTTATCAGCAATGGAAACTCTTTTTTCGCATCACACGAGTCCCATGATCAGCAACTGGATGTTGCTACTGGCAGAAACCACGAAGAAGAAGATGATTTATCACGTGAATAAACTTATTTTCATTACTGTATTTTTCGCACTATAAGGCGCACCTTCAATGAACGGCCTATTTTAAAACTTTTTCATATATAAGGCGCAAAGAATAGACGCTACAGTTTGGGTTGCCAATTTGTTCTGTACTCTATTATTACACATCCACATCTGTAAAGAAATGGTCCCCAAGTGCTTTATATAGTAGCTGCCCCGGTCACTGTTTCACTCAAGGTGTTGGTGTTGTGATATTGTGCCCAACTGCTTTCTGGGTAACAAACCAACCGACACGCTGCTGCCGCTGCAGTCTCTGTCTCTCTTTCCCCGCCCCCTGGCTTTAAAAGTATTATCAAACTTTATTAACAAACCAGCGTTCTGACAACTATCCCAGCATGCACCGCGCACTTCTTCTTCTACGGGGGAAAATGAAGTCTGCGGCTGCTTACCGTAGCTGCTAGACCTGTTGTGGCTCAATATTGGTCCATATTTAAGGCGCACCGGGTTATAAGGCGCACTGTCGGCTTTTGAGGAAACTGAAGGTTTTTAGGTGCCTTATAGTGCAGAAAATACGGTAAGTTTCTTATTTAATGGAAACATCACAATTTGAAAATTGTGTTCCATCGACATTCGTGGAATATTGACAACGTTTTACACACATTTGTGATGGAAACGCAGCTAATGGTCGTTTCTGAATGTCTTTATAGACTGAAGGTGTTTATAAAGTCTCACGTCTGCTAAGGAGCGAATCGTCTCAGCTCTCACCTGCGTCCAGCAGCTTCTTCACCACCTGGAAGTTGGAATGAGAAACGCTGTAGTGCAGCGCCGTGTTGCCGTTGCCGTCGGCCATGTTGACGACGTGGCGCAGCACGTCCATAGAGACGGCCTCGAAGGCGCGCAGGTAGTCCTCCACCATCGGCGCCAGCGCCGCCTTCTGGCTGGACGCGCGGAACCACTCGTGCTGCACCGTGTTGAGGCTGGCTCTCTGTGGAGGAGGACGGGTTACTGACCCGGTTCCATCTCAAGCTGACAGGTCAATCTATTTTATATGGACCTATTGCAGTGAGGCGCTGTGCGCACCAGAACCCACCCCCATGTCCCTGCTGGAGGGTAAAAAGCTGCTAGCTGATGACTAGCATTGGTTTTAGCTGTGATCAATATATTGCGCTAAATGTACGCATGATGCATAAAAGAAAAAGCGACACAGAGCTTTACTGCTAATTGTCAACTCTACGACAACAACAAGGTTGAGAAAAAGTTTTAATTAAATAAAGATAAGGAAGGAGAGGAAAGTAGGTCAGTTATGCTAGTTGTGCTAGCTTGACTTTGACAAACTTAACATGCAGATGTGCTGTGGAACTTTATCAAGTTTTTAACACAACATTCACTTTATTCTTGTGGATAAATAATTGAAAACCTGATAAAAAACTGATGGTAGAACTGAAAGTTTCTCACCAGATCTTTGCTGCTCACTGCCTTCGAGTCGCTCAGGTGAGTTTTGAGAACGTCGCACGCTGCCAGCATCTTCTCACTCAGCTCATACCTGCAAAACACAAGAAAACGGTTCATCAACACCTGCATGGTTTATGTGTTTAGATCCTACTTTCTAAATTATGGCAGATCAAAACCTGAAGGCAGATTATTTCAGCAACATATTACAGTTTGACTTTGTTAATCAGAAAAAACTGAGCAGTTTTCCATGTTGACGTCTGATCAGTTTTTTATGCTAACTTCATCAGCTGCTTGACCTTTAGGAATCTATAATCACAATCCAACGTCACTGAAGTCAATAAATCTTCAGCAGAAATTAAAGTAAACAAGTTTATGAAAGAGAGCAAGTTAATAAATCCAGCAAGAAAACAAAAATCACAGTGAGAAAAAAAAAATCACTGAAATATTGAAAACTGGTCGAGATGCACCAGAATTTTTCAGGACTAAAACATCCATCCATTTTCTAACACCCTTGTCCCTCAGTGGGGTCAGGAGGTGCTGCTGCCTCTCCAGCTAACGTACCGGGCGAGAGGCGGGGTCACCTGGTCAGGTCGCCAGTCTGTCACAGGGCAACACAGAGACACACAACCATGCACACACACACTCACACCTAGGGGCAATTTGGAGAGACCAATTAACCTGACAGTCATGTTTTTGGACTGTGGGAGGAAACCGGAGTACCAGGAGAAAACCCATCATGCACAGGGAGAACATGGAGACTCCATGCAGAAAGACCGGGGCCGGGAATCGAACCCAGAACCTTCTTGCTGCAAGGCAACAGCTCTACCAACTGCACCACTGTGCAGCCCAGGACTAAAACATTTAACCAAAAACCCAACAGAAAATTTAATGACGAAATGATCCCCGTTTATGTGCCAAAGCATTTCAGCCTCACAGTGGATCAGGTTTCCTGTTGGTTGATGCGTTTATAGACTTTGTGACTTTTTAGTTTCAATTAAATTAAACAGGAAAAGACATTAGTTTGTGTATGTGATCAGAAATAATTGATCAAACTGTTTTGATCAGATTCGTCTCAGTGACAGACCTCTCTCTCTTCTCGTTCTCTGAACCTTCCTCTTCGTCCTTCATATCCTCATCCTCGGCTCCCTCGTTCTGGAACTCCTCCCCGATTCTCCTTCCTCCCACTTCCTGGTACTCTTCCTCCTTCTCTTCGTCCCCCTCCTCTTCCTCAGACCCAGAAGAGCTGCTGTCCTCAGAGCTGGACTCGTCACTAGATGTAGTTTCATATCTGGACCACAAGGGGGCGAAAAAGGATCAGATTTTATCACCTGGATGTGAGTTTAAGAGAAAAGAGGATCAAAAACGCAGAGGTGGGCAGATTACACAAACTGCATCTAAGAGAGAGAGAGCACTCCAACATGTTTCACTCACGTAAAAGGACAAAGTATCCGTCCAAGAAATTCCTCAAGCCAAAAAGTTAAGAGTAGAAATACTTCATAAAACTTAAGATGAATAAAAATACTCCTAAAAGTAATTTTTTTCTAGAAAGTTACTCCAGTAAAGGTAACTAGTTACTCTCCAACTCTATCAAACAGGAACGGCTGAACGTTTCGCTCACCCTCCGTTGACGCCAACAAACTGCAGGTTCTTCTTGGTGCCGTTGGCGTCGGGGCGGCCATCTTTCTTCTTCATGATGGATTTCAGGGTGTTCTGACTTCCTGGCTGACCTGCAGCGAGGAAAACACAATCGTTTAGACCGGGACAGAACATACACGTCATTTTAAAACTAAAATTACACAAAATGACTCAACAATTAATCAAGCATGAACTCTTCTAATTAAGTAAATAATCAGTTTATTTATTTATTGTAGGAATCGAGTTGTAGAATCCAAACTTCAAATCGTTTTTGTTGTTAAATAAAAGTTTGATCATTAATCTGAGCTCAACTGAAGAAAACTGGAAGCATCTGAGTGGCGATACGAAGATCTGAGAAAAACCAAAAATACAGAGAGAAACGGAGAGACAGAGAAAGAGATGGAGATGAAGAGAGAAAAAGATGAGAGAAAGATGGAGAGAGAGAGAAAGAGAGAGAGAGGAGATAATCTCTTGTGTTTTTCCTCTTTTCTGCTGACAGGGATCAACAGAGGCTGCAAGTGTGGAGCATCAAGTTACAACATGAACCAAGAGAGTGTGTGTGTGTGTGTGTGTGTGTGCGCGCGCGCGCGTCATTGGACTCGTTTGCCGTGTTTTGACAGGTGTAAGTGTGAGCAGGTGATGTTTGTTCTTCCTCATCTTTTGTCTGCTGTTTATCTTCAGATTACAGTGAGGTGAGATTAGATTACAGCAGTTCTAATCTGAGCCTCCAGGAACAAAAACTATCTGACCAATAAAACACACACACACACACACACACACACACACACACACACACACACACACACACACACACACCAGCTGGTGGAGAAGCTGCATGACGACCTGAGGGAGAAGATTCCCTGCTCTGATTGGCTGATTATCAGATTTAAATGGATCAGGTTTAGCCTCAAACCTCCAGAGGGCGCCGTTAATAACCATTAATTAATAGATACATTTATTTATTTATGGAGGGATGGATGGGTGGGTGGACGGACAGACGGTTCTGTACCGTGCAGCGCCGTAGACATCTGCAGGTCCATGCGGCTCTTCTGCTCCGCGGCGCTGATCTGCTGCGGTGAGTTTTCAGGACGCTCTGCAGCCTCAGCGTCTGGTAGCGGCAGCATCAGGCTGCGGTCTGACGACAGACGGAAACTTTAAAAACTGATCCAGGCTAACGATGAAAACATCTTGTTTTTGTTTTTTAATCGCTCAGATGTTGCAGCTGAACACAGAGGAAGATTAAAAACAGAATCACATACAAAACAAATATAAACAGCATTTAATCGCCTGACAAAACTAGCTCAATAATTTCCATTTGATGATTTATTGTTTCTCTTTTCTACCAAATTCTGGATGATTTTTATAATAAAAAAACATCCAGAAAAAACTAAATAAAACTGATTGCATTTTATTATTTAATGCAGTTGTTAAGAAACAGCAGCAGTTAATAAAACGGTTGGAATTACAGCTTTTTTACTCCAGAGCTGTTAAATCTGGTGAACTTATTTCCTTCGGAGGGAACGGGTCAGTCACTCAGAGCTCCACAGAAACTGCAGAACCCGGTCAGGAGGAGTGGTCGTTACGTAACGCACAGAGAGCCATGAACCAGCATCAATAGGGAGGTGTTAGCCAAGGCGGGGCGGCCCACAGGAAAAAAAAAACACAAAACAAACAGGAGAGCGATTGGTGCGGCTGCGGCGCCGCCGGCCGCCTGCAGCAGTGAGCTCAGCGCTGGGTCCGGTCCAAAACCCCGCTGCATTTTTTTTAGGGTCAGGGATAACTTTGGTCTGTCTGATCCAATCAGGATTATCTTTAGGCCTCGTCTGAACACGACCAGAACACTTCATGTCATGAAGCTCCTCGCTGCGCAAACATTCACATTGGGAAGATTATTATTCTGGAGAGGAAAGGTCTGCAAGCCAAATATGGAGGAGAGGAAAAAACCCAAACAAGTCGGCCGAGCGGGATCACATCGCGTCGTTAACAGGTTCTTCAGCTGGCGGTAGAGAGAGCGCCTTCATACAGAGACTTTACGGGCCAGGAAACGTTCACACAGCAGCCGAATGAAACCCAAATCAGATCATTTTCCACAAACGTGACTCAAATCGAGGCCCGTCACTTTCGCTGGATTATAAATTCTCCCAGAAGTTATTGCAATAAACAGTAAAATTGTTGATTAGAGACCATTTTGAAGTAAAATAATGCAGAAAATCCTGCTAAGCCTGGCGGTAGAGGCCTCTGTTACCCCTTCACCAGTTACCCCACCGGGTTTCTGGCTTCTGAAAATAATGTTAAAAGTTGACAACAAAAGAAATAACAGCAGTGGATTCAATAAAATGAGTCTTTCTGCAGTCATCTTTTTGAATAGATAATTATCTACCAAGATTACTGATGTTTTATTATATATAAATGTAGCTCTTTGCTATACTGGTGTGGAAAAAATAAAATAAAATAAAACAGCCTGAGCCAGACTTATAACACTGGGGGAAACCCTGATAACGGTAATGACATAACAATAAAAATGCAGAAACTCATTCTCAAAGATCAATAAACTTTAAAGTCTAATGAACGTTTAACTCTGGAACTGGAAGATATTTTAAATATCCAAAATAAACTGAATTGTTCAAAAGCGGCCATTTTGAGAAACGCTGCAAACACTGGACCCAGAATGAAGTAGTTCGCACTACATGCCTCTTTTGCCTGTTTTCCCTGTCTAAGCTAGATGGTTTAGATTTAGTTACCAGACTCATAATAGAGTTTAATTATTGTTGTTTCAGTTGTTTTGGTCATTTATTTTGGATATTTCAAATGTTTTCCTATTCCAGAGTTAAATGTTCTGAAGAAATTTAAAAAAGGTTTATCTTTGAGGGGGTGGACTTGCATTAATGTCGCCGTTATTAATTAGTTTATTATTAGTTCAAAATGGTGATATTTTTACTTATTGCAGTTTTTTCTGCGACGAAATATCATCCAGCAAAATTTGTTATGGTGACAGGAAAGAAATCCCAATAAAACACAGATATTTGAGGTTCTAATGAACGTTACACAAATCACTGTGGTAGAAAATATTCAGCCACATTTATTTATTTATGTATAACTTTAATATGAAGCATATTTATTTATTTCTGCATTTATGGAACTAAAACACTGATAGGAAAGAATCCTGTCAGCCTGTAAATGTTTTATTGTTCTGAGATATATTTAGAGCTTCACCAGGCCTGTTAAGTCACATTTTGTGTGTGTGTGTGTGTGTGTGTGTGTGTGTTTTCAGTTGTCTGCCCTTGAAACTATGCCTTAATTGCCTGGTATGACTGTCAGCCAATCATAAGCCGAGCCACATGTTGCCCTCGGAGGGAGAGGAATGCTGTGTTTGGAAACTGAAGTCAGGAGAATGTGAAACATCCTCACCTCTGCAGGAATCCGAGTGCAGCGCCAGGATGTTCTCCGCGCTGCCGTACTTCATCACCGTGTTGATGGATGACAGCGTGCTGACCAGCTGGCTGCTGATGGACCCGAACTGGGACTGTGGCTGGCCGAACGCGTCCGCCAGCTCGCTGTAGTTCTCCGCCAGCAGCATCTGCTGCTCCTGCAGCAGCTTCTGCACCCTCTCTATGTAGTGGTCCAGTCCGACGCCACCTGGTGGCGGCGCTGCAGCGGCGGCTTCGGTCTTCTCCTCTTTGCTTGGGGCTGAGTCGGGAGGCTGAGAAGGACCACATGCGATGTTTCTGGTTTTTAACCCAATCAGGAAATTGTCGTGGATGCTAACCGGGCCGACTCCACACTCTTTGGTTCTGGTCGGGTTTGGTTTGCTGGGAAGCGACCCGACGTCGCTGGTGGTTCCAACAGCGACGGACCGCGTCTTTGCCGTCGTCGGGGCGTCTTTGACAAGCCCCTCCCCAGCAGCCACGGTCCTCGTCTCGGGCGGCGCCGTGTTGGTCTGCTTGTCGCAGCTGCTCCGCTCCATGTCCGTGGACGAGTCCGTCACCTCGGCCGTTCTCGTGTTTGTGGACCTGCTCTCGTATTCTGTGTCGGTACCAGTCTGCTGTGACGCCGAATCGGGAGCAGCCATAACGGCAGAGTCCATCGTACCGACAACATCCGGGTCGGTTCCTCGCGACACAAACGTCTTCACAGGAGTGACGTTGACGTCCACCGAGCAATCCCCGCAGCCGACTGATCTGGACTGCTTGATCGGCTCCACTGCGGTTCTGCAGAAGCCCGGTCCGTCCAATGACTCCTCAGTGTTTACTCCCGCTTCAGAAATACTCGGCTCCATGCCAACCTGCTGGTGCCTCGTCTCCACCCGTCTCCCCACGCATTGGTCGCTCACCTCCACCCGTTGATGCACCACCCACTGGTCCATCGGGAGGTCGGGTCCGGTGGCAGTGCTGTGCGCGCTGGGCTGGCAGGACACTCCCACCGTCTGGGTCTGCAGGCTGAACTCCAGATGCTCGCCCACTCCCTGGCTGCGCATCTGGACTTTGGCTTCCACCGAGGCGTTGTACGTCTCCGGCCTCACCATCAGCCCCTTGTCGGCCTTCTTCTTGCTCGACCCTCCGGCGGCTTGGAGCTCCAGTTTGAGCTTCCCCATCTCCATCTCATGGGTGGTTTCTTTGAGCTGGACCTCCAGGCGGTAGATCTTCTCCTTCAGAGCTTCGATGGTTTGCTGTTGAAGCTCGATCTCCTTGTCTGCTTCACTGGTCACGCCCAGCATGGCCTCCGTCACAACAACTCCGGCGCTCCGCGTCTCCAGCCGCTCCGTCACCACCCCCACATCCCGGAGACGACTGTCTTTTTGTGGTTTGCTTAGCGAACCCGAAAGATTGTTCATGTTTTCTTCTGTAACTACACCGATTGACTTCTGGAGGACTCGTTTTTGCAGGTTTTGCGGCTGAACTTCAGCAACGTTATTCTCCTTGGTCGTCTTCTCCAGAGCCTGGACCTCAGCAGCAAGTCGCCTGAACTCCTCCAGCCGCTGGGCGCTCTGCTCCTGCGCCTCGGGCTCGATGATGCGCAGCTCCGTCTCCTTCTGGATGGATCCGGAGTTCTCCATTTGGTCAGCACTGCCCACACTGTAGGAACGCTTGCGGAAGCCACCGAGACCTTGGGTTTTACTCTGAGCGGCCAGCTGTCGTTTCTCCTCCTGCAGGACGGCGATCTTCACCTGCAGGATAGGAATGGATTTCACCTGCTCCTCCAGCTCTTTTAGCCTCTTGAGGGCCACGACCATCTGCTCTCGGATCTGCTGCAGGTGCAACGGGCTGACGTTGGTCACCGGCGTGGCGACGCCTGAGCTCATGGGGCTGTGGCGGATGGAGCTGCCTCTGGACTGCGAGTGGTAGGGGTTATACTCCCCATTAGAAAGGCCGTTGATGGGTAGAGGCTGGTGGGTGCTGGGGGAGATCTGGCTCGTCGCGACTGAACTCGAGTAAGACGACAGGGAGCTGCTGGAGCCCATTCCACCAAAGCTGGCGAGGCGACGGCGGGGAATCAGAGGCTCGTTGTGCGCTTGGACGAGCAGACGCTCCTGCTCGAGACGACGGCGGGTCTCCATGAGCGTCTTTTCCACTTGGGGGTTGTGACGAGGAGCAAACCTGGGGGAGGGCGGCGGGAGAAGCTGCTTCTGCTCAGCCAGGGAGGACTGACCCAAAGGGACGTCACCGGTCGCCCTGGGGAGCGTGGGGGTCAACGCAGCGGCGTCCGGGTGCCGTGAGGTGAAAAAGACCGGAGACTGCTTGCCGTCGCTGTTGGAGGAGGACAGGGAGTCCGTGGAGGTCCATTCAGGCCGCGCGCCGCCCCCCGCAGTGCTGCCCCGAGGCGTTGCCAGAGGTCTGGCGGCTTTGGGTTTCCTCTGGATGCTCAGCTTCTTAATGGTGTTGCCCCTCTCGATGTCGTCGACATATTTGAGGAAATCCAGGTCTAACTGGTAACCGTATGGAGTTTCCACGTAGTAGGAGTCCTTCTCATCTCCGGCGCCCGGGCATGTTTGTGCTCTTTCTGGAAGAGATGACAGGGACACGTTTCAGATTTTCTCAAAATCATTTAAAGAAAGCTCAACTTTAACATTTTAGCAGCAGAAAAAGTTAGTTTTGCTAACCCTAAAACGCCAATAAACAATAGTTCCACCGATGTTAAAATTTTACACCAACACAACATTTAGCTGACGCTAACGCTAAAGCACCACATCAACATGGTATTTAGCTGAAGCTAATGCTAAGGCGCTAACTTCAACTCAAATTTTATCTGCACCTGAAGACAACAAAACTTGAGGACCAATTTAATTTTGATATTATAATTTACGTTCTATAATTCCCTCAGACATTGATTATTATCTTGTTGTCTGTGTTTTATTTTATTTAATACTTGAATAATTCTCATCAGTCGATAAAATTTCAGCTGTTGAACTTTATCCAACTGAAAGTTTACAAATCAGCCAAGTAAATTAGAGATTTGGAAATTTATCCAGAAAAACTTAATCTGAGGGAAGCAAAGTGCGCTAAACGTTTTCAAAGCTGAAAATGAGACGTTTCTACAGCCAGACGTTTCCGCCGCCAGACGTTTCCGCCGCCAGACGTTTCCGCCGCCAGACGTTTCCGCCGCCAGACGTTTCTACAGCCAGACGTTTCTACAGCCAGACGTTTCTACAGCCAGACGTTTCTACAGCCAGACGTTTCTACAGCCAGACGTTTCTACAGCCAGACGTTTCCGCAGCCAGACGTTTCCGCAGCCAGACGTTTCCGCAGCCAGACGTTTCCGCCGCCAGACGTTTCCGCCGCCAGACGTTTCCGCAGCCAGACGTTTCCGCAGCCAGACGTTTCCACAGCCAGACGTTTCCGCCGCCAGACGTTTCCGCAGCCAGACGTTTCCACAGCCAGACGTTTCTACAGCCAGACGTTTCCGCCGCCAGACGTTTCCGCCGCCAGACTTCATTTCCCACCACTAGGGAAACTTTTTGAACTTACTTTGACATTTAACAAGTCATTTCAAAATATTCTTTAAATTTAATGCAAGAAAAAAATACTGTTCTCCAATTCAAAAACACTTCATTAATCCCCAAGTTAAATATTATTATTTATTTTACAATCTTCTGAGTTGTAGATGCTGATGGTGTCCTGTAGATGTCTGTATTACAGCATAACTGATGAAGCCTCTGACTGAAGACATTCTGTTATATTACAGTCCTGATTTTAAGAAGAATCCATCTTTACATATTAATATTTTTATGGAAAGTTCCAGAGTAATCCTCAGAATAAATAATATACCAATAAATACCATCCACCAGACGGGTCAGTCAGAGTTAACTTGGTTTAAATAAGGGAACTAATCTGCCATAATTTATGTAAACTCCTAAAATATCACCCTAAACTAACTTTTAAAGGAAATTTGACCACTTTTGTGGTGATTTACCTTCATAATTCAACAGTACATGGTATGAAATTACTCATGAGAGCAACAACAGCAGCAAACATGTAAATATTTTCACAATGTTCTGAAGCACCCTGACACAAGTAGAGAGCTGCGATTGTAAAAACTGTATCTGGCCAACAACAATCACCATAAACTGCCTGCAAGTACAAACACGTCTCCATCTGTGCTGCGAACGCATCGGGATCAGTCTGCTGAAACTCGGCTCAGAACTATGCAGGTCTGACGGAGAAAACCCAACAGGTAGCGCAGCTCAGCAGCTTGTTTACAGTCAACATGTTCTGGTCCAAAATCCATCCCACCGTCAACATTTCAGCTCATCCAGGCAGGACGACCAGCGCCGAGCGCAAACAGCGAAGACGGATCAATCAGAGCAAAGTTCAAGCTCCAACACGGCCAGCTTTCCGGGCCGCTGCCTTCAACACGACTAAGTACGGCGTCTTGTTCTTGGTATGCCTGGAACTCTCACCAACTAAAGAAAACACAGGCTGGAAGTAAACAGCCCCGCTCTTCCTCCCAGTGCTCCCAGTCCGCCCAGCTTCTGACGTCCCATTCGGCTGAAACAGAGGATTATGGGGGTTTAATCCCGCTGCTACGGCTTCACTCACCTCAGACCGACAACGCGCTCGCTATTCTTCTGGTTCAGTCAGCAGACAGAGCCCAGAGCAGGCCGCTTCCCTTCTCATTCTTCTCTCCACAAGAGGAGGAAAATAAGTTGGAGTGAAGTCAGCGCAGCGCTGCTCTGCAGCACCATTGGACGGCTGCTTCGCCCAATCCGGCGCGCCTCTGCTTCCCTTCCCAAATAAGAGTCCGGCTCTTTGGCGCAGGGGAGGGGAGCTCTCCACAATAACAGTCTGTTCTCCACACAAACAGATCAGCTAATGTACATGTCAAACTTTACGCTCTGGTTTAGGATCGGCCCGATTCAGGACCAGGTGCACCATCAAATGTTTAGAGGAAAGTTTAAAGGTATAGTTTCAACAAAATTAATCATTCAAATATATGCATGGCAAAACAACATGTCTAAAGGAAAATGAAATGTTCTTTAGTTCTGAAATCAGCAAATTGTTCATCTTTAACAGGTGCAGTTTTACATATTTTCCAGGCACATAACGGCATTTTATAGAATATTCAAATGACCTTCGGTTGTTATAAAATGCTGCATATACTAAATATGACTTAGACAAAATGTGAGTTTATAATTTAACACCTTGAAATTGGGCCTCTGTCTCTTTAAGAAGCTCCTGCTCTTTCTAAAACTTCAGGAATTCATCCCAACATGGCTGACGCACAAACGGCATCCACTAGCAGTGATGGACTATGAAGCCGTTTGTCTCGGCTCAATGGGAGTTAATTTATGCTTCATAAACTGATCCAATGGACGCTGGAAAAAAAACTATCGTCATGTTCAAGTTGTGCTAAAAGCAGTTAGCAAATCAGTGAAGCTATTCAAGCCTAAAATAGCATCTCAATGCTACATATGTAGCAGCCGTTAACGCTAATGTCAGCGTCCGCATTTCAAAAGAAGCTCCATGAATGACGAGGAGTTCAGTTTACATCAATCTGATGGTTGGTGTGAAAATATCCGTTTCTGAGCTCATATGTCTATTTATTCAACAACTTAGCAGGAAAAGGACTGTTGAGACGGTGATAAATCCTCGTTTCACACTTACTTCAATAAAGTTAATTAAAACTGAATAGATTCAGTTTAAATAATTTGAATATCCTGATTCTAAGCCGTTTCTCTCCTCTCAGACAAAGGCCTCGCTGTGTTTCCTGCAGCCCGGCCCTTTAAAGAACAAAACCGTGTTCTTCTGTTTGTTTTGGTGCATGAATGATCCGCTGTGAGGCTGCAGAGTCACAGTCTGGTGTCGGCTGCATGTGGCACCAGCGCTGACGTTAACGGGGAAGGGGGGGGGGGTCGTCGTGTCGGTACCAAGAGAGCCCTGCAACAGCTGAGCGATGACCTCATCACCGGGGGACGACTGGAGGCCTCCTGCAGTCACAAACAGCTGCTCTGCTCTCGGTCTGCCAGAAC
Organism: Poecilia reticulata; assembly: GCF_904066995.2. Classification (NCBI taxonomy): domain Eukaryota; kingdom Metazoa; phylum Chordata; class Actinopteri; order Cyprinodontiformes; family Poeciliidae; genus Poecilia; species Poecilia reticulata. Next base: position 32,983,603 of record NC_088838.1, read on the forward strand.
ACTTTCTCATCGATGCTCCGTTCCCACTTTAAGAGCGAAATCCAGCATTAAATGAGCCAAATAAAAAGCGTTTCGCCGAGTTTACGGCGTTTTCCGGCCTTTAAAGTTTCTCTGCCTGAATCCTGAATGTTTGCTCAAGACGGGAGGCTTCCTGAAGCTGCTGCCGGTAAACTTTCCCCAAACAGAGCTCCACCAGAGTGACTAAACTCTGCAAGTATTTAAGGAACTCGACAACAAAACCCCCACCTAAATAAATCTACACTGCAAAAACTCGAGCTGAGCATTTCTGGTTTCCAGTGCAAACGTCTTAGTTGCCTTGAAATCTGACAAAACTCACTTATAGGCAACTTTCCAGCAAGATGTAGAATCTTATTTTATGTCAACAATTCATAAATGTTGATGAAAAAGTTATTTTTTCACTTACAGCATGTGGAAAATATCTTGTTATATCTGCCAATAGAACTGGTTCTTTTTCATCAACATTTAGGAATCACTGACTTCAAACAAGAAAAATTAGTTTCAACTTAGTTTTCAAGTCACTGCAAAATCTTACCAAGTAGTTTTGTTTTAATTTCTATTGCTAATATCTTAATACACTTGAAATAAGACAAAACTAACCTAGAAGTAACTTTTCAGCAAGAAAAAGAAGCAAATAATTCAATAAATTGGGAAAGTAGTTCTTGTTCCATTGGCAGATTATTTAAATAATCCATCACTTTTCATCAATATTAAGGAATTATTTACCTAAAACAAGTTCTTATATCTTGCTGAAAAGTCACTTGTAAGTTAGTTTTGTCTTATTTTAAGTGAACTTAAGATATTTGCACTAGAATTAATTGGTAAAATTGTGTTTTTGCAGAACTTCAGACCTTTTACAGTGCATAAAGGAAAAGAAATGTTTTCTACAAATCATCAATTTCACAGTAAAAATAACAAACTCAAGACAAAGTGATCAACTGTAGTTAATCATCAGCTGCTCTCCGTGTGTTCGGTCCAGGATTTTCCTGGTTTTGAAGCTGAAACCACACACTAACTGGTCGCAGTCGCTTCAATGCACGTTTTTCCCTCCTGTCACCGAGTCGGCCCACACAGGAACCGCTCAAACGTTTCTCAGCCACTTCTACACTTCCCAAACATGTGCTGAACATCAGATCTCAGGAAAACGTCCAAGTTTTCCCTGGATGTGGCAGCAAGGAGCATTTTTTTAACAGCTGCTGTTTAAAAACTTCAGCAGCTCAGATGTTTCTCCTTCCTTCTGTTACGTCGCTTCGGTTCCAGGTTGATCCTCAAGGTGAAAATATACAAGCAGACGTTTGTTTATTTTTGCTCTGGCTGCGTTTAATGTTGAAGTTTAAAGCCCATAAAAGCTTTTTAACATCAGCCACAGAATAAATTCAGGGTTCTTATTTCTTCTAAGTATTTATACGAGACTTTAAAACGGAAATATTTAAATCTGCTGCAGTGCCTTCAAAGAGCAGGAGCTTCTTAAAGAGACAGAGCCCCAATTTCAAGACTTTAAACCTAAAAGTCAAATTCAATATATACAGCATTCTTATAACAACTGAAGGTAACATTGTTACTTTATTGTGCTGTAAAATACATAATACTGCCCCTTAAACTAAAACGTTTTCAACAACAAATTTTAGTTGTTGAAATCTGCATAAGCCCTGAGGAAGTGGACTACAGTCCCAAATGAAACCGAGTTTTCTGGACTGCCAGGTGTGAAAGCGCCTTAATCTCCTGTTTGAACTGAACACACTTCACTGAGTTTGGACTTCAGCACGGATGGGTGTTTCTAAATGCCTGAAATAATCTTTCCTGCTGCAGTAAAAGAAGTCCAGACATTATTAAGTTGGTGAAATACACACCCAGGTAAAGTAAGAGAAAATGCTTGGGTGGGTTGGTGGCGGGGCTGCACAGTGGCGCAGTTGTTAGAGCTGTTGCCTTGCAGCAAGAAGGCTCTGGGTTCGATTCCCGGCCCCGGTCTTTCTGCATGGAGTCTCCATGTTCTCCCTGTGCATGGTGGGTTTTCTCCAGGTACTCCGGTTTCCTCCCACAGTCCAAAAACATGACTGTCAGGTTAATTGGCCTCTCCAAATTGCCCCTAGGTGTGAGTGTGTGTGTGCATGGTTGTGTGTCCTGTGTGTCTCTGTGTTGCCCTGCGACAGACTGGCGACCTGTCCAGGGTGACCCCGCCTCTCGCCCGGTACGCTAGCTGGAGAGGCACCAGCAACCTTCCCGACCCCACTGAGGGACCAGGGTGCAGGAAAATGGATGGATGGATGGGTTGGTGGCGTTGGTGGCCCAAAGACGAGAAAAGATTTTCATGTTTGAAACTTTTATTTCCCAGAACAACCTTTCCAAAATCTAGTCATTCTTTAACTTCGCTGATTTTGTCCCCACAGCGCGAGTGAGACACATGCAGGCTGGCATTTCCTGCCTCTGCCTGCATGCCTAATTACATGCAAAAACATTAAAATAAAAGTCTGCGTTTGATCAGCGCGTCTCGCTGCAGAACGTCAAACAGGAAGCCCTCATCAGAAAACAACTGGATAACTTTAAACGAAGCACAGAGAATCTCTTTAAATCTGGAACGAACAGCTGAGATTCTGCAGGAAGTCGCAGTTCTGGGCCAAAAGCTGCAGCCAAACGCAGCAGCTTAATGCTGAACACCACGAAGCAGGCTGGAAAAAAGGGAACGTCTCAGTGCTTTACTCAGAGATGGTCCCGAAAAGCAGACTTTGGTTCACTTAGGAGCAGTGTGTGACCTAATTAAGCAGTTTGCTTTTATGCGGTTTATTGTAGGGAGAGAACAAAACCCAGAGAAAACAGAATAAATTTGTTCTGTTTTCCAGACGATTTCTGTGTTCGACATCTAAACCAGCTGCGGTTCTCCAGATAAAGTCGTATATGAGCAGAACATGGCATGAGGTCACCAGAACTTCACCGACTGCAAGTATGAAGAGTCGGGCAGAAATCAGAAACTAAAATTTAAGGCGTTGAGCTTCGTCTTTACAGCGTTGGAAAGCAAAGAGCAGTAAAATGAAGACTACATCGGTCGCTTCCCGTCGGTCTGCATCAAACATTTTCCTTTAATTTCTACCAGCCAAACTGTGAAACTACAGAAGGTGAAAAGTTTCACATGATGTGTAACTTTATGAATTCAAAATAATTTATCAAATCAATGTCTGAGCAGCAGAAACGATCAGTTGTTGGAGATTTCTGCAAATTTTTATCATCACATGATTCAATTATACACTGCAAAAACACAATACATTACTTGTATTCCTATTTCTTTTAGTGCAAACATCTTATTTATGTTTAATCTATAGATCTGCTTCAGTCTGGTTTGACAAAAGGAGACATTAAGCTGTCATTTTTATTAAATTTTAAATCCATGCTTGGATGGAGAGAGAGCGCCACCTTTCTGCAGACCATGCTTTTCCCATTCAGCCATTTTACAGTTTCTGCAGTTATTTAGTGAAAAATCATAAAAAACCTGTTTAATCCATCAGTGTGTTGGATAAACGTCACATATTTATGTCACCTGCGGATACAAAGCCGTCGAATTCCTCTTTCGTTTTGTGGTTTCTGCGTTGTTACGAAATGGAGGCCGAAGGATGGCGGATTTGTTTTATTTTTTCAAAATCAATTCTGAATTGTGGTAAATTAGAATCGGGGTTATTATGCAAATACATTTTTTAGCTAATCCACCTCATTTGCTTTTGCAGCTCTGCTTTAAATGAGTCAAAAATCTGCGCAGAGACAGAACTCGCTCTCTTCTCTGTTCCTGTCTACCTCCTCGGGGGTTTGGGGTCAAAGTTCAGGTAATATTAAAGATGCTGATCAGTTGCTCCCATTATAAAGGAAAAACTAAAGGTAAAAGAGCTTCAACGAGGTACGTTTGTGTTTCCAGACTGAAATAAGTGTTTGGATTGAGTGAGTGAGCCGTCAGGCCGCAGCAGCTAACCAATCAGAGGACGGCGTGTCTTCCAATGCTGATTACTTAACTTTGAAGACACGGCATTTTGACCAACTGGGCTCCAAACGGACATTAATCTTTCCCTACACACACATTTTGGCTCATTTGGTGGAGTTAGGAGTCCGTTTCAGATCCGAACCACGAAGCGATTAAAACACAAAGCGTCAGTCAGACTCCAACAACCCGGAGCTTCATCAATTCATCAGCTGGACAGAGGCGGCTGTCGGCAGCAGCAAGCCAAACAATGATCCCGTTTAGAGTCCGGCACACATCATTACAACCCTGCAGCAGCAACACAAACTCACTCAGCAAAGTGGCTGAATGGTGCCATGGGGAGCCTTCGCAGCCGCATGAACAAAACCGTCTCAGAGTTTAAGGACGTCGATGGAAACGTCACTTCTCTGGGTTTTCTGGTCGCATTGAATCACCAGGCAGCTGGATTTCTAAACCAACTCCACGCGGTGATTGCCTCAGATCACCAAACAACATTTATAGGAAATATCAACTCCTAAATGCAGCCACAACGCAAAAATACAAAATGTTACCAAGTAGTTTGGTTTAGTTTCTAGTGGAAATATCTCAGTGCCCTGGAAAAAAGACAAAATCAACTTACAAATAACTTTTCACAAAGATAAATTATTGACTTACAACTTATTTTATTAACTGAACCGAAACACAAAATTCTGCAGCACATCTACATGTTGAAGTTGTAAAAGTCAAGCTAGCATAGCTAACTTACTTCCCTCTCCCTCACCATTTATTTCTTAAGCGTTTTCCTGACCTTGTTATTGTCCTAGTGGCAATTGATGGCAAAGCACTGCGCAGTTTTTCTTTTACACATCAGGCGAACATGTAAGATTTAACTCGTTATATTGACAACAGCTAAAACCAAAGGAATCACCTGAAACATTTACCCTTTAGCAGCAAAAGGTGAAAACATTCCTAGCTTTCTTTTTTGTCGATTTTAATGAAACTTTAGTGTTTTTTTTGCCTTTGAGAAAAAAGGCGTTCTGCACATTCCTGCAGGGATTTAGCGGTGAAGCTCTTCCCTCTCTCCTGTTGGGCTTCGCAGGAATGCGAGTCGTCTGCAGGTGTGTGTTGGGAGCAGAGCCTCAGCTGACAGCCGATATTTCACAGCGAGGTGGAGGAATCCGTTCTGCATCCCTCAAACACAACCCAGCAGTTACTCTGGTAAGATTTAACATTCCTGTTAAAGTGTCAGACGTTCATCAGAAGAGCAAACAAACTGAATTTTAAATCGATCCGATTTAAAATATGACTCACATTTACAAGAGGAAGCAGTTAGAGCTCCAGTTTGCCTCAACATATTCAGGTTTCTGGACATTTTCAGCTCTAATTTCCAGTGATTTAAAGCAAAGCAATCACTGACTTACATTAATTTATTGTTCGTGAAGACTCTTTAGAGTCTAAAGTTTACTGATATTAACTTTCAACTTTGTAAATAAAAAGAAAACTTCATGCTAGTTTATACATCCTGAAATTGACCAACACAAACCTTTATAGGTTTAATCCATGAAATTAAAATCATTACAGTAAGTAGAATTATTTTAATGAAAATCGGCAATTTATAAACTAAAACAAAGGCAGGAAACAATTTTTGGTCAAACTGAACAGAATAAATCTGTGAAATCAGGTAGTAGAAATATAAAGAAGAAATAGAACAACTAACAACTAAACAACTAACTGAGCAACTAACTGAACAACTAACAACTAACTGAGCAACTAACAACTAACTGAGCAACTAACAACTAACTGAGCAACTAACAACTAACTGAGCAACTAACAACTAACTGAACAACTAACAACTAACTGAGCAACTAACTGAACAACTAACTGAACAACTAACAACTAACTGAACAACTAACAACTAACTGAGCAACTAACAACTAACTGAGCAACTAACAACTAACTGAGCAACTAACAACTAAACAACTAACTGAACAACTAAACAACTAACTGAGCAACTAACTGAACAACTAACTGAGCAACTAACTGAACAACTAACTGAGCAACTAACTGAACAACTAACAACTAACTGAACAACTAACTGAGCAACTAACTGAACAACTAACTGAACAACTAACAACTAACTGAACAACTAACAGAGCAACTAACAACTAACTGAGCAACTAACAACTAAACAACTAACTGAGCAACTAACAACTAACTGAGCAACTAACAACTAACTGAGCAACTAACAACTAAACAACTAACTGAGCAACTAACAACTAACTGAACAACTAACAACTAACTGAGCAACTAACAACTAACTGAACAACTAACAACTAACTGAACAACTAACAACTAACTGAGCAACTAACAACTAACTGAGCAACTAACAACTAAACAACTAACTGAACAACTAACAACTAACTGAGCAACTAACAACTAACTGAGCAACTAACAACTAAACAACTAACTGAGCAACTAACTGAACAACTAACAACTAACTGAACAACTAACAACTAACTGAGCAACTAACAACTAAACAACTAACTGAACAACTAAACAACTAACTGAGCAACTAACAACTAACTGAGCAACTAACAACTAAACAACTAACTGAACAACTAAACAACTAACTGAGCAACTAACTGAACAACTAACTGAGCAACTAACTGAACAACTAACTGAGCAACTAACTGAACAACTAACAACTAACTGAACAAATAATCACAATGCTGATATTTTTCTGGCAAATTTTTGACTTTTCAAACTGAAATTTTCTTGATTTTTCTGCAAAAGTTCTGAGATTGAGCTCAAATTTTTGAGTCCAATTGAGTTTTTTTTTCTCCCAGATTTTTAATTTTTAGGCCTCAGATTTTTTTTTTCTAGAAAATTTCTGAGAATCATTTCAAAAAGTCTATTTTTTGGCAGACATTTCCTCATTTCACCCATCAACATTGTCCTAGTTCTCTGTTGTATTAGTTGCCTCTACCCACCACAGTTAGACCCTTAACACTTTTGTCCTTTATGTGAAATCTACGAGTTTCACCTTTTAAACTGAATTCCTGAATTAAAGGAACATGAAGTTGACTCTTAACCTCATGTTATGAACTCAGCTGTTTTCCCACCACCTGGTTCTGTTGTGGGTTCATAACCAAAGCTGATGTTCTTTTCCTCTGCGACTGATCAGCCCTGGATTAGGTGAGAAAAGCTCGTACTTTCACCGATGTGGAAACTCAGAAGCCTAATCAACAACAACACGCCTGCAGCTGCATCACTTTCCACACTTCTCCATGTTTTAATGATGCTTCTGTAACATAAGAACCGTCACTGACCTAAAGGTGTGCAGCAGATAGAAGGTTTGTCGATGCTAGAAAAGGTGAGTTTACCTGGGCTGTTGCCGTTTACGTGCACCGTTTGAGCCATGGGTGCAGCTGCGTGATGTCAGTCCCACAACCAGTCATGCAGCTGGCATGCATCAAGTCCAGATTGCCATGCAACCTGCAAACTGACACAAAAGCACAAAAACAGTCAAAAACGACATGAAGTTGGCTTCGATTTGATCTACAAAATCAGTTTTAGAGGAGACAGTTAAAGCCATTAAAGCTGCAGTACGTAACTTATAAAATGTTTGTTTTTTTACATGAAGTGATCACTATGTTGTAATAGCATAAAAATAAGAGAGTTCCTCTGTCCTCTCCCAGAACGTTTGCAGAAATGCACCACTCAGTCAGAAACAACCAATCAGAGGCAGGAGGAGGGTCTTAGTGCTGTCAATCACCCTCGTGCACACTCCTCACTCTTTCTCCACAACATAACGCAGAATAACTGAAGACTTTTCAGAGGAATCATTTTAACATTCAAAAGAAAGAAAAAATATTTGCAACCGAAACACGACGATGCATCTTAAACAGACCCGAGTGAATTTTCCCACCACCTTCTTCAAACGGGACTCAACCAACTCGACTACGTTTGAACTGTTTCTACTACTTTTGCTTTGAAGATAATGAAAGTTTAAAAAGGTCAGAAGGTCGACCAGCCCCCACACATTACCTAAATTTAACAAGATTGATGTCAAACGTTTGTATAGCAAAAATGTTCATTTGTGCCGCTACCACTTTAAAAGATATTAATAAAAATCAAACAAATCTGGTGTCAAAGAACTCCATCCATCCATTTTCTAACACCCTTGTCCCTCAGTGGGGTCGGGAGGGTTGCTGGTGCCTCTCCAGCTAACGTACCGGGCGAGAGGCGGGGTCACCTGGACAGGTCACAGGTCTGTCTCAGGGCAACACAGGAAACACAACCATGCACACACACACTCACACCTAGGGACAATTTGGAGAGGCCAATTAACCTGACAGTCATGTTTTTGGACTGTGGGAGGAAACACAGTCCAAAAACAGTGGTACCAACTGCACCACTGTGCATCCCGTGCCAAAGAACTCAGTAAATATATTTGTTTTAGTATCCCAGAGGTGGGTAGAGAGCTTAGCTATTGTAATTGAATAATGGTTGGCACAGTTGGTAGAGCTGTTGCCTTGCAGCAAGAAGGTTCTGGGTTCGATTCCCGGTCTTTCTGCATGGAGTCTCCATGTTCTCCCTGTGCATGGTGGGTTTTCTCCTGGTACTCCGGTTTCCTCCCACAGTCCAGAAACATGACTGTCAGGTTAAATGGCCTCTCCAAATTGCCCCTAGGTGTGAGTGTGTGTGCATGGTTGTGTGTCTCTGTGTTGCCCTGCGACAGACTGGCGACCTGTCCAGGTGACCCCGCCTCTCGCCCGGAATGTTAGCTGGAGAGGCACCAGCAACCCTCCTGATCCCACCGAGGGACAAGGGTGAAAGAAAATGGATGGATGGATGGATGGATGTAACGTACTTTTATCGTTTACAAGTTAGAAAGGAAAAAAGTGAGAGCTAGTTTTAAGCTTGTGGTTTGTCTACTGTTGTCATAGCAACTCCATAGCAACTGCCTACCAAGATGGCCGTCGGCTACAAAGTTCCAGGAAGTGCGGCGTCACATGAGAGCTGAGTGTTGTATATTTTTTTCAGCTTAAGCTCACCGTGTGGAGCATCAATACTTCTGGACTCCAGAAATCATGTAAAATGTGATCAGAGCTCAAAGTTCATCACTGGAAATCGACAGATGCGACGGAGCGGAGCGACTCTCCAGCCACCTGGTGGACGACGAACCGTCGCCCCATCTGCAGCTTCGGTTTCCGTGTTTACAGGGGGAACCCAAATAAAGCGGCGCAGCTCCGACACCGGGCCGAGCCTGGAGGTCGTTCAATAATAGACCCGATTCAGACACATGAACCAGCCAAGACCCAAATAGACCGCGGTTATGTTCCGGAGCGCCTCGACCTCCTGCTGGGTCGCTCACTGAAATAAAGGAAATGTATTCATTCTGTAAGAATAAGAGCAAAGCTTAAAATGAAACGAGGATTTCTGCAGCGTAGAAACGAGTCTGAAGGAGATTATTTGTTAATTTCTCTCCAGTTTTATCAACTTTGGATTCTTTCAAGCAAGCAGAACAACCCAGACAAACAGGAAACGAGCAATAAATCAAACGAAATCAATAATTTCCATTTGCATAGTTTGTCATTTTTCTCTTTCTACCAAAAACTGGATGATGAAAGTTTTCAGTCTGATGTTTTGATGTCAACTAACCTTTATCTATCTCTGTTTCCAGAGATTTCATAATCCATTTTATTTGTCGTTTTGTTTATTTTGGATATTTAAAATGTCTTCCAGTGTTAAATGTTTATTAGGATTTAAAGTTTATTGATCTTTGAGAATCTGTTCTTGAATTATTTACTATTATTTTACTGAAAATGGTCCCAATGCACAACAATATCATCATTCATTGCCATAAATTCTGAGACGATTTATCGCCAACAAAATTTATTGTGACAGGCCGAATTATGAATTGCACTAAAATGTTATAAAAGCAAAAAACACTCGTAAAAATCTACATTTGTATTTTGAAATAGTGTGAAAATGTAATTTTTCTGCAAGAACATACTACTTTAAAAAATATAATGTGGCATTCATCTCTTTTGTGAACTTCACTCACAAAAACAGCTTATAATAAAAAACATCATTAGGGATAAAATGGGTTGTTCTTAAAAAATGTTCATTTTCAGAAGTGAATCATTTGAACGGCTCTTGGAAGTGAACTGATCCTGAAGATTCGGTTCATAGAATCATGAGTCCCATCACCAGTAGATGAGATCCATCCGATCGGCAAAACTAAGGAGATCTGTGATCATTTATCGGTGCATCCAAGTTAAATCAGTTCAGGATAAAATCAGAAAGCCAACTCCATGCTGGTTAACGACACACACACACACACACACACACACACACACGCGCGCGCACACACACACACACACACACACACACACACACACACACACACACAGACCAAACATCTCCCCTGTGTCCTGCTCCATGAGCTGCTGGAATGCAAACCTGAGAAAATCAGCAGGAAATCCTCAGAACGGGGAGGAAAGAATGAATTTTGCAAATCGATCAGTTATGTTGATAGAAGTCTGCATGCAAAAAAATAAAAAATAAAAATAGATACATGTTTTACAATGTATAGCCTGCAAATGCTGGAAATCTAGGAAATCTAGGTTCTATAATCTTAAATGTTGTCAGAAGCTTAAATGGAAAAAATAATGTAATCCAATCGATAATCTGCAAATGTTTGCATACAAAAAAACCAATCAATCAATCATTGACATATTCTAATAGATTATCTGCAAAAACAAGACTTCTGCTTTCATTACAAGTACTGAGAAAAACCAGAAATGTGTCTGGAAACCAGAATAAAACCAGTAAGTATCGCCGCAGCCATAAAAAGTGAATCCACTCGGTCAGCTGTGCAGCTGCAGCTTAAAGATCTTCGATAATCGGGAAGCAGGAAAAAGTGAGAAACACCTTCAGCTGGAATCAGCCCAGAGATCTGCTCTTACCTTTAGCTCTCATTCCAACGCAGGTAGAAACGAATCGGGCTGCAGGCTCCTGCTCGCCCCACCGTCCGCTGAGGACCACAGATTGGTTTCACAGCTAAGATTAGAAAACTTCCTCAGATGACAGCCAGGCGATCTGCGTCCTATAAGAGGAAGCAGCGAGCGCCTTCAGGCCGCTTGGGTCGGACCGGGCCAGGTGAAACGCAAGCATGTTGTTCGTGAGGAGAAAGTAACGGGAGGATTTTCCACTCTGGATTCAGAGGGAGGAACAGAATCACTGCTGCTGCTGATAATTTACTCTGCAAATTATCGGAAACAAACGACTGATGCAGCCAAATAATCTAATAATAAACAGATTACCAAGAAAAATAGAACAAAGATGGGAACTAAAAAACTTTTCATTATTGTCGTTTATTTTGTACATCGTTTTGTTTTACAAACAGAAAGAGGCGTCATCATAGATCCGTCCTCCTCAGACTGTTTCACTATTTCACAACAAACTCAGTGTTTGCATTCCTGCTGGTATTTGCACCGTTTTATTTCCATACTGTAAATCAGGGGTCCCCAAACTTTTTCCTGTGAGGGCCACATAACTTTTCCCTTGTCTGGTGGGGGGCCGGAGTCAGTTTGTTGGAAATTGTTGACGGGGGATGGGGGGCATTGCAGCAAAGTAACTTTAACATATGAATTCCTCCTCATATGTTAGCATAAAGGCTCGTTTTGAAGTATAAGCTGATACTTACAGGCTTCGAAGAACTCGACCTGGAATGCGGCGTTCATAACAAACACGTGTTCATCTGCTCTACCGCTAGCAAACAACCGTACTGATTAAATAACATAAAAGTCAAGCAGTTCCCTAAAAGTCCAACAGATGGCAGCAATGCGCCATGCAAAACAAAACACCCACAGTTTACAGGACACACTTCCTGCTACAGAGCCCCCTGGTGAAAAATCCACATATAAACCGGAAAATACAATATATGAAAAAAAATCTGAATGCTCTCTGGTATTGTTCAGGGGGCCGGACCAAATGTGGAGGCGGGCCAGATCCGGCCCGCGGGCCGTAGTTTGGGGACCACTGCTGTAAATAGTACATTTTAATGCAGAACATTTTGAGCAAATATAATCTGTTTTGTGCAAACTATAGTGCAGAATGGTTTGCACTAGTGTGTTTTGTGCATTTAAAAACAATATATAATTGTTGTGATAAAATTTAAAATGTACATATTATACAGTTATTTAAAAATTATACATTTTTACAAAAATATTTTTTGTAATATATATAATATATTAAATTATATATTAAAAACTTTTAAAATGTTATTCTAATCAGCTTCCCATTCCTTTGCATCAGAATATACTAGTTTTGACAACACTCCGGTATTTTAGGTTGTTATTCTCCGTTTTTCTTCTTACGTTTATATTTTAATATTTTTACATTTGTGTGAGCCTCCATCCCTCCGGGTCGCTGATCTGCCGTCTCACAGAGTTTCTCCACTGTGGGACAGTAAAGTTTATTTCCGTTTCAAGTTATTGAACGTTTCCTCAACACTGCAGCAGATATTTATCCAGCCATTCTTGGAAATTAACGCCAGTAGATTTTGCAATCTTGCATTTAATTTGTATGCAGAACAATTTATGGGTTACGCAACCACAAGCAATGAAATATTAAAATCCAAAATCGATCCTGCGGCCCAATTTTTCATCCAGGACTAAAATTGAAAATGTTTTTAGCTTTTTTTTTTGTTTGCCAGTTGAAAATGGAAAGAAGGAATGATGCACAGAAACTTTAATTCCCGTCTCCTTCAGGACTCGTTTCACTGGAAACGCTGTGGTGGGATCCTGACAGAGCTAGAAACAGAAACCCACAAGCCTCAGCGAATGAAGCAACAACATGAAGCGCAGGGGGCCTGAATTCCTCCACAACCACGCGAGACGCAGCCAAAGACACGCAGAAGAAGACGGCTAAGAAAAACTGCTGGGAGTAAATAACGTGAAAAGTTCCTTCTGGGTTTGTGTTCAACTTGGTGGGAGGAATAATTCATCAGGTCTTACAGGAAAGAAGCTCGAATGGAGCAGAAATTGTTTGCTACCGTTTTTAAAAAAATAAAAAGCAACCAAAAGGGGTGGAGCTAGAGTTCAATCACACCAGATTAAATGGAGTTTAATCAAACTCCAGTCTGTTCGTTCGTTTATGAATGAAACTCTGATGTGGACAAAAGCAGCAAACTCTACAAACTCAGCGTGGTTGAAGTGAACTCTGGTTCAGTTCGAACGCATGTGAACATCAGGCAGACCGGAGACCGCTCCAAAACCAGGAAGTGGACTACAGCGCAGGGCATTCTGGGTAAATACAACCAACACAAACGCCAGGCTAGCGCTAGAAATGATTCATATTCTTTTAACAAAGACAGACGAGAAAACCTACAACCACTAAAATCCATTCGTGTTTACATTTCCTCAGAAAAGAAGCTGCGCTGTTTTCATGTCGTTTCTCTGTGTTGTCCTTGGTGCAGCGCCCCCACAGGCCAGGAGGGGAACAGATCGCTCGTTTGGTTCGTTTGACTGAGTGCAGTGAGAAAATGAACCGCATCAGCTGAAAATGTAATGAGTAGTGAAGATCCAAACCAACAGGAGAAACTAAATCTGGTCCATTCAGTTAATATTTCTTCGTTACCGGTTGTTGCTGTTGTTCTTGTTTTTAATTTTTGTTACTCTGCAGCGTGTTTTAGTGCCACATAAAGGGCTTTATATATAAAACATATTATTATTTCAGGCGGACTGAAGGTGTCAGGTGTGAAATTGCGTCTAACTGATTCAGAGACACCAGCTGAAGCAAACCTGAACAACTTGTTTGGTTCGCCTGAAGCTGATGAACAAAAATGAAACCAGAATTTCCGTGCGCAGCAATAAGACAGGTGGCCTGTTGCTCAGGTGTGTCTGGATTTCAGAAAGACGCCCGACTTTGACGTGACCGGGAAGAAAAACAGGCACAAATCCAGTTCGCAATATTTATGCCACTAACCAAGCAAAGACGGCTGTTAGATAATCATTTATTAAGGTTTAAATCCCATCTAGTGAGTCTATATTTAAGTCACAAATTGAGCTGAGCTGAAACCAGTCGCACCGTTTCAGACTTTCCACTGAGGGAAAGACAGACTCTGGTTTGTGACGCTCAGTAAACAGCAAACGAAGCAACCAAAGGGCTGCGAATGTAGCAAACACTGCGCTGAATATTCAGCAGGCCTGGTTTTCCCCTAATAAAGTCTGAGGCTGCCGCTGTAATGGAGGAAAAAAGCCTGAAGTTAAAACCGTTTCAGCTGAAATGTTGCATAGAAAGCAGACTGTGGAGAGCGGGTGACAGCAGGATGCAGAAAACTTCCGCATTTAGAGAAAGTTTAGACGTATAAAACGAGCCTGAGACTTTGATTAAGTACGCCGTCAGAGCAAAACGGAGGAAATTAAACGTCTGAACTTTGCATCTGGACCAGATTAGAAAAGGTGTTTGAAGAGAGCAGAGGTCAAGAGGTCAAACCCCTCATCGTCGTTTTCCTCCTTGTCCTGTCCGCAGTTCTGCTTCATTCTGTTTTATCTAAAAATCACCAAAATATTTACTTCTCATTTTTCTCATTTACAAGTCGACCTTCAGGAAGGAAAGAAAGGAAAAACTGAAGAGCAAAATCTGGAAACATAAAACACTAAGAGACACAGAATCCAAACACTAAATGTTACCAAGCATTTTGTCTAGTCTCTTGTGCAAATGTCTTAGTACACCGTACGTAACTTTTCAGCAAAACACATAAGCAATAATTCTTGACACAAAAAGTACTGATGGCAGATTGTTTTCACCTAAAATAGAAAAAATGTAACATTACAAGTGAAATAATCTGCTGTTATAGTTTATAAAAGGTTTGTGTTTCCTCTTCCTCCGACACTTTAGACTTGACAGCATCTAGTACAATGATGGTTTGGGCTTTGACTGGTCCATTATTACACGTTTTGGTCTAAACCTGAAGCCAACATCTACAGTTTTCCTTTTTTCAGCCAATCAGCATCAAGGAAACTGAGCGGCGCTTCTGGATTGGCTGCCAGCCGCGTAGAAAGTAGGTGTTGTTGTTTCTCAAACTGCATTTTCTTTCAGATATTTTAGATACGAAACAAAAAAAAGAAGCAAATTTCCGAGTTTTCAAAGAATAACTTGGAGTCACGATCCACAGAAAGTATAGTAATAGGTGGGAGTGCACTGTAAAATGCAGCTTTTAATGCAGGACTGTGTTTAGCTCCAACCCTGTTAAAGGAGGCCGCCCACAGCATGATGCTGCCACCAGTAGCAGGTAGCTTGGTGTGTTGCGTTATTTTCACATTGCCAGTTTCAACAGAATGTTGTTAAGTTGTGCTTTATGTTCTTATCGTCTCATCTTCAGCCGTTTTTAAATCTGCTTCATGCATGAATCTGACATGGAAACTGCTGGCTCACGGTTTCAGACATTTACCCACTCAGCACTGTTCTGAGTTACGTCTCCGTTTCGACTCGCTGCACAAACACATTTCACTGCAGTCATTTCTGAAATCAGCCATAAATTATCTGCAGAATGTTTTTAAATTAAAAGAAGTGAAGTCACTGCATTTCAAACCTCAAATGAAAACAGTTTGGCAGCTCATGCAGCCAGATGATGAGTCAACCTTCAGCTGTTTACTCGCTGATCAAGTTATTAAACTTCCTGCTATTCTCTCTCTGCTGCAGCCACAAAACTCCAACAACAGGCTGGTCATCATGTCAAAGTGCATAAAAGTTATGAAGATCTAACAGTATCTCTCCAATTACGACTTCAGCTCTTATTATTTGTCCTTTTTTAAAAAATTTTAAAACCCTTTAATGTCTTAAAAAGAATTTGGACCATCGCTGCAGTCCAAACCATCTGCGAGACACATGCAGAAGAACCCAAATTCAGCTGAATTTGGAGTCCGCACCATAAATCAGGCAGCAGCTTTGAAAATATGTAAAAGTCGGTTTAAAATGTGGCTCAAAAAGCGGAAAAGCAGCTTCGTTTTCCTCCACGTTTCTGGATTTTTGTAAAGTTTTGTTGTCGTTTGAATGATGCCGTTTATGACAGAGCCGGACAATAAATCAATAATATGCATCACGGTAGACATGATCGATATCAATAGATAATACGGAATATTCACTATTCACTCAACTCTGAACCAGAACCGCACAGCATTCTGGGAGATGTAGGCAGAGGAACGACTTTAGCCGCTGAACCTCTCACAGCGAGCTAAGCTACGTTGGTGGAATCAACTCATTCACTCGCTCTTCGGTTACCTAGCAACAACCTTTTGAGAAACTTGTGCAGCAGCAGTTTAAGGCTTCACTAATGTGCCTTAAACTGGCACATTAGTGAAGCCAGTTTAAGGCTTCACTAACTTTAGCTGCTTAAAGATAAAAAACAATGGCATGAAGGATAAAACAGGAAGGATTACACCTCCAGTTTGGCAGAAAGATCAATAATTACCGATATCAACAGATACAAAATGCTTATATTGCAAGTTTTTCAGCCATATTGTCCAGCGCTAGTTCTCAAATAGTTTGTAAATAATAATGCAGAAAGAACCCAGACGGTTCCGACAGATGGTTTGTTTAAAATTGGGTTCGACTAGGTTCAGTTCTTGGCACATTATTTTCTGTACTACCTCTAAACAGCGTTCTGAATTTACGCCACTAGCTGGAGGTCGGATGGCTAGCTGAAGGCTAAACGGCCGGACGGCTAGCTGGAGGCCGGACGGCTAGCTGAAGGCTAAACGGCTAGCTGAAGGCTAAACGGTCGGACGGCTAGCTGAAGGCTAAACGGCCGGACGGCTAGCTGGAGGCTGGATGGCTAACTGGAGGCCGGACGGCTAGCTGGAGGCCGGACGGCTAGCTGAAGGCTAAATGGCAGGACAGCTAGCTGGAGGCTAAACGGTTAGACGGCTAGTTGAAGGCTGGACGGCTAGCTGGAGGCTAAACGGCTGGACGGCTAGCTGGAGGCCGGACGGCTAGCTGAAGGCTAAATGGCCGGACAGCTAGCTGGAGGTTAAACGGTCGGACGGCTAGCTGGAGGCCGGACGGTTAGCTGAAGGCTAAACGGCCGGACAGCTAGCTGGAGGCTAAACGGTTAGACGGCTAGTTGAAGGATGGACGGCTAGCTGAAGGCTGGACGGCTAGCTGAAGGCTGGACATTTCGCTTCAACTGGTCCGCTTCCACTGCCTGGTATTTGTTTACACTGGCAGCAAGATTTACCCAACGCTGTGAAGAAGCAGCACAAGCCAACAGCTAGCAGCAGATTGCCACTGTAACTCTGTTTACCAACACGTTAAAGCAGCTGACAGTCGTTTCCATGCCAGGTAGGAGAGCAGTCCACTGTGTAAAGAATGTTCTTTATCTGGTACTGTGTTTTATCCTGACAGCTGCTCCCCAGAGGATTCACATCACTAGAAGGAATTTGGTTCAAGATTTATGAGCAGGAGCAAAACAACAGCAACATCAGAGAATCACTTTATTTTTACCTTCCTGCAACTAAAGCACAGCTCAACAGCTTTCTTTAAAGAGGCAGTGTTTTGTGTTTTCCAGGCTCTAAGTGATATTTTATAGCACAATCAAGTAACT
The DNA here is from genome assembly GCF_904066995.2 of Poecilia reticulata. Classification (NCBI taxonomy): domain Eukaryota; kingdom Metazoa; phylum Chordata; class Actinopteri; order Cyprinodontiformes; family Poeciliidae; genus Poecilia; species Poecilia reticulata. Next base: position 33,001,173 of record NC_088838.1, read on the forward strand.
GTGTTACTTTGTCGTTTTTAAAATGCTGTATACATCAAATTTGACTTAATTTAACGTCTTGAAATTGGATGTTTTCAGGGTTCTACCTCATTATGACGACTTTGAACAAAGGACAGAAAACTTTACTCACTTTAAAGAGCAAATCTGCTGAATAAGACTGTCCTGAACTGAGATTTAAGATGTTTTCCTCTATTCTGCTAAAGAACACTGCCCCCTAGAGGAGACAGACCGCTAGGTTCTCAGGAAGAGTCCAACAGTTTTTAATGCATTACTCCTCCGTTCCCCCCTCTTTCTTCTTCCATTTCCCAGAAAGAGACACTTTCTCCCGGCTTCCCCCCCTGCAGCCTCGTCTGTTCGGCCCCACACTTGACCAAGGACAGGCTGGAGCCGCTTATTTGTTTAGCCCTTGAGTGGAGTCACCAAGGCGTACAGGAGCTACGGGCTGCTGAACACCAGCCTCTCACTGGGAAACAATGCAAACCGAGCTCAAAAGCATCCCAGCAGTTCGTTTGTTACCCTGAAAAGAAATTACTCTGCAGCTAAAACTCGGTTCTGTTGGTCAAATTTGCAGCAGAACTGTGGACTCAGCAGAATATCCAACAATACTGTATAAAATGAGCTGCTAAACCACATTGTGTGTTTATAAGTAATCCTCCTTAATTTACAGCTGCAGCGCAGAAAAACAAGTTTAAGTCTACGTTTAAACTAAACGGTATATATCGGATTAATTGCAATTAATCGATTTAAATAATCATCAACTAATATAGTAATTCGATTAATCGAATTACTATATTCGACAAACATTCAGTGCATCCATCCTTCACACCCAAAAATCTACAAAAAAAAGCTCTAGATGCTCATTGGCTCAGGCTGCAACCAACGAGTCTTTTAGGAATCGATTAATCGATTGATCTGACAATAAATAACGTTTTTTAAAATTACACATTCTACAGATTTCTCACTTAGCTAATTTATCTTTTTATGCAATATTATGAATACATTTAAAGATGGATTAATTCATATAAAGTCTTTTTTAAATAAGAACATAAACTTTTTTTTTCATATCATTGCATCAGGGAACCTGAAGAGAAGCTAAAACTAAACCACTTGAGTTTTGGCTGAAACATTTACAGACGAAGGGATTTTTTTGTTTGCTTGTTGTACATCCATCCATCCATCCATCCATCCATCCATCCTCTTCACACTCTTGTCCCTTAATGGGGTCAGGAGAGGTTTGTTTTATACCTTAAGCACAAAATGTACATATTTTTTGAACAGTTTTGGCCCAATTACAACATTTTTTTTTCCCACCAAATGGCTTTTTTTTTTACTATACTCCAGTTAGCGATTAATCAATTACTCAGTTAATGATTATTTCAATAATTGACTGGTAAATTAACCTGTGGCTAGAAAACCTTTGCACAAACCTTTTGCTCCACTTCTCACATGTAACATGTTAAATTTTCTTTCCTTGATGAATTTGATGAATCTGATTAATAGTTTGTTTAGGCTATTGAGTCTGTGCTTCATTGATTATCCCGTTTCTGCAGTGTGAAGCTTCCTGTTGTCTCGTCAGGCATTGTGGGAGAAATCCCCCCTCCTTAAGTGCTTCCATGTTTGCCTTTGTGCCAAGCGAGCCCATTCTGCTGACCTTTAGCAGACGGACCAATGAGATCCGCCGCTCCGTCTTCCTGTGACAGCGGCAGGACAAAAAACGACAAGCTAATTAAACTGGGCTGCAGGGGGAAAAAAAAAAACAAGTGAACGCACCTAAAGAGGAAGTTAAAACTTCGTTCTGAGGATGTTATCGGCGGCTTCCTGCTGGCCGGACAGATAAGTATGTCAGGAATGTTTTGGGAGCCTCCGAACCTCGTCTGAATCGATTAGACTTTTGTTGTCGTTGCTGCTCCGCCCACCCCCCAAACTCTGGTGCTGCTGGTTTATTTCTGCTGGTAATGAGTCGCGGCGTGTTGGATTACCGCCAGCGAGAGGCGAACGTGCGGTGGGAATGGCGGCGGCGAGGTTTCATGAAACGACTCGCTGTCCCCTCCGGGAACCACAACGATCAAAATGCACGGAAGACATTGTTCTGCAGCAAGTCGTCACGCAAGCATGTAACCCAACATCATGATGTTTGTACCTGCAGGTAAACAAATTTTATGAACTCCAAGACCCCAGAAAACTTTATTCCCCATCACTTCTTTATATTTAAACAAAAAATACAAATTAAACGCCATGTTTAGGCCTGCTGTAATAAGCAATCAATTGATTTGTTGTTTTTCTCTACCAAAAACTGGATGATAAAAGTCTTTAGTTTGGTGCTTTTGTCTCAACTAAACCTTTTTTTGAAGGACAGAGACGTTATAATTCATTTTATTGGTTGTTTTGTAGAGCTGTTGCCTTGCAGCAAGAAGGTTCTGGGTTAGATTCCCGGCCCCGGTCTTTCTGCATGGAGTCTCCATGTTCTCCCTGTGCATGGTGGGTTTTCTCCGGGTACTCCGGTTTCCTCCCACAGTCCAAAAACATGACTGTCAGGTTAATTGGCCTCTCCAAATTGCCCCTAGGTGTGAGTGTGTGTGTGCATGGTTGTGTGTCCTGTGTGTCTCTGTGTTGCCCTGCGACAGACTGGCGACCTGTCCAGGTGACCCCGCCTCTCGCCCGGTACGCTAGCTGGAGAGGCACCAGCACCTCCTGACCCCACTGAGGGACAAGGGTGTAAGAAAATGGATGGATGGATGGTTGTTTTGTTGATTTTATACATTTAAAATGTCCGTTTCAGTGTTAAATGTTCATTACAAATTAAAGTTTATCAATCTTTGAGAAGGTCTTCTTTCATTATCATGCCTCTACCACTATTTTACTTGAAAATGGTCTTAAAAACAGCAATATTATCATTTATCACAATAACTTCTGGGACAATTTATCATAGCATCCATCAGAGAAACCTGCTGCAGCTTCGTAAATGTAACATTCAAGGTGAATTTAGAGAAGTTGTTGTGAAGGCCTGGATGGAGACAAAAGCATAAATCAATCAGATTAAGTATTTTATTTAATCTGAGGACAGGGGCCACTGTCCGCGTCTTGGTCCAAATCCAGCAAACACCTGCGACACTCAGAGGCGATTATGAAACGTTTTCCTTTGCAGATGTTATCTGTGTTACTACAGCGCTTGGCTCAACTCGTCATCGATGGCACTCCCACCAGGAAGGAGGGGAAAACTGCAACTAGAAAGCAACGGCCTCAACCTGGAGGTCACCGTTTCCAGCTGATGTCCAGGTAAACACACAAGGGCAGAGTGGAAACAAAAGGGAGAGGGAAAGAAAAAGCAACGAGTGAAAGACTTTTTTCATTAGGCTTTCAAAGTATGCACATTGTAGGAGCCATTTTCCCCTTTTTTCTTTTGGTTAAATCTTAGAATTTAAATTGTTTTATTCTTATTGTTTATTTCCTAGTTGATTTATCATTAGAATTTTTGTTTAATTTGCTGTTTAGAATAAGTTCTTTGATTAGGAATTCACTTAATTAGTTAATTTCAGGTTGGGATGTGGGTATTTCACGGTATAAATAGGTGGGTCTTAGGTAGCATATTATGCACGTGGGTGGTCATAAGGTTTTTTTTACCAGCCTACAGAATCAGCCAATAAGTCATGTCGGTTTCTATTGTCAGTCAGAGAGCAGGTGCAGGAATAGGAGCAGAAGCCTGTAACCTTTTGCCTGATCTGAAAAATAAACCCAAAGAACTATATTTTGACTTTTGATCCTTTTTTGCTGCGTAAACCAGAATCCACGGTGCATCAGAGACAAATGGTCACTACACACATGCTTCCCTACATGTTTCTGAATTAATACAAGTAATGAAACCAGAAATCAACTCTGAACTCTGGAAGTCAAACTGTTTTTTTACAATCTGAGAAATGAGGAGCTGAATATGTTGAATATAAACACAATGAAAAAAAATCCATTCAATCATTACAGGAATCCCTGCGATTTTACCTTTGATATCATGGGACTGAAAATTAAACTTTTGCCAAACTCATTTGTCATTTTTCTATAATTATCCGGAATTAAGAGAAAAGCCCAGAGTTGTACGAAAACTGAAACGAAAATTTAAACCCAGTTTGATCATTTTAAAACCTTTATTTGTGAAAACACAAAGCTGGGTTTTGGAAAAATGATCAAATTAGAATATATTGAGCGTAAAAACTGTTGGGTCAAACAGTGAAACCTTCATGAAAACTGCAACGTTTAAATCTTGACCTCTTCTAAAATCTCATAATCCCGACATGGAGGACAGGTTTGTCTTCTGAGCCGTTTGCGCCTCTGTAATTATCCACAAATCAACTTTTCCTCAAACGCTTTTTTATTAACTAAGAAACAATCAGCTTCTCTCAATCTGCTCCGCATTAAAAGACGACTTCAATGCAATTCAAAATAAATCTGCGTCCATCTGCCGAGCAGCTCACCCCTGGCCGACCCCGGCTCTGCCTCAGCTGGCCTCATTGTTTATCGTGCAGAGGTCACGACCCTTGCGCCTATAGCTGGTGACATCATCGATTCGACCCGATTCACAGGCTCCGGAGACGCCGATCGAACGTCAGGCCCGGTAATCCTGTAGAACGGCGTCGGAAACTGGGATACAACGGATCAGGACGTTTGTTTAGCTTTCAGGGAAAAAAGGAGAAAATAGATTCATCTTCCAGTTAATGTCCTTCCAAAAAGACGGAAAAGAACAAGAAGAGCAAAAGAAAGGAAGAGCAGAAAGAGCAAACAACTCTAAGAGCAAAAGAAAGATGGAGAGCAAAGGGAAAGAAAGACAGTGAGCAAAATAAAAGCAAAAGAGGAATGGAAAGAATGAGAGCAAGGAAAGGAAGTGAGGAAAAGATAGAACGCTACAAAGAACAAAAGAAAGCAAAACAATGAAAGAAAAGACAATAGAAAGCTAAAAAAAGGGAAGAAAGAGAGTGAGAGAAAGAAGGAGGCCGTTATCACCCCGGGTTTCTGCAGAACTGCGTCATTTCTTCCTGGTTCCTCTGAGATAACAAGCAGCAAAGTTCGAGATTAGCCGTTTGTTTAGCTGCTGGAAAAACAGAAAACTGATTTTAAACGAGTTCACATGAAAGGCCAAATGAAGGGGTGAATGAAGCTCTCCAGTCCTCCATTTACTCCCCATTAACTCAGCTTTCCCTCTCGGGCTCCTTTCACTGAACCGAACCACTCGGGTTTTTATCCAGGAGAGAAACGAGAAGAGAGGAACTCAGGAACGATCTTCAGGAAAGAAAGAAGACGAGCGAGGAAGGAAGGAAGGGAGGGAGGACTAATCCCATTAGCTAAATGATTTGTTCCAGTCAGAGAGGGGAGATGAAAAGTGTGCAGGGGAGGAAAGAGGCACAAACCTCCCAAAATAACCCCTCCTTTCCCTTTTTGTCCCGCCGTTCGCTCCAGCACTGAATCTGGGAGTCAAACCGATTTTAACAAACTGGATTCAAAATCCTCAAGTTAAAAAAGAACAAAACAATTCTGCTTCTATTTCTGCCACCTACAACTTTACTAGCTTTTAGAGCTGAAACGATTAATCAAATTAATTGTGATTAATGAAAAATCGAAATTATTGTCAACTAACTTAATCGATTAATCGTTAAACAAAAAAAATCCCTTTATGTCCAATTATTAAATTGGTTAATCCAAAATATATAAAGTGAAGCAGAAATGTTGATAGCATGTTCTTGCTGCAGATGCATCCATTGCTGTAAATTCTTTTATCCGATTAATCGATTAATTGATTATCGATAGAACAATCACTTACTAAAATAATCCTTAGCTGCATCCCCATTAGCCTTAAAGTGTTGACAAAAGAAAAGTCTAATGCAGATTTCTTTTATCAGATTAATTGTGATTAAACAATCATTGAAATAATCCACAGCTAATTTAGTAATCGATTAATCGCTAGCTGCAGTGTAAGGCCTCAAAGGCCATTTGCTGAAAGGACAAACAGTAGAAATTAAACCAAAACTGTACAAAAATGTTTACATTTTGTATTTAAGATGAAAAAAAACAAACATTCATTATCTGTAAATAAGGTCGACCCAGAATTCCTCAAGTGGCAAATTTAGCTTTAGCCTCAAATTCTGTAAAATAGAAAAGTCTCGTGTTTGTTATACAATATTAACTGGTTCATCCAAAAACAACCAGCAGGTCAGCTTTACACTGTACCGATGCTGAATATAGAATTTTAATTTCTAAGTATTTTTAATATTGAATAAAGTAAACTTAAGCAATTAAATGCGCCGGTTGTTTAATGGTGATAATCTATCATTTTATTACTCATTAGATTTCAGTCGAATGCAGATTCCTCTGTCAATCCAGGACATAAAATTTGCTGGAGTGAATTTTAAACTCCCAGCTGAGCGGAGGAAGCCGTAGTAACCCTGGGACTAACTGACCATTTCCGTGTCATCCTTTTCATCACGTTGGCCTCGGCTCGCGGCCGCGGGGTCACAGGCCGTGGAAACAGTAGCGGGCCTTCAAAGAAAGCTATAATGCAGCGCATTGTGCTGCGCTGCCAGCGGGGGGTGATGCTGGCGCAGTCGTCCCGCTCCACAATGGCTGCAGCATTCCAGTGGAAACACACTGTGGCATTATGGCTGCCAGAACCTCCACTTCCACCAAAACAACAGATTAGCTCCCGCGGCATTCTGGGAAGTTTTCTGCATCGTTGTTTTTTTTTAAAAAATGACTCGGCGGGGAAGAAAAGAAAAACTATTTTTACAGTTTTGTCAGATTGATTCATCGCTGAGTTTAGTCGGATAAATGCGGCAGCAGCAAAGATCTCAACTTGTTCTGCTTCACTGCAACGGAGGATGAAGGAGTCAAACATGCAAAGGAGCCAAAGCCGTTTCAGAGATCTGTGGGTAAACTTGAGCAGATAAAACTTATTTCAACCGTTTCATAAGTTGATGCAGTAAATATTTCATTTTATGGCTTTAATAAGAAATTCACAGCATCTCTGAAAGTTCTGCTTTTTGCCACACTAAAATTCATCGATCCATTTTCTTTCACCCTTGTCCCTCAGTGGGGTCAGGAGGGTTGCTGGTGCCTGTCCAGCTGGTGTACCGGGCGAGAGGCGGGGTCACCTGGACAGGTCGCCAGTCTGTCGCAGGGCAACACAGAGACACACAACCACACACACACTCACACCTAGGGGCAATTTAGAGAGACCAGTTAACCTGACAGTCATGTTTTTGGACTGTGGGAGGAAACCGGAGTACCTGGAGAAAACCCACCATGCACAGGGAGAACATGGAGACTCCATGCAGAAAGACCGGGAATCGAACCCAGAACCTTCTTGCTGCAAGGCAACAGCTCTACCAACTGCACCACTGTGCATCCTCCACGCTAAAATGTTTAACAATTTTTTATAAAATTGGATAAAAATCATCTGAAAGAATGCAAATATTACACAAAACACAAGTTTTGTTACCAATTATTATCTACAGTTTCCATTAATCTAAAACCAAAACATAATTCTGAGTAGGAATAAAGCAATAAGCATCATGTCTAAGCATATCTCTGCTTTCTGAAGTGCTTTTTAAAGCGAGCGTCACTAAAACAGAGCCGCCTCCTGCACAGCAGCCGCTGTCCATGAACAAATATTGACTTGAGTGGCGACCCGAGCCGGGCCATTATTTCAGCCTCACCAGACGGACGGGAGCAACCGGCCGACGCTTTGCTGGCAGATGTCACTGAATATGCAAAAAAACCAAGACAGGACAGGAGGGTTGCAGGTTTTAGACGGTCTGACGTCTGCAGTGAGCAGAGGAACCAGCTGGTACCAGATTTACATGTTTTACACTTTATAATCATAATAAAACGTTTTTCTGGACAATTGTCCCACAAAATATTGTGATTAATAACAGTATAGCTGTTTTTAAGACCATTTTCAAGTTCAGTCTGCCGTTTTGCCCCTTTTTTTAAAGAATAATTTTGTTTACAGACTTTATAATTCATTTTATTTGTTTTGTTCATTTATTTAGGATATTTAAAAACATCTTCCAGTGTTAAATGTTCAAAGTTTATTGAACTTTGAGAGTGTTTCTGTGTTGTTATGCTATTTTTACCATATAGCCTGAAAATGATCCCAAAACAACAATATTATAGTTTATCGCAAAAACTTCTGCCGCATTTTATCATCTCGCAAAATTCGTTTTTGTGACGGTCATAGTTGTGACCAACAGGAAAATGTTGATAATCATCAGTAAAAATAAAACTGACTGACCACCTACAGGATAAATCCCTCAGAGCAGGACCGACCTGTGGACAGCGTTACCATGGCGACCCGTCTTTCACATTGCGGAAACTGAAACCGGAGAGGATGTCGGGGCCATTACGCGTCCGCTACAGCCCAAAGTCATAAACGGAGAAACAACAGATATGGATGAAAAGAAAAAGGTCTTCCTTCCACCAACAACAAGCTTCAACCCAGACTGAGATCTCTCCATATTTGTCCCATCACCACATTCACCGGGAGAATTTTTTTATTTCCCCGTCATAACTAGTCTGATGGTGCAGCAGCAGCTGCAGCAGCAGCAGCTTTCAACAGAGTCGATCTCTGTGGTAAACAAATCTCTGCTAACCACCAGAGGAAATAACTTACACACAGCGCTTCCCCAGGGCCGGTCTGAGCCTTTCTGGGGCCCTAAGCAGATTTTTATTTGGGGCCCCATAAATAGCTTAGCTACAGCAGCTGTGGCTAAGCTATTATTAATAATCACAAAATAAACATCAAGCCTAAAAACATAAAACTGTAATGGACCAAATGTTCTGTTCCGTGTTTTTTTTTTTTTTTACTGAATCCTGATACATTAGCGGTGTTGTTGTTTGTTGCTATGGCAACGTAGAGCGCAGCCGACACAAAGAGCAAGAAAAAAAAAAGGATCTGAGTGATTTAGATGTTTTTTCAGCAAGACTTGTCCCAGTGGCGAACTGCCACTGGATTAATCCAACCTACATCTCCAGGTTTCATTTTGTTAACAGAACTGCAGCGGCGCGGCTACGGACGGAAACAATCGTCCGTTTGCCCTCCAGCGTTGGGCGCATTCACGGCATTCCCGGATGTGAACAATAACATGAAAGCGGTTTTACAGTTTCCTCTTTGTCTTAAGTGTTTTCTGGAGGTACCGTGTGTGGCGACATCAAAAACGCCCCGCGTAGCTACAAAATGGCCGCCAGAAGATTTGATTTCAAATAGACTTTGGGACATTTTAAATCAATTCTGAATAATGATAAATGTAAATAAATTTTTTGGTTAAACCTCCAACAACTGGACCAGCTCTGGCCTTCAGGTGCTTAATTATAAATAAAAGTCACTAGATTTCACTGGAAGTCCGACGTTGTGGCATAAACATCTGCAGTCTACTCCTGTCGATTCTGCTGTGACCCGTTTGATGTCTTTAACAGATGGCAGCAATCCTTTCCAAAGTTTGTTGTTCCAGAAATCCAGTTAATTACTTCCACTAGGATGTTAAATGTGTGCAGAGCGACTTCCTCACTCTGCAGCTCCCACATTAAAGTAAATCAGCACCAGAAAGGGCAAAGCGTAGCCGGTCTAGGTTTGTTGATTTGTTTTTCCACATGCAGACAAACAGGACTACGGGAGAACTGACGGACAAAACCACGGCATGTTTTCAGGTTTTAAAGTCCTAAAACATTAAAAAGTGGGAAGTTTTAGGGACCATTAATATCTAAAGTCAACAAATACTTGAGACTCCACCTAAAAATAATTACTCCACCCATTTCAACACCAAGCAGCTTGAATTTATCACCCTCTCAAAAATGTTTGACTTTTTAAACTCAGAAATGACTTTTTTCTCATTTCAAAATTGTTTTAAGTTTTGACAGAAATTAACTTTTTTCCACCTTCTCCTTTTTCTGTCTATAATGACCCTAATAAGTTGTTGCAAGTTCCTATTTAATATAAATCCCGCATTTGCAAAAATAGTTTTTTCAACATTAGCAAATTATCGACAATGATTTGTGCACATCTGTAATGAAAACTCAGCTGATGACACTGAAACAAATTCCACCTTTAAAATGCTGTATAGATGCAGAGCGTGAATACATAACAGATCAGATATATCCTTCCACATATTGTATTCAAACAATCCTTTACAACTGCATTATTTCATGCACTTCTATTGCAACTTGATACTTTGGTCAACTCCAACTAGAATCCTGTCAGGTTATTATGATAAAACATCATTTATATGCACTCAGTTAAAAATAGAGAACTGGTCTCATTGATGGGCCGTCTAGAACATTAACCTAACGGACATTTTTGGTAAAAATAGCCTAAAACAATTCAGACTCACCTCCCTCAGGTGTGAAGAGCTCACAGCTTTGCGTCTGCGTCTAACTGATAACGCAGTGAGGGACGAGGGATTACCGCCGGAGCGCTTCCTGACACGAACCTCACAGAAGCACGCAGTAACCTGACAATACCAGCGTGCAGCAGAGGGAGGCTGTAACATGAGGAGGCGGGTAACTATGGGCCACTGAGCCTTTCTGCGCCGTAAACAGTGCAGACCACAGATGACACAGCTCCAATATGACTGTATTAATTAGCTTTTCATGGATAAAAATAATTTAAAGTTGTAATTTAAAAGGTAACTAAACACCAAATACATTTTTTTTTCACAGATAAACTCTAAATTGGTTTTTAAGGATGGTGACTTTGCGTTTCTGTTGTTTAACTCTGCAATATCTGGCCGACAACCGTCTCAGTGCTGCCCTCTTTAGGTTAAACAGTTGCTACTGCAGATGAATTTTCCTATTGGTTACAAAGTTACAGCTTGGTGAACGTCACAATCAGCTCCCCTCGAGTTTGGGGAGCTGATTGGTGCTTCTCACCAATAACAGAAAAAAGTTGGTGGACTGCGGTTGGTTTGGGGACCAACCACAGATAATCAAACTGATGCGGATCAATAAAGTGAACTCTGAAGTCCTGACTCGGCTGAAATGAACTCTGGCGCGGTTTCAGTGCATATGAGAACCATTAGCGAACCGGAGACCGCTCCAAAAGCAGGAAGAGGACTACAACGCAAGGCATTCTGGGTAAATAAAACCAAACTCATAAATCTAGCACTAGCAGCAAAAACAGCCTGTGGTTTTTTTTGTTGTTGTTTTTTTTTTTACCAAAGACAAAGGAGAAATCCTACAACCACTAAAACCTAACTCTACTCCATTTTTGTTTTTGAGAAGAAGTTAGTTGTGCTCAGACTCTTCAGAGGTTTTGTGTCGTTTCCTTCAGTTGTTCTTGATGCAGCGCCCCCTCAGGTGAGGAGGGGAACAGGTTACTTAAAGATTTTCACTCATTGAGCAGTTCAGTGTGAAAGTGAACCACACCAGTTGAAAATGTAACAAATGTTTCACCTTTGGTGCCCAAGCGAACCCAATCTACCGGACTATCAGGTGTGAAAACTCCCAAAGCTGTTTGTTTTGAAAGTGACACAGACTTTGTGTTTACGGAGCTCTACAGGACACCAAGTTACAACTTTATGCCCCATAAATCACCAACAATTATCACACACAGTAATCCTACCTGGGTGTGCTGCAATTTACACCTCACAAAGCAAACAGAGTGGAAAACAACTGGCACACCTTGAGAAGATTTTACGAGTTACATGTGGTTGAAGGTTTAAAACTTTGGAAGAAGATTCTAGAAATTTACCCCAATAAGCAAAAGCCGGGGGTCTGCAGCTGGTTAGCTCTCCTAAAACAGGCTGCAGAGTTTGGCCTGAGAGACGCCGAGCCGTTCTGTGCAATGCCTAAACTTGACAAGCAAAGTCTGTGCTTGTGCTGCATACCTGGAGGATTATCACTATCATTTCAGCACCGAGTTCACTGGCCTCGTTCTGTCTGACCTGCAGGAAACAAGCTGGATTCCTGTTTGGAAACAGTCACATTTCGGACAGCATGCCTGAAACTCACAGCCATATTTGTGAGGGAATCGTGACAAATGAGATGTTTCCATAAACTGACACACCGTGCATGCCAGCTGCTGTTTAGAAAAGAGACGGGGGGGATGTTTAGCTGGTCCTTATCGGTTTGTTTCGTCCATAACTCTGTGGTATTTTCTGGTCAACACATGTGCAGCACATGCCTGAACCTCCAGAGGCATTTATTAAAGGTTTCTGTGGCCTTTAATCGACGGTAGATGAACGGGAACAAGGCCAAAGAGCCATGTGGCGCCCCAAAACCAAATGGCTCTGATGCCCAGTCAGTCCCTCCACTTCTCACAATTCTGTATGGAAATTCACACAGAAACAGATTCCTGCATTTTTGTGAGCAACTGTGAGTTTACTGCAATTTGTTCAAAACTACGGTCAGAAACTTTATTTACCGTCATACATTAGCGCAAATATCGTTAAATTTCTTGCAAATGTTTTTACTGCAGCACCAAAAGACAAGTCATTTGGATTTTTGTTTGGAATATTTTTGTTTTCTTTTGGTACCTCCCTTAAGTAATTATGCTTGTAATTTGTAACAAATGTAAACACAGTCAAACCTTAGACTTGGGAAAGTCCAAGGTCTCAGCTGGAAATCTGTGTAAAGTAGATAATTGAGCTCCTTTCAGCTCCCTGTTTGACCACAGTTTTTTCTTCCACTCCTCCCATTCTCTTGGAAATGTCAAAACAATCCGTCCCAGCAAGCCTCATCCAGCATCAAGTCGTCTTTCCAGCGGGTAATTTACCTTCACTCCAACCAGAGGCGTGCACAGACATTTTTTGGGGCAGGTGCTCAAGTAAAAAAATAAGGGCGCCATTTTTTTTTGACTGCACCTCCAACACAATTTGGACGCTCAAGAAAGAAACTTTGTCCTTGTTGTCTTTCATTGAAAGAGATTGTCTGAACAAAATGCACAATTTCATTCACTTGAAGCCTGCATTTATCGTATCGTTTATTATTTATCGTGACAGGCCTACATAACAAAATATTGTGATAAAACTTTAAGTCCATATTGTCCAGCCCTACTTTCCAACATCTGCTGATTGCAAAGGACGACACCAATATGCATTAGTGAACAAAAACATTAAAATCTCAAATCAAGTATGATCATTTCTGCATTTTATGAAATTCTTAGGATTAACAAAAATAAAAAAAATATTATAAATTGATGAAAAGTAGAACAGTAAATCACAACCAGCCTTTAATTGCAAAACGAGAACTCATGCTACACATTGTTTAAAAAAATGTAGATCTCAGAAGGGCACTTTTGTTTCTCCGTAGAACAAAGGGCAGATACTCTAGCAACACCTTCTGTCTATTTCTGCATCGACTCCAATGTAAGTGAAAGCATAACATTTGCTACAGTCACTTTCATAGTTGGTCTAATGATAAATAAATCCAAAATTGCTAAGATCAATGATTCTCCAAAGAAGTTGGGAATTCAAATTTCAGTGAACCGTGATAATCGTCCTTATTATAGAGGGAAAAGAAGAATGCACAAACACTAAGAGGAAGAATTACTGAAAGAAAAGAGATTAACATACCAGGAAACAAAACATCTTTGTGAAACGCACTTCAAGGTTTAAGCGGGGTTAATCCGAGCCGCAGAGAGCGATTCCCTCGACTCATTCATCTTCACCGCAACAGTTTTCCTCCTCACGCAAACTGCAGCACTCAGGAATGAATCAGACAACACTAAATAACTTATTAATTATTTAAATTTGTTGAAAGTTATACATTTATATGCATCATGAATCACATTAAATCGTCAACTTTCCACATCAAACTCAGTGGGCGGGCTTAGGGCCGACCCTGACGTCTGATTGGTTGCTTCAAACAGCAAATCAAGACAATTTCTTCCAAGTTTTCTTGGTATCTGAGGTTGATGTTTTCACTGGAAGTGTGGAAATAACTTCCATAAATTGTTGTAATTTAATTAGCAATATTTCAGACCAAACTACAGACATAAAGGTTGGAATTGCTCACCTGAAAAAACATTTTTTGAGATTATTTCCACATTTCCAGTGAAAATATCAACTTCCCCGTCACAGCTAACTTAGAAGAAGTTGTCCTAACTTGTTGTTTTGAAGCAACCAATCAGACATCAGGGTCAAAATTTATTTTACATTTAAAAAAAAACATTCAGATAATTGTTCAACAAGTTATTAAAATTTGCCACTCTTCACACGTTTTTTGTGGTCTTAGTGAATTATTCTAAACTTAAAATGCAAATCAGTTGCAAACAATGAGCAATGAAGCAAAACAAAACAAAGAAAAGCCATTTTGTAAAGAGAACCAACAACATTTTCCAACCCAAACAAAGCGCTAAACAGCTCTTATGCGCCCAGTTGCTGGTTGGTTGCAATCATGTCTGATCGCAGCTTCAGTCTACATGAAGTTTGTAATAAAGGACAAATCCACTTAAGAGATTCTTCTAATTCATACGTTGTGCTGGTGTGATTCTGTTAAGCTTCTAAGTCCAGAAAAAAAGAACTGACTCAAGAGATTTTGTAAACGGTTCAGCCAGAGCTTTGATCGCCCAGTAATGACTTCCTTTCAAATTAGCAATAAGTGTGGTGCCGCGCTGGCAGCTGTCCCAGGTTACTGGAAATCTCTTAGGAGGATTCCCACAAGCTTGACTTCTCTTTTTTTCTGTTGAATCCAGCAAGTTCTCCATTTTAAATCTGCTTCGTGCATACTCTGATACCTGGGGTTCTTCACAGTTCAAGCCAAGAGGCTACTTAATGCCGTTTCCTATTTGACGCTGCTCCAAACAGCAACATTTCACATTTGTGGGCTAACTTCTACCACGATCATGTAATAACAGGGCAGTCCTCGTGGTTTTCATCCCACACTTTCAAACCAAAGCAGCTGCAACAACTCCCTTCACCTCCAGTCAAACCAGTAAGCGTGCTTCCAGTGGGGAGGAATACAAGATTGCAAGAAACACATGCTTAAGCTGCAAGAAATGGCAAAAATAGAATTTTCAGCACAAAAATATGCAACAAGAGCAAAAGTATAGCAGAGGTATGTGCAGAAGTTTAACCAAAACTGGGATTAGAAGCAATTCAGCAGAGAGGATTCTTAAAAAACTCTAAAACAAGCGAGAAAAGCAAAGCAACTGTGTGGAGGGAAGTCATTTAGTCTAAACCAGAAACCGGAGGAATGGGAGACTAATCACAGGGAGGCGATGGGAGGAGGGGGAGACTGGGCTTTGAAGTCGAGGACAGGAGGGTCGTCTCACCGAAGTGAGAAAAGAGAGGCGGCCATATGTGGGCTGGAGAGGTCGCCTCAAAACGCCGCCTGGCCTGATGCCAACACCGACGCCAGGCTCAACATTTGGCGCTAAGCTAGTTCCACTACAGAAAACAATGAATGCAAACAGTAAAAAATGTGAAGCATCTCTCACAAACTTCAAAATCCAACTAAGATTTGATAAACTAAAGCAGGATGTGAAGCTCAGTTTCATCAACATCATGAATGTGATCAAAAGGCTGGTTGTTTCAGAAAGTAGTGATAAAAACCATTAAACTAATAAAACATTAATAAATAGCCGACTCTGCATTCGGTAAGTTCTTGTTAAAATTAAATAACATCCAACATCTTTTAACACTTTTCAGTCCCTCCAGGATTTTGATTGTTTTGGGGATTTTATTGCATTCAAAATCAATGATTTTGTGTCGCTAACTTAGAAATATTTGCAATTTTGAGAGATTATTATGAGACAGAAACCTGTGAAAAGATTGAGCTCCACCTCCTTCCTGAGCTACAGTCTGAAGAAATGCCCAAAAACAACCAATCAGAGAGAGGAGGAGGTTTTTAGCGCTGTCAATCATCCTCATAAACTCACTGCTAAATGTGCTAATGGCGGAAAAAATTTACCATTACAGGAAAAACAATTTATCCGTCATCATTGGTGACCATGCTAACTCGCATTAGCATTCACAACAGGCTAGGCTAGCTGCAGCATAGCAGAAAGCAAGGAAGTGATTGACAGCGCTAGGACCCACCTCCTGGCTCTGATTGGTTGTTTCTGGAAGACGACAGAGAAGATCGATTTTCTGTCTCACACCATCCTGTCACAACATCACAAAAACATTTTTATAAGAGTTACACACTGCAGCTTTAAGTATAAAAATTTATACTCATAAAATTAAGATTTTGTTTCCCAAATTTGACTGCAGATCAGTTTAACACAAGAACAGAATTGGATGATGGAAACAAAATGTCAGCTCAGTAACCAAAGCCACTTTTACGTTGAAAGCTTTTAGCCTCAGAGATAAAAGCTCTGCTGGAAATCTGTGCTTCTTATTCTCTGCTGTAGAGAATCGAGTTCAGGTAGATGCCAAAAGCGGCACATTGAAAGCCGCAGAATTCCTTTAGTCCGCTTTCACAATGCTCATATTCTCCCCCGCTCCCATATCAATTCAGAGGATCATCCCTGAAGGAGAAAAGTGGGAAAGCTCCTGAGCTGGAGAGGAGATGAGGAGCCCTTTGGTTGACCCCAGTGGTCCAGCAGAACAATGGAGACCACCATCAAGGTCTGCGTCACAACCGCTGTCAGAGAGACGGAGCAGTTCGCTGCAGAGATACGAGCAGCAGCAGCTTCCTTTACAGCCATGTGCAACATTTTAAAGTTGATGACAGTCGCCTTCAGCGCCCCATAAAGGAGCTTTTGTACGAGGGTCAATCACCGCACTGTATTAAAGAATGTGAGGAGGAGGCAGAGAAAATGAGAGCGCTGAAAGAAAAGACACTTTGGCATTCAGGTGAGAACTGATTGTGGTTAGGATTAGGATTAAAAATTACAATTTTAAATTCAGAGGCGGTGGAGAACCCACAAATTATATGAAATAAGCAAGAGTGGCACTACTTCGACATGTTTTTACTCAAGTAAAAGTAAAAAGTAGCCGTCCAAGAAATTACTTAAGTAAGAGTAAAAAAGTATTTAGTAAAAAATCTACTTACATAACTGATCAGTTATTTAATATTTAAAAATTACATCATCACCACACAGACCAAAATATAGGAAATTTTCGTATTTTAAAACGCCAAAATGAAAATAATTCATATAAGTAATAAAAAATAAAATCAGGTATTTTCCCCCCCACTCAGCTTCTTTCAATAAAAAACTAACAAAAACTGCAGGTGTGTGTCTGTGTCTGGTGAACTTTTGTTTAAAACATGTTTGTTTTTTACTCTCTGGGTAGAAAATCCTTAAGTTTTACTCAAACAATAGCAGAAATACTCCATAATAAAATTACTGAAGTAAAAGTAAAAAGTACAGCGTAGTAGAAATAGTCCTAAGAACAATAAAAAAAAGTAACTCAAGTAAATGTAAGAATAGATGTAACTAGTTACTACCAAGCTGATTAAATTAGAGAAGATTTGTGTGTTTATGAGCAGAGAATCAATAAGCCAGAGATACAAATGACCAGCAGTCCTGATGCATCAGAACTGCAAGAAATTCATGCCAACTTTTATTTGTTGTGATTTTTATAACATAATTAAAATTGAGAGCAAAAAATAGGTCATTATCGGTTTTAGTTGGTTAGACGGAAAATCGGTCCCAGGAAAAAAAACCCGATCGGTGCATCGCTAGAGAGAAAATCCAAAAACTTGTCTCTCCAAGGAGTAAAGACAAGTTTCCTGCCTTTGCAGCTCAAAGTCCAGCCCATTGAGCCGTACCTGGAAAACATTTGCATGGCACCTGCAGGGTAGTTTGTTCAATCAGCAACAAACACCATATGACTTTAAACATAATCCTGCTTAACCCGCAGCAGCGCTTCAAGAGATTGTCTGCTCTGCTCGCTGCACGACCACTTTGACCAGAAACTGAACTTTAAAGTAATTAAACCAAATTACCAAATTAAACCTCAGACTAAAACACGATAACACTGCCTTTATTTTTAAAAATTAACATGCATTCCCCAAAATAAATCGCCTTCAACTCACCAGACGCCAAGTGTCTCCCAGGCTGCTCTTCTTCTTCTACGGATTGAATTCAACTCCTTGCTAACTCCTCCAGCCGTTTTTAAGCTCCAGCTCCTCAACGGGTGGAACAATAAATTCCCACAAACCCGAACTGAAGTTAAGGTTTATCCCGGTGGGTCTGGATCCCGTCTGCAGCAGAACCAGCAGCTTCTTTGTACTGTCCGCTCCGGTCGGTGGGTCGGTCGGCTCAGAAGCGAGGTGAGCCACGCTCATGCGCAGTAGCTGCTCGGCTGAGTACGATGGGCGTAATGAAGGTCAGTCAGTCAGTAACGCAGGTGTAGCTTACCTGTCGACAGCATGGCCTACTTTCACGGACTGGGCCATGAAGTAATGAAGAGCTTAACTGGACTATTTACTATCCCCCCGGTTTAACTGCTAAATAACTCCGCGTCAACCAAGTGATGCGTTTCTTTCGATAACTTGTAATGTTTAAGCTAACATAACTCCTGTGCACGATATTGTTGTTTAACAGACAATGTAATACATTTTGTGAAACAAAAACACAATTAAATAAAACAAACTAAAGAAAATTACTTTTCACTACTTTCGATTACCTGGCATCAAGGCCACCGTAGGATAAGTTTCTCCTCCGCAATATAATATAGTTCCCAGAACGTGAAACTTATTTCCAAGTTCCAACGGATCATTTTTGGCGGATTGATATCAATGTTTATATATTTTTCTGACCGGGACTAAATTCTCCACTGAAACTAATTTTATTGTTTTTTTTCCCTATCATCCCATAAAAATAAATAAAAAAATCCCATTCACGTAATGTTTTAAACATTACGTGCTGGTTATATTAGAGATAAATTCTGAATCCAGTCTACTAAAGCCCTCAAATTAAGCAAACGGTTCCAAACTGGAGTAAACTGGATGTAGGGCGCCATCTTGTGTAGGTTTTATTTCACGAAGGTAAAACTTGGAAACACAATGACTTGAACAACTTGTTGTAGCTAGCGATTATCCTTTCCCCAACATTTTAAGTTTTTATTTTGTACTAACCTCAAAAACCGCATCGTGTTATGTAGTTAAGTTTTTTGTTGTTGTTTTTTTTGGCACTGGTAAGGAGAGAAATACCATTTACAGAAAAGGCTGGGTTGATTGGGATGCATGGGTTTGCTTTCCCTAAAATTGTCATAAAAACACGCATTTTGAATTTTCTAATGTTGGATTTTAACATTTGTTTAATCACGTGTCAAACTTATGGACCAGGGGCCAAATCCGGCCCGTCATGTCTTTTTACTTGGCCCTATAGTCTGGTAAAGGCCAACTGAGTAAAGTTATCTTTGTTTATTGTTTTATGCTTCTAATTTAGTAACTTTCTTGTTAAGGAAGCATGGTAATGGAATACAGTTCTGTCTGCAAAGGTTAACTGCACTAAACAGAATAAAGGACAAGAAGCAACTCAATTTCACCTTCAGCCAATAAGAGAACGAGGTGAGTAACTGGGATAGAAGTTTATTTGAGTAACTTGAAATGCTGATTGCTTGTATTAATGGAAAAAATTGATACAATGGATGCATAATAACAACAGATGGTGAAAACGATCATAATTATTATTAATTGTTCTTGTCAAGCTTTTGTGTTGATGGAAATGATGATTTATTATAGCTTTAATAAATCATAATTCAACCATCAGTTGGCCTTCTCAAAATTGACTGCATGCTACAATTTGTGTAATATCAATTTATATCAATGTGAAAATACGATCAATATTTTTTACTTTAAGAAATTCTCATTGAATGTAGAGACAATTATTTAATAATATTTTAACAGTTTGTCAATGGGTAGTTTTGTCACATTCTGTCACGTGAAAATGAGTTTTACATCCCTGATTTAAATGATATTACTGGTACTTTTACTGCTATTCTGTGGTGAAATCCCATGCAATTATTCAATGAAAAAAGCTGAAAAACTGCTGATACGTGCAGTTTAAATATCTGCATTTATTGACTCTTTAGCATTTTTAGCCAAACTTATCAGGAGCCATTGTGGAAAGTCTGAAGAGTCTTGCAGTTGGCGTTTATCGTTTGGTTTATCATTTATTGTAATAAACTCTAGCAAAAAAAAAAAGAATTTTGATTTATTTAATAAATTGGGATTGTTTTACTATTTCCTTCAATGTTCATTCAAAATATTTTTTTTCCAACTCATTTTCTTCCGGTATAAAACTTAGGAAACTTTAACAAAAACTGCAGGTGTGTGTCTGCTTCTGGTGAATTTCTGGTTAAAACATGTTCCAGAAATTTTACTCTAGTAAGAGTAAAATAAAGATACTTCATAATAAAATTACTCAGGTAAAAGTAAAAAATACAGCGTAGTAAAATATTTCTAACAGTAGAGTTAGTAAAAGTAACTAGTTACTACCTAACTTTGGCCACAGATGAAGATGGGTTTTCCTGTAATGTTAAGTTGTTTCTCCCAGTAGCAGGGTACACTAGGATGATTGGCAACGCTAAAACCCTCCTCCTGGCTTTGATTGGTTGCTTTAGATGGCAATAGTAGCACAAGGTGGAGGCGTGGAAGCTCGATTTTTTCACGGATTATACTGACAATTTTAACAGAAAAAAAGGAAAAGAAACAAAAAGAAACATTTTTGTATAAATTTCATGCAGCTTTAGGTCTCTTGCAAAAGACTCTTGCAGCCAAACTTGTGCAGCCTCTTTTGTTCCAGTCACACTCCTCTGCTGATAGTTTATCAGTTTGTGACTTACAGAAAGTTCTGCACAATGCGGGTCAGTGTTCCCACCGGGGCCACACCTCTCACGCAGCCCCGGATTGGCCCCGCATCTCTCACTCCCTCCGCCGGGTTCCGCCTCGCAGCGCATTTAAGTCTTGCAACGTTTCCTCCAACTTCTGCTCCCGGACCACAGGAGGACCGCTGCCACCATGTCTGACCGGGGAACCTTCGACACCAACGTGGTCACCATGACCCGCTTCGTGATGGAGGAGGGCAGGAAGGCGAAGGGCACCGGGGAGCTGACCACGCTGCTCAACTCGCTGGGCACGGCAGTGAAGGCCATCTCCAGCGCGGTGCGCAAAGCTGGGATCGCCCATCTGTGAGTTCACCGAGTCAAACACGCAGTTTAATCTGTAAAAACTACCGCACATTTTGCGCGTTGTGCAGCTGTTTTGTCTGCTTTTGTTTGCTGCATTCACATCCACGTTGACGCACTGGCTGAGCAGGAGATTCAGGTTGTTTATGCACCAATCAGGAAGCGAATACCTCCACACACATTCACGGCTTATTTTCAACAAACACTCCAATCTGCCCTGTTCAAGACTCTAAATCGATGCATTTGCATCTATTTTCCTCGGTAACGATCTAGAAATGAAACTTCAGCCACAACAATTACATTTTATTCTAATAGAAACAAAGAACCTCCTGCTCGGCTGCAAGTTCAGTTTTATTTTTAAAAACGGGACGATACGTCTTAATGGAGGTGGGCGGAGTACACAAAAAATGCCTGTTACTACCAAAGTCTGTGTATTAATGAACATTTACATGTAAGAATAATGCAAGTTTATTTATAAAGCACCTTAAAACAACAATGTTGGCCAAAGTGTTGTACACTAAAACAAATAAAACGAACCCATCAACATTTAAATCAACATCTCAAACTAAGTCAAAAGTCAAAGAAAAGATTTAAAAAGAGGAAGTGAACTTTTTAAAGTTAAATTATGTCTTAATAAATCTAAAATTAGACAGTTTAAATTTCATTATTTCCATAATTTGTTTAAAACAACAAAAGATCATCCCTAAATATTTGAATTGTTCTGTTTTTAGTCTGGTTTTTTTGTCACAAGACGACATCATCTGCGTACATCTGGCAGGTTAGCTTTGCTGGAAAATATTCCGGTAAATCATTAATGAATAAGCCAAAAAGCAAAGGTCCCAACACCAAACCTTGTGGTACACCATGATTATTTTTTATGTTTTAATCTAACGCACTGAAATCTATGACTGTATTCAGTTCTGTTCGTTCGTCAGTAATAATTGCTGCAAAGCCTGTGAAGTAACCATTTCCTCCAGCTCTGCTCAGGGTTTCTGTTCTCTTTGTGTCTTTATCAGTTATGGGATTGCAGGTAACACCAACGTGACGGGTGACCAGGTGAAGAAGCTGGACATCCTGTCCAACGACCTGGTCATCAACATGCTCAAGTCGTCTTTCACCTCCTGCGTTCTGGTGTCCGAAGAGAACGAAGAGGCCATCATCGTGGATCCTGAGCAACGGGTAAGAATTAATGTAAAATAAAACATAGTAACACAAACTAACTGTTATTTAATGCAGAAAAGAAACATTACTACTTCTCCTGCAATATTTTAGTTAAATTGTTGATTTGCATGATGGTGTAGTTGGTAACACTACTTTTAGAAAATGTGCAAACACAAAACAAAAGCAGCAAAATGCTTCTTGGCTTTGGTTTTGAAATCTCAGTAAACATTATTATGAACATAGATGCTCATTGACAGTCGGCTTTTTTTATGACGTAAAATTTCCCAGAAGCCCTTGGTGAGGTTAATATTTATTCTTTAAATTTGAAGAAACCGTTTGAGATGTGGTTTGTAAAAAATCATCCTGCAGAAACCAATTAATTTACCATCTTTTCTTGTTCTTTTCAGGGAAAATATGTGGTTTGTTTTGATCCTCTGGACGGCTCCTCAAACATCGACTGTCTCGTCTCCATTGGAACTATATTCGGCATTTACAGAAAGGTAGCAGCAAAACGTTATACTCTTGCATCCATGCACTTTTTTCGGAAAAAGATCAACTGAAGACAAAATTTCATTTGATTAGTTTAAATTATGAGCTAAGCTTAAAATAAATTACCATATAAGCAAGAATTGAAATTAACGTACTTGTTTTGTAACCTTAAAGGTGACATTTTATGCTTCCTTGGGCGGGTTTGGATAGGTCTATGAGCGATGCAAAACATATTCATTACATTTGTGACACAATCATTCTTGGATAATGAGATTTTCGTCTGCTCAGTTGTGACTAGCCTGTTGAAGGGCCTCTTGTGACTTTAAATACAAATAATCTCAACATTTTACACTCGCACATAAAAATGGCTGCCCGTTACCTAGAAATTATGCAACCGTACATCTTTGAACAGCAGAAGTGGAGCCTCCTGGACAACCAACAGAATGCAGCAAGTAGTTTCTGAACGGAAAGTCAGCAATAAAATATTATACAGCACATGCAGCAGTAAACCCAGCTGACCAAATGTGAGGGAATGCCTGGATGATTGGAACTCTCCTGGGGTTGCTAGGTAACGGGCAGAACTCTTCTGGTGTTACTAGGTAACGGGTGGAACTCTTCTGGTGTTACTAGGTAAAGGGCAGAACTGTGCTGGTGTTGCTAGGTAACGAGTGGAACTCTGCTGGGGTTGCTAGGTAACTCATTTTCCAGACAACAAAAAAAACATTAACTTATTGTTGAGTTACTTTTTAAACATTTGGGCTCTTTTTAGAAACGGTTGGAAGCACAAAAACGTGCAGCATGTGAATTTTTCACAGCAGGTCCCCTTTAAATATAAGCAACAAAAAACATATAATATTAATAACTTAAATTTAAGTTACTGAAACGATGTGATTCCCAGACCACAGATGACGAGCCGTCTGAGAAGGACGCTCTGCAGCCAGGCAGGAACCTGGTGGCGGCGGGCTACTCGCTGTACGGCAGCGCCACCATGATCGTTCTCTCCACCGGACAGGGAGTCCACTGCTTCATGCTCGACCCAGTCGGTACTCCTTTAGGGTCTCTCATTTAGATCAACTGTTTATAATCGCTGATGGCCTTCTTTACGTTTTGCTCAACAGGCCATCGGTGAATTCATCCTCGTCGAGCACGACGTGAAAATCAAGAAACGGGGGAAGATTTACAGTCTGAATGAAGGCTATGCTAAGTATTTCGATCCGGCTGTCACAGAGTACCTGCAGAGGAAGAAGTTCCCTGAGGTAACATGAAGGGTTTTTTAGGAAATATTTGTATTTTCCTCGTGTGACCCATGAACACTTCATGTCCTTGTAGGACGGCAGTGAGCCGTACGGCGCGCGCTACATCGGATCGATGGTGGCCGACGTCCACCGGACACTGATGTACGGAGGAATCTTTTTATACCCAGGAAATGTGAAAAGCCCCAAAGGAAAGGTGAGATCCAGCTTTAGACCCAGAGATCTGCACCTAATGAAAAGAGTTATAACTCTTTTAGAGGACGAAAAACCTTAGAATGATTTCTTTGTTACTGCAGCAGCTGAGGATTTTCTTTAACTTGAGTCCTCATCTTGCCTTGTTTCTCTGAGGTTCAGCTGATTTATATATTCCAATCATTTTATATTGTTGCCAGCAGGGTCCCATGACATGGACTTTGTTTAGGTTGTAGTTACCCAGAATGCCCTGCGCTGCAGTCCACTTCCTGCCTTTGGAGTGGTCTCCAGTCTGCTTATACGCATTCGAACTACAACCCAGACCTGGGTTTGTAGGCAACAACGATTAGTTTTTGCACAATTTGTCTCGACTCTGACTGGACCAACATGTCAAGCAGTTCTGTCACAACGTTGTTTCTTCACTCTGCACATCCTTCTTCATTTTTAAAAGACTGAACGGAGCCTGCAGCGACGGCGGAGGAACTTTAACATTTCTGCTTTAAGTTAGAGGTTGTACACATTCTGTACCCTCAAAATAAGATTACTTCACTTAAAGCCAGCACTTCTTCATTATTGTTGAGAAATAATGAACTTAAACTCATTTTTCTTGTTGAAAAGTTAGTTTTGTCTTATTTGCTTGTTTACTCAGGTATTTTCATGGACAGTAGACTAAAAATACTTGGTAAGATTTTGTTTTTGCAGCGTAAATAAATCCTGATGCTGATTTAATGCATGTTACAATATTAGATATAAAATAACTTCTCTTTTTTGCTATATCAATGAAATAAAAGTCTTCTTGGTGTGTATTTTCAAATTAAAAGAATGAAAACGATCCAGATATTTGCACCAGCTTAAACTAGTGCAAATATCTTAGTTCACTGGAAATAAGACAAAACTAATGTACGAGTAACTATTAAATAGGAGCTTGTTTTAAGTCAATAATTACTTAATATTTATGAAAATGTTCCAGTTATAAGTGAAATAATCTGACAGTGGAATAAATACTTTTTCATCATTATTAAGGAATTCGTAACTTAAAACAAACTTCTATTTATTGCAGAAAAGTTTAGTCAGGATTTTCTTATTTCAGGTGTAATAATAGAAACTAGACAGAAATATTCAGATTTGTTTTTGCAGTGTGTCGACATGTTGACCATGTCCAGAGAGTCGGCATTAAATAGGAAGCATTGATCGCTCAGCTTCAGGAAGCTAAACTTTCCGTTTGCTCGAAGCTGCGGCTGCTGTACGAGGGAAACCCGATGGCGTTCATCATGGAGCAGGCGGGCGGCATGGCGTCCACCGGCTTCCAGAACATCCTGGACATCCAACCTGAAGGCATCCATCAGCGCGCCCCCGTGGCCATGGGCTCCCCCGACGACGTCCAGGAGTTCATCGCCATCTGCAAGAAACACGCGGCGAAGTGAGGCGGGCGGCCGGCGAAGTGAGGCGGGCGGCCGGCGAAGTGAGGCGGGCGGCACCGAGTCGCTGCACGCACAGAAACCTGTGGTGCCTTTCAGTGACCAAAATGATTTGGGAGATTTTCTCTGTGAAAACGGGTTTTGATGAGCAAAGCTCACGATGTTCGAGTTGTTCATAAGCTTCAGGAAAATAAACTGAAATAACTGGAGTAAACCTGAAATGAAGACTTTACCCTTCAGTTTACAAATAACTGCCTTAATCAGCCAAAATGTGCATTTAAATATGCAAATGACCAAATATAACCGATGAACCAAAAGGGATGATTTTATCTTGTGAAATAACAAATGTTTGGAAAAAAATATTTTAAATAAACCAAACTGATTCTATGAAGATGTAATCAGTGTCGTCATTTTGCAGATTCAAGTGGTTTCATGATCAGGGCGTCCAAAAAAACTAAAAACTTTGGGATTCATAGATGAACTGACACAATTATTACTTAGTCAGAAATACAAAGACATTACTTCTCCTGAAGCAAACACGTTTCTGCATCATGTATGTTTTTAATCTCAGTAAATGTTTCCACTTCCTGTGAGACGCTCATGAAGTGAAGAGCGAGATAAAGTTTACAAAAGGCAGCTAGCAGAGCAAATATTGCACAAGTCTGGGAGAACGGCGTGCAAACAATGGAGCAAGACAAAGAAAAAGAGGTTATGACATACAGCAAAAAACAAAACCAAGTTTCTGGTGCATTTACCTTAGTAAACATGAAATAAGATAAAACTAACTTAGAAATAAGCTTTCAGGAAGATACAAGAGCTTTTTAAAAATAAATAATTTCTTAATGTGAGGGGAAAGTACCAGGTCCACTGGTAGATAATTTCACCAAAAAGGAAAAAAGTTTTCTATAATCTGGATTAATTTCTTATTTCAAGTATATTAGGACATCCCTGTACTTTGCTTTATATTAAAAAATGAGCATCAGATGAATGTAATAACCAAAATGTCAAGTATAAACACTTAGCTAAACTATGCAATCATAAAATGAGTTCAGAGTTTCAAAATAAAACAGGAAGTGAAGAAATCATTGAGGATAAAACTGAAATAAATGAGGGGAAGTTACACCATCAGAAATGATCAACAATAATTTGGGTTATTTATCAAAAAGAGAAAATATGGGTGTTTATTTCTCAAAGTCATATTTTGTGAAAATATGACACTGAAAAAAATAAATTATTTTATGTTAATTTGGCTAAATAACCCAAATTATTGCTGCTAGTTTTTGACTGTAACTTTACACAATAAAGGGCTAAAAACAACAAAACCCAAACATCACATAAAGATTTATTTCTGAAATAAATAAAAATGGATAAAATGATGCATGAAGGTAAAATGACACTTCATCCTGCAGGAGGCGTCGACCTTTACGCCAAAAGGCTCCAGATGACCTTTAGCTGAAAGGTCAGATGGAGACCTGCAGGCTCTGTGACCTTTAAGATGAAAAGAGCCGCTGGTTCTGTTACAAACCAGAGAAAATGTCAGTTTGATGATAAAACATCCTGCAAAGTTTATTCATGAGCAGCTGCTCATGTTGAGTTATCAGAATAAACGTTAAATCAATAAAATCACCTGTTAGATAAATCAGGATGCAGCGGTTTTCCTGTGGTTCCTTTCAGACGTCTTGAAGCTGCGCAGCCGACACCCGACACCGCCGGGCCCAGTGGGCTCAGCTCACAAATAGACCCGCTGGCCCGGAATGAGAACCACGCAGCGCCAGACCAGGCGGTTCTGTCACAGCCCGTCCTGCTCCGTCCAGGGCTCCGTCCGGACCTGCTGTCTGCAAGGAAGACCGCCGGATCAGAAACCAGCACCGGTCCAGAACCCAGAGCTGGACCAGAACCCAGCACCGGTCCAGAACAAAGAACCGGACCAGAACTCAGCACCGGTGCAGAACCCAGCGCCATCCAGAATCCAGCGCCAGTCCAGAACCCAGATTCGGTCCAGAACCCAGCACCAGTCCAGAAACCAGCACCGGTCCAGAACCCAGAGCTGGACCAGAACCCAGCACCGGTCCAGAACCCAGCATGTCGGACCAGTCTGCCTTTGACACGGACGTCTGGACCCTGACCCGGTTCATCATCGAGACGGGCCGGCAGGCGAAAGGAGCCACCGGGGAGCTGACCCAGCTGCTCACCGCCATGCTGACCGCCATCAAAGCCATTTCCTCCGCGGTGCGGAAGGCCGGCCTCGCCCACCTGTGAGTATCACCTGTCTGTGATAAACACAGGTAAATCCAAACAAAAAAACTCAGAAATGTTCAGATTCATCTCAGAAACTTTTTATTAAAAAAGAAGGACATTTCTGAGATTTAGTTATTTTTTAAAATTTGCTATGAAAACAAGAAAACTTTTAGATACTGTTACAGGAAAACTGTTTACCCGCAATGCTAACTAGCTTTAGCCTTCAGAACAGGAGAAACTGTAGCGAGGTGAGCAGGCCAAGGGAGTGATTGACAGCGCTAAGACCCGCCCCCTGGCTCTGATTGGATATTTCTAAGTCAGAGCTGATTCCTCTGAAGGACCAAATGTTCATTTTATTTTCCTGCCAGTCGTCTCAGGACTCGACCTCTGACTCTCCTCCTGGTTCAACGTTTCCTAGCGGTCCTGTTGTAACACCGCAGAGCAGAAGCTGTTTGGTTATGATTCGGTTTATCTGCGTTATCTTGCAGAAATAAAACATTACACACGACTGGTCAACGTTCAGAGTCGCTGAAAATTGATGCAATAACTTTCTTTGTTTGGGGTCTGATGGAGACGCAGCCAGGATTCCAGTAGTTTACGTTTTACAGGGTTTTCTAAAGGTCAGCCTGACCCAAATGTTTAGGATGGTGAAGATTAAATTACCTGAAATATACCAGGCCAGTTGCTTAGTCCTCTTTAATTCTGCTAACATTGAGTCCAATCATTTGGTTGTATTTCCCTCTAACTGAGAGATTCTTTGTTTCTCCAGTACTTTTTAAATTTGTACAATTTTGTGCAGTTTCTTCTTTTTCTTCCTCATTCTCCATTTTTCCTCCTTTCAGAAACTGAATCACTCAACAAAGGCAATTAATTATTTCTTAAAATATGATGTGGAAGCAATACAAAAAGTTATTTTATAAATAAAATGTGATAAGTGATAGGTATTTGTCCGTTCGAACCTTCATTAAAATAACCACAGACAACGTAGATGAATTTTATGACCAAGCTTCTGCAGAAGGAGAAGTCTTGGCGAACTGCTCCTTCGAGTCGTTCACAAAGCGTTCTGCCCTCTCTCTGCTCCAGCAGGCCTTTTATTTTGAAAAACAAAGTCAGAAAGGATAAACAATACAACAGGCAGCAGGCTTATCTACCACACAGGTCATCTAGCTCTTTTCCCTTGAGAGCGAACTTTGGAGGGAACAATCAGTTCTCAGGACCATCAACAGTCAAAAAGTATTCGCATCACGCCATAACATTAGTCTGAATGTTGATTAACTATTCATTTGTATTAGACTGAATGTGAACTAAAGTAATAACAAAAATGATAATATCAAAACATCTCTAACAATAAGAAAAATAGCCAAAAATCTCTGGAATTTTGAGATTAATCTGGAATTTTTCTAAAAAAAAACAAAACAAAAAAAGGAAATTTCTGAGTTTGAAAAGTTGAACATTTTGAAATTGATCTCCAAAATTTTGTAGAAAAACCTTTCTGAGTTTCAAAAGTCACAAATTTGTGTGAGAATTTATTTCTTTTTTTTAGATTAATCTCAAAATTTCTGAGATTTTTGGTGGAAATGTGCTCCTCTTGTCTTTGTTTTTCTCTGTCCACTGACTAATCTGCACTGGTAGATTTACTGAGAGCAGACGTCTCTTGTTCCTCTGCCGGCTCCAGGCAGGGCTTGGCCGGCTCCGTGAACGTGACGGGCGACGACGTGAAGAAGCTGGACGTCCTGTCCAACGACCTGGTCATCAACATGCTGCAGGCGACCTACAGCACCTGCTGCATGGTGTCCGAGGAGAACAAGGAGCTCATCGTCACCCCCAAGGACAAACGGGTAACCAGCGCTCTTAAAGGGCTAGCACACTTTTAAACTGCTGCAAACTGCAAGTTTATACAACATATTTAAACATGTAGGTACATAGTTTAGGTTTTACCAATGATGAGAAACGTATGCTGCGTTCCACTGAAGCGTTGTTTGCAATACCTCAGAAACAAGTGAATATTGTTTTTTTTATTTTAGAGCTGCAGACGATAATGGTGTATTAGGGCCAATTTACATAGAAAAATACATGAGTACATTTCTGCAAAATAAATTCAGAAGTTTCTGAGATTAATCTGAAAAATATAAAAGAAAAGTGATAAAATTCTCAGGTTGAAAAGCTGAAAATTTGCCAGAAAGAAAAATTAAATTCTGAGGTTGGTCTTCAAATTTTTTTCTAAAAAAATTAGAAAATTATGAATTTCAAAAGTTGGAATTTCCAAGAAAACAATCTGAAATTTTGAGATTAATCTCAGAAAATTTAGAAGTTTCATCTAAGATCTAAAGAAAACATCAAGGAAAAGAATCAGGGAAATTTCTGAGTTTCAAAAGTTGAAAATATGCTAGAAAAAAAACGAAGACATTTTGAGATAAATCTCAGAAAATTTTGTAGCAAAAAGCGGAGAATTTTCAGGAAATTTTGATTTGTTGGCAGAAATGTACTCCTTGTTTTTTCATGATGGTATCTATATTCAAGCTTGAAGGCTTATTTTCAGCTGGGAGGCGAGGCTGGTGATTGGCTGGTCCTTCCAGGTGCCATTCCTCACCTTTGAGTTTCGGATCAGGACCACCAGCGTCTGAAACGAGCTGAGACTGAGCCATAAGCATCACTGCAGTTTATCCTGGATTGAAGGATTTCTCTCAGGATCGTCCTTCAGACCCTGAAGATAAAACTGATTTGTTCATTTGAACTCAGGGAAAGTACGTGGTCTGCTTCGACCCTCTGGACGGGTCCAGTAACATCGACTGCCTGGCCTCAATCGGCACCATATTCGCCATCTACAAACGGGTGAGTCTCACTGTTTTGACAAAACTGCAAATGTGTTAATCGAAAACTAAACTGATTCAATGTAAAAATACCTGCAGTAACAGGCTGCAGCCACAAGAGGGCGGTGTGGTTTAACCAATCTGAAGATAGGCGGAATATTTTAAACTAAATATATAAAAACTAAACAATATGCTGGGGTTCTTAAATAATTATTGATGCATTTTTTATATTTTAGATTAGATAAATGGGTCAAAGTAAAAAAAATAGTAAAAACAACTCAGATTAATACTGTTTATTTGATAAAAATATAAACTTTTAACGGGGAAATATTTCTAGTTTTCTGCTCCTTTTCATTGTTGATTTTAAAAAAAAATTGTTACATGAACAATTCATACATATTACTGCTTGACTTAAATAAAAATAAATAAAATGAGATGAAAAGGAAAATGAGTTTGAAAAGTTTGTTTATTGTACAAAATACATTAAAACACACTAATAAACAAATAATTCATTTTTTTAATAAAGTAAACATTTTACAGTCTAAAATGCAGCAGCACAGGATTCATTCTGTGAATGTTTACTGGTGGCAGCTGAAACAGGTCGGCTTTTTCTGCCTGAATTAACATGAACACAGCGCCGGGATGATCTGTGGATTATTTATAGGATTAACAGATTAATAATTAGATAGAAAATGTGCTTAATGGGAGAATTTGTGAACCAAGTGAAGCTAAAACTACGACATTTAAGAGTAGAACATGTTTACAGACAAAATGAAATAAATATTTATATCTTTTCTACAGTTTTTATTTCATTCCTGCTGATTTTCTGTTTTTAAAAACAGAAAATTGCACCAAAATGTTTATTTCCATTGACAGATTATTTCACTTATAAGACATTTTCATCATGTTATAAGTTAAATAATCTGCCAGTGAAACTAAAACTTTTTCATCAATATTAATAAATTATTTACTTAAACTCTTATTTCTTGCTTAAAGTTACTTTCAAGTGGACTAAGATATAAACACTAAAGACTAGAACAAAAAAAACACTTAAGATTTAGTTAATTACTCGATTACTAAATGAGCTGATGATTTTAATAAACGATTAATCGTGATTAATCGTTTCAGCTGTATTGCTGAATGCTGTGTTTTCCTCTTGTTGTTGCGATCAGACGTCAGAAGGCGAACCCACAGAGCAGGACGCCCTGCAGCAGGGGAACAGCATCGTGTGCGCCGGCTACGCGCTCTACGGCAGCGCCACGCTCGTCGCCCTCAGCACCGGCGCCGGCCTCAACTTCTTCATGCTCGACCCGGTCAGGCCCCCGACTTTTCTCCTTGCTGCCAACAGACACTGTTAACTCCTGAAGTTACGATTTAACCTGAGCTAATTAGCATTTTTTATCTCCAACTGCAAATATTTGTTATAAAATGGCATCAATCAAAGTCTGTTGAGAGAAGGAAAAGCAAATAAGTATTTTATTTGTTTAGACAGAATATTTTTGGGTTTTAGTGCAAATATCTTAGTTCACTTAAAATAAGACTAAACTAACTTACAAGTAACTTTTCTGCAAATAACAGGAGCTTAATTTAAGTAAATAATTCCTTAATATTGATGAAAAATAATTAATTCCACCGGCAGATTATTTCACTTAAAATAAGATCCTGTATCTGGGATAAAAGTTACTTGTAAGTTAGTTTTGTCAAGTGTATTAAGATATCTGCACCAGAAACCAAAATTACTTTGTAAAACTTTGTGTTTTTGCAGTAAAACTTTGTGTTTTTGCAGTAAGACTTTGTGTTTTTGCAGTTAGACTTTGTGTTTTTGCAGTTAGACTTTGTGTTTTTGCAGTAAGACTTTGTGTTTTTGCAGTTAGACTTTGTGTTTTTGCAGTAAGACTTTGTGTTTTTGCAGTAAGACTTTGTGTTTTTGCAGTAAGACTTTGTGTTTTTGCAGTAAAACTTTGTGTTTTTGCAGTAAGACTTTGTGTTTTTGCAGTAAGACTTTGTGTTTTTGCAGTAAGACTTTGTGTTTTTGCAGTAAAACTTTGTGTTTTTGCAGTAAAACTTTGTGTTTTTGCAGTAAGACTTTGTGTTTTTGCAGTAAAACTTTGTGTTTTTGCAGTAAGACTTTGTGTTTTTGCAGTTAGACTTTGTGTTTTTGCAGTAAGACTTTGTGTTTTTGCAGTAAAACTTTGTGTTTTTGCAGTAAAACTTTGTGTTTTTGCAGTAAAACTTTGTGTTTTTGCAGTAAAACTTTGTGTTTTTGCAGTAAGACTTTGTGTTTTTGCAGTAAGACTTTGTGTTTTTGCAGTAAGACTTTGTGTTTTTGCAGTTAGACTTTGTGTTTTTGCAGTAAGACTTTGTGTTTTTGCAGTTAGACTTTGTGTTTTTGCAGTTAGACTTTGTGTTTTTGCAGTTAGACTTTGTGTTTTTGCAGTTAGACTTTGTGTTTTTGCAGTAAGACTTTGTGTTTTTGCAGTAAGACTTTGTGTTTTTGCAGTTAGACTTTGTGTTTTTGCAGTAAAACTTTGTGTTTTTGCAGTAAGACTTTGTGTTTTTGCAGTAAGACTTTGTGTTTTTGCAGTTAGACTTTGTGTTTTTGCAGTTAGACTTTGTGTTTAAAACTCTATGTTCTCTTTTCCAGAACATGTCAGTGAATTTAAGCATTGTCTTCTTACTCCTGGTTAAAGGCCATCGGTGAGTTCATCCTGATTGAGAGGAACGTGCGGATCAAGCAGAAGGGAAAGATCTACAGTCTGAACGAAGGATACGCCAAATACTTCCACCCCTCCATCAACGAATACCTCAAACACAAGAAACACCCCGAGGTGAGACGGCTCCACTCAAACAGCCTCTTTACACTGTAAAAACACAAAATATCACCAAGTACATTTGGTTATTCTACTGCAAACATTTAAAATAAGACAAAACTAACTTATGAGCAAGAAGTATGAGCTTGTTTTAAGTCAATAAATCCTTAATATTGATGGAAAATGACCATTTACAAGTGAAATAATCTGGCAGTGAAACTTGAACTTTTTATTAATGAATTATTAACTTAAAACAAGCTTTTATTTCTTGCTGAAAAGCTACTTGAAAGTAACCAAGTAACTAAGATGTTTGCACTAAACTAAACCAACATTACTTGGCAATATTTCGTGTTTTTGCAGCGGAGGCAGAAAGGTGAGAAAATGCGTCTGTTGTTTGAATCTGACTCCTTCTGATGAAGCTGTAAAGCAGAAGAGACTCGCTGACACACAGGAGAATCACTTTTGCTGGTGCAGAAATAAAATTGGGTCCTGAGTTATGAGTCTGTCAGAACCTCATCATGTGAGTCCTGACGAAGCGCTCGATCCGCCTGGGTGAGTCTGCAGAAAGCTGACTGCAGAAAAACGCCCCGAGGGGAAAAGGAGGTTTTTCTGTGCAATAATTAAACAGTTTTACATGATTTAGAGCAAATATGTTCTTTTATACGTTGGCAATTAGAGACGTGACAGTAGAACAAAAATCAGTCATTAATTAATGAATAGGTCTGTTACAATAAACAGAATAAATGAATCACATAATAAATGGAAACTAGATCAATAATTTCCATTTTGATTAATTCATGATTTATCATTTTTCTCTCTTTCGACCAAAAACTGGATGATGAAAGTCTTCAGTCTGCTGTTTTGGTCTCAATTATCACTTTATTTAAAGGACTAATTTGATACAGAGATGTCATTATTCATTTATTTGTTGTTTATTTTGCATATTTAAAATGTCTCCCATTTTATTGTGCTTTGAGATTGTGTTCTTTAATGGCCTCAAAATAACAATATTATCATTTATCGCAATAACGTCTGGGACAATTTATCGTCCAGAGAAGTTTGTTTTTGTGACGGGTCTGTTAATGATCAAACTTCAAAACACAAAATCTTAACAAGTGTTTTTAGCTTCTACTGAAAATATCTTGATATAGTTGAAATTAGGAGTAACTTGATAATATCTGGTGTTTTTGCAGTGCATGTTGTTGCTTCAGTTAGCCGGGCGCTGCAGGCCAAACCAAGCGATCACAGAGTGACCATCAGACGTTTGGTCAGGAAGCTGCAGCATGTCAGCTGGAAACTCTGGTGTCTGTTCAGGACTCTGGAGTCAAAAACACGACGACAGAGTCGTTCCAGCTTCGCTCATCACTGATGAACCAGAGAGGAAAAGCTGGAAACTTCGTTTTTTTTTTTAATTTCCTCTGTGATTCGTCATCCTGCTCAGTCAGTAAAAAAACGTTCATTCTTTCAACACGGTCATGTGACTGCGGCGTTTCATTTTATGCAGAGTTGCTTTGATTATTTCATGCATGTCTAGTCTCCATGGCAACCATTCAGCTGTGCAGAAACTCACCTGGACGGATTCAAACTGAACATGAGGAGCAAAGATGAAGAAAATAATCAAACTGCTGCAGATTAAAATGTTTCTTCTGGGATTTTTTTTTTTATGCTCAAAACTCAAAATGTATGAGAGTAAAAGATCCAGGCTAAAAAATATAATAATGAAGAATTAAGTCATAAAATGTTATCAGTTCTGAACCGTCAGGATTAAGACGGCCATCATGCTTTGTGACCTGTGTGATGAGGGTGAAATATTATTATATTAATGTTTTATTAATATTTTGTAGTTTATTCTCATGTTATTACCACTTTATTAGTAAAACCAAAAACAATTAAAATTCTTATTGCAGCTATTAGACTCTTTTTGTGTCAGAGTTCTTATATTATTTATTTGGTTTCGGTTTTATAAATAAATCACAATAATATGAGAAATAGCAAAATATTGTTCCATTATTGTGATATAATAATATTTCACCCTCAAATAGTCTCACTGTACAGGCCTAATATTAAATAATAGTATGAATTTATTCTCATTTTATTTTATTCTCCTAATTTTATAGCTTTATTCTTTTTTTCTCGTACTCTGGTGAAGGTTTCCAGCTTTGAGGATAAAAATAAAAAACATTTTAATGAACAGCAGCCTGATTATTTTCTTAATCTGCCACTATCCCAATATTTTAGATGCCTGCAGGTTTCATTACTTCCTGCTGTGGGTTATTTTTGGAAAATAAAAGGAAAACGTTGTGTGACGGGTTCGAACACTCGTGATGGTAACGGTGACACAGCAGATGGGAGCCGTAACCGCAGCCTCCCCCTCCGCAGCAGAAACTTGAATCACGAGGTGACGGAGCGACATAAACATGCCTCAGATGCCGCAGGGGATTAAAGTGAACGCAGCGCCGCAGCAGCAGCCACAGCAGCAGCCGCCGCAGCAGCATCGTTTACTTCCTGCTCTCAAACTGCCTGCTTCTACTTTCTGTAAAACAAGTTGGAGGATGAAAGTTTCAGCCACAAATTTTATCTGGAGAAATTTAAAAAATGGAGGAGAAAAATCACAGAAAGTCAGATTATGATTGTTACTTGTTGCGTAGAGAGAAAGATAAGAGTGTGTTTGTGAGTTTTGTGTACATTCAGGTGTGGACTGAGGAACACACACTCCCATGTGACGAGTGTGAGCTGAGTCAGCAAACGCAGGATGAAAGGGCAACTTATCGCCTCCCAGCTTCAGGCTGTGGAGGAAAACAGAAACACGCAAAGACACAAAAACGATGTTTCCACTCCGACCCTGGAGGAGTTTGTTTGCTTAAAGTGACCCAGATCGGCTGCAGGTGAACTCTGACCCCTCTGCTGGTTATTGATTACCCTTTAAAGTTACAGCAAAAAGATCAAACATGAGAAAACAAAACAACTGGAAAACTAAAGTGGTGTTTTATCAATCAAAAGTTTTCTTCTTATAAAAACTGATTTGTTTTTGTAGAGACAGGTGTTAACGTAGATACAGCACAATTTACATTTCAGATTCGTACACTTGAAATAAGATAAACATGCAAGCAACTTAGGAAATTTTTTATTTCAATAAGAAGGGGGAGGAGGTCCGACTGTATGCTATCCAACCAGATATGCTATTTTATTTATATAGTTCTAAGTAATTTCCACTATCAGTAATAATGTGTCTAAAAGAGGATTCTTCATCCGGTCAGCTTAAACAGTTTGTACAGCATATGCAGCAGTAAAACCAGCTGGCCAAACATGCTGGATCTCTGCTGGCGCTGAAGATTTTGAAACTGCACATTTTCCAGACACCGAAAAATATGAATTCATTGTCAAAAAACGTCTTAGTGTTTTTTTTTTACCCTGGGGCTGTTTTCAGAAGAAATAGAAATAGAATGTAAACTTGCAAAATTTAGTTTTTGCATAACATGTTCCCTTTAAAAGCAAATAAAAAATCTTATAGATTTAAATCTGATAAAAGTTCAATAATCAAGATGAAACTTCAGGCCAAATCTGAGTCTGGCATTAAACTGATTCACATAAAAACCCTGATCCACATGCAGCTGGTTTTAAATAAATTGCACCAAACTATTTATTTAAAACCAGGTAATAACAGAAGTGTGTGCCTGTCCCTGCTGCAGGACGGAGGCTCCCCGTATGGGGCCCGTTACGTGGGATCCATGGTGTCAGACGTTCACCGAACCATCGCCTACGGAGGGATCTTCATGTATCCTGCAAACGAAAAGAGCCCCAAAGGAAAGGTAACACCAGACGGAGACGGTTTGTTCTTTATCACCAACAAATTAAGAAAAATGTAAAGTATTTGGATTTCAATAAGCAAAAGATTAAATACAGCAAATGTTTCTAAATAAAGACTCAAATCCTGCTCCACTGTGATAACTTTGTATTAAAAGCCACACGTTAAAATTGAACTAAATGTTTAAAAATGATTTATTAAAATTCCAGTTTTTGTCCTGGGAGTTTTCATGCATCATATGCACAACATTTCCATGAAAATGACTCTAAAAGTCCAAGAAATATTCTCTTGTAAAAACTAAAACATGTTTGTGAATTCTGCAAACTGCACTGCAAAAACACTAAGTCTTATTTTTAGTCTAGTTTCTAGTGTAGATATCTTAGTACACTTTAAAAAACTAACAAGTAACTTTTACCCAAGATACAGGAGCTTGATTAACATGGGAAAACGTTTAGTTATAAGAATCTGATATAAATATATATATATATATAAGAAGCAAACTGAGTCGCTGCTCAGGGCTCCAATCAGGAAATTCACTAAAAAGTCTTAACTTGAACACAGATTTAAACCTTTTACATTATTTATTTTATTTTATTTTAATTTTATTTATATATCTTTATATATATATATAAAGATATAACGTTTAGTTATAAGAATCTGCCAGTGGATCCAGTTATTTTTCATCAATATTAAGGAATTTTTGACTAAGACAAACTCCTATTTTTTTTGCAAAAAATGTACTTGGACGTTAACGTAGTCTTATTTTAAGTGATCTATAGTATTCAACTAAACACTATTTGGTAAGATTTGCATTTTGCTCTGAACTTCATACATTTTCAGTGTAATTAATGAAAAATCCAAAAGATAAAGTTTGACAT
The DNA here is from genome assembly GCF_904066995.2 of Poecilia reticulata. NCBI lineage: Eukaryota > Metazoa > Chordata > Actinopteri > Cyprinodontiformes > Poeciliidae > Poecilia > Poecilia reticulata. Next base: position 33,039,280 of record NC_088838.1, read on the forward strand.
GACTGTTGATAAAAGTAGTTTTTTTTCTTAATATTTTAACTAGAAACTCGACCAAAAATACCTGGTAAGATTTTGTGTTTTGCAGTGCAATATGATATCAAAACAAATAAATAAAAACGAACAGAATCGACCCTAAAATATCTAGAAAACTGAGTGAAAACAAAGCTACAGTTTGAGTAAAGTAAATAATCCCGTCCTGTTGAAACCATGAAGGTTTGAAGCAGTTTGTAGTTTCCTGTCAGCAGAATCAGATGTTTAACCGAAAACTGGTTGTGAATTTCAGACTGGAGATGTTTTCCTTCAACCGATAAATGAGGTTTATTTACCATAGAGTGGCTGTAAAGATAATCAACAACCTCTCACCTGGTTTCCTTCCTGGCATCTTGGCTGTTTGACCTGTTTATCCTGTACATACCGTATACATCTGCACAGCCGGCCCAAGGCAGAAGCAAACTGAGCCGCTGCTCAGGGCTCCAATCAGGAAATTCACTCAAAAGTCTCAATTTGAACACAGATTTAAACCTTTTACATTATTTATTGACAACACTGCAAAAACACAACATCTCATCAAGTATTTTAGTTTAGTTTCTAGTGCAAAAATCTTAGTAAACATCAAATAAGGCAAAGAAGTAACTTTTCAGCAACATATACGAGTTTAAGTCAATAATTTCTTAATTTTGATGAAATCTGCCTTGTTTCACTTACAGGAAAAATGTCTGGTTTCAAGTGGAACTAGAACTTTTCCATCAATGTTAAGAAATTGTTGATTTAAAACAAACTCATTTATGCTGCTGAAAAGTTACTTCTAAGTCAGTTTTGTCTCATTTCATGTGTTGCAAGATACTTACATGAGAAATTAAACCAAAATAATTGTTTAGATGTATTTTTGCACTGAAGTAGAAATTTGTAAAAATTTATTTGACCGTTTCTGCATAGATAAATAAAAAACATCCATCCATCCATTTTCTTGCACCCTTTTTCCCTCAGTGGGGTCGGGAGGGGTGCCCATCTCCAGCCAACGTTTCGGGCGAGAGGCGGGGTCACCCTGGACAGGTCGCCAGTCTGTCGCAGGGCAACACAGAGACACACAGGACACACAACCATGCACACACACACTCACACCTAGGGGCAATTTAGAGAGGCCAATTAACCTGACAGTCATGTTTTTGGACTGTGGGAGGAAACCGGAGTACCCGGAGAAAACCCACCATGCACAGGGAGAACATGCAAACTCCATGCAGAAAGACCGGGGCCGGGAATCGAACCCAGAACCTTCTTGCTGCAAGGCAACAGCTCTACCAACTGCGCCACTGTGCAGCCCAAAATAAACATGTTTAAATTAAAACCTTCGTTTAAACACCTGCTGAGTTTTCTTGTGCCTTTGGTTCAGCTCTGGTTGTTGACATTTATGTCAAACTGGAGTTTGACCATATTGCAGTTTGCAAACATGCAGTTGTGTTATTTAGATTTGCATATTTTTGAGCAAACATAAATAAACCAGTATGGTGTTTTTATATTTTAATGTGTTTACATGTTAATGAAGCAACATTTACAGGAGCTGCCTGTTAGTTTTTTGTTCGGAGCTTTCTGAGTTGATGTATTTACCTTTTTTTAAAATTAAAATCTGTTCTCTTGTAGCTGCGGCTGCTGTATGAATGCAACCCCATCGCCTTCCTCATAGAGCAGGCGGGCGGCCTCGCCACCACCGGCACCCAGAGGATTCTGGACGTTCAGCCCGAAACGCTCCACCAGCGGGTTCCCTTCGTGGTCGGCTCGCCGGATGACGTCAACGAATACCTGTCGTTTGTCAAGAAGTTCTCATAAAAGCTGCGGCCGAGCTGAATGTGTTGGATATTAGGTTCTCCATCTACTGAGGTTTTGCTATCACCTGAGAAATTCAGATTTTTTTTCTCTTTTTGGATAAAACTAAATGTTTGTCGGCTTTGTAAACAAGATTTTAAATTTGACTTGTAATAAACTCAAAATATTTAAATGTTCTTAATGTTAAATGGTAAAATTTGTGTTTTACACGTTTAAGTGCTTTTTTTTGCCATGATGCATTTACTCTGAAGATTCTTTTATTTTAATTTTTGTTGCAACCATTTATAAAACACACTCTGTACTACTGATGACAGACAGAGACGGATGGATGGACAGAGACAGAGGGACAGAAAATTTGTTTGTCCCAGCATAGCAAACAACAAAAATTAAAAACACATACGAGTAAATAACAAGGTACAGTAACCTTGATATTAAGTGATAAGCTCACACATATCTCTCAATAGATAAAAAAACTAACATTCAATATTATGTTGATCAATTTGATTTTAACTAATCATTTATAAGAAACTGAATGGTAGACATAAAAGACAGCCTTATATTACCTTTGCAAAACTAACCACTTTATTTTGGAAAAATCCTTATAAATCTCACTGATTTACACGTACTTGAAAAAAAATACACATACTGTAGCCCAAGTTTGAACCGGAAGTGATCAGCGCCATCTTGGTTGGCGAGCGCACCGCAAAAATGAAACTGGCTTCGAGATGAACAAAAAGAGAAAATGTGTATTTTTGTGCAGGAAGAGGGCGCAAAACATGGAGGAGCTTCACGGAGCGCAGCTAAAAGCTACATTAGCTAAGCTAATTTTGCTAGTTCCGCAGTAAATACTACAGTAAATATCACTGAAACTGATCTTGGTACAGCCCAGAGGCGGGTAGATTACTCAAACATTGTAATGTACTGTTATTGAGACAGTGAGCTCAATTTACTGGTTTGAATGTAAGCCTTTCTGTTTATCAACTGTTATGATTTCTGCTTTTTAACAAGTACAAACTCACACAAAAACAAACCATTCCTGCCTTTTGAATTGCACAGAAAAATCAGACAGTCACTTAGTTACCTGGTCAGATGATGCATCTTGTTTATTAATCTGCTGCTTTAGTTTCGTTCTTCTGTCTCATTGTTTAATTTTCCATTTTGCTACGTCACTTACAGCTTTAACAATTATGCATGTTTGTTTCCCGCTTTAGTAAAATTTGGTGCCAAGGCGTGTTGGACTCCGGTGTTGGATTTCAGGAAGTTGTTTCAAAATAAGATCCTAGGACTGTTTCTGACACGAACCAAACCAGAACAACAGAAACTGATGTGTTTTCTAATCAGGATAAATGGAGGTTATGTCATGATGAACAAAGCTGATATGTCTGTTTTAATAAAAACAACAATGGATCAAAAAACGTCAGTTTGGGCATGTTTACAACTTTTATTGATGACATAAAAAAGAAAGAAATCAGTGAGAATAGGACAAATCATGCTCAAATGTACAATTAATAACTTTGAAAACAAGTAAAGAAATATCAGTCAGTAAAACCAAATAAACAAAACCCCAATCATCAAGTACTTCTTCTCCTCATTAAAGATTTTATAAACTTTCTTTATTTATTTTCCACGTTCAGGCTGAGAAAAGAGACCAGCGGTGCAGCGTCCTCCGATGTGAGGATGCTCATCAGAGCTCAGGATAGCTGGCTGCCGTGGCGATGCCGCAATTGTTGTCGTTGTCTTTAGACATGTAGATGTAGCCGCCGTCACCCCAGCTTGAGCTCCAGCTGCAGAGAGAAATCCACAGATTTATTTTAACGCTTTGCTCTCTTTTCAGTGACTGTATCTTACTAACGTTCTGAGGTTATCAGAACCACACGATTGATTAGATGTGAGCTTCAGCAGAATCTCAACGTTTCATTTCATTTCATTGTTTATATAAATCGATCAAGTTTACCTGTAAAGCACATTTCAGCAACAGTCCAAAGTGCTCGACGTCATAAAAACATCATAACCACATCATATAGTTAACAATTGTGAAAAGCAGTAGCTGATGTGTATTGATTGGATTATCAATGCGCATAAAAAATGTTGATGTTTCATTTATTATGATTCCAAAGCCTTGATTTAAAGAAACCCAGTGTTTCGGTTGTTTTGCAGTTTTCAGGAAGTTTGTTCCAGATTTGTGGTGCTTAGAAGCTGAATGTAGCTTCTCTATGTTTGGTTCTGGTTCTGGGGATGCAGAGCAGAATCAGAACCAGAAGACCTGAGAGGTCTGGAAGGTTGCTATGACAACAGCAGCTCTTTAAGCCATTCAGTGATTTATAAACTACCAGCAGTGATTTAGAGTCTCTTCTCTCAGTGGAGGGTCTGTAGAGCTGGGTGGTGTAGAACTGGGTGGTGTAGAACTGGGTGGTGTAGAACTGGGTGATGTAGAACTGGGTGCTGTAGAACTGGGTGGTGTAGAGCTGAGTGATGTAGAACTGGGTGGTGTCTCTATCTTCCTGGTTTTAGTCAGAACAGCAGCAGCTTCTGGATCAGCTGCAGCTGTTTGATTGATTTGTTAGTCAGACCTGTGAAGACGCTGCTGCAGGAATCAAAGCGATTAAAGATAAACGCAGGGATGAGTTTCTCTAGATCTCGCTGAGACATCAGTCCTCTAATCCTGGAGATGTTCTTCAGGCGATAGAAGGCCGACTTCGTAACCATCTTTATGTGGCTCTGAAGGTTCAGGTCAGAGTGAATTCGAGCCTGACTGCTAGTTTCTAGCTGTAATAACCGAAGCTGTGTGCTGACTCTAGGTCGTTATATGTGCTAACTGGGGCTGCAGTATTTGTGTTTTTTCACTGCGGAGAAAAAGTTTCATGTATTTATCTGCTTGATGTGTGACGTCACAATGTGGATTCGCCGTTCAGCTTGTGGAAGATTTTAAGTCAAAAGAAAATAAAATGCAGTTGAATATGTCATCATTATCATTTAAAAACTGACTGGTATTTTCTAAACGTCGATGCTAAGGGTGTTGCGTTAACCTTTACCTGTTCTTGACGATCCAGTAATTTTCTTCAGAAAGAAGGTTTTGCACTGTGCCATAACCCACCACCAGCACGCCGTGGTCCAGGGCCTCGCTGCTGCAGTCCGGTTCACTGTAGATGCCTAAGACACACATCCAGTCCTTTTACTATGGGCACTCTTCATGATCACTAATCAGAGAACACATAGTAGGAGAGCGGACATGTTTCCATCTGCCTCATACGGGTCGTTCCCAACAGCAGCCATTTTGTTAATGTGTTAACAAAATTACTAATTTCCATCCATCCATCCATCCATCCATCCATCCATTTTCTTACACCCTTGTCCCTCAGTGGGGTCAGGAGGGTTGCTGGTGCCTCTCCAGCTAATGTACCGGGTGAGAGGCGGGGTCACCTGGACAGGTCACCTGGACAGGTCGCCAGTCTGTCGCAGGGCAACACAGAGACACACAACCATGCACACACACTCACACCTAGGGGCAATTTGGAGAGGCCAATTAACCTGACAGTCATGTTTTTGGACTGTGGGAGGAAACCGGAGTACCTGGAGAAAACCCACCATGCACAGGGAGAACATGCAAACTCAATGCAGAAAGACCGGGGCCGGGAATCGAACCCAAAACCATCTTGCTGCAAGGCAACAGCTCTACCAACTGCACCACTGTACAGCCTACTAATTACCATAATTAATTTTAAAATGACTCTCTTGCACTTCGGTCAAGAGTGTCCATACACTTTCTTTTTGCTGGTTGATCTATGCTTTGCTCTGCACTGGCCTACCAAGATGGCGGCGGATCACTTCTGGTTCCGACTTGTGGGAACTATGTATTGCATGTTTAACATTGACAGCCTCTCTTAGAACAAATGTTAATATTTTATAGATCAACACCTACCTGACTGGTAAAACTGGAAAGATATATGACCGGCGTCAATGGCAACAGAAACTGGCCCCACGGAGCCCACAGCCTCCATCAGAGATTCCTCGCTGCCACTGACAACGTTAACGTATCCTGTCAGGTTGATGGCGCTGTAACTTGGATCATAGCTGCATGGCATGTCCTAAAATTAGCAAACAGAAAAAACAGGTGACTTGTGTTGAAGCACAGAAACAGTTTGGAGGCTTTAATTTTAACTTTTCCAGCTCACCTCTCCCGTGTACGGGTAGGAAGACTCTGAGTCCAGACCTCCGTTGTCCATAACGTACTGAAAGGCTCTGTTCATCCACCCACCGTTGCAGCCTTCGTTCCCCTCAGGTCCAGAACAGTCCACCAGGTTCTGCTCACTCAGAGACTCAAGTCTGCTGGTCATTCTGTAGAGCTGGCCCTCCATGGCCCCGGTGGCACTGAAAGCCCAGCAGGAGCCACACCCGCCCTGAGGACAGCACAAACCTGGCGTGACAAAATGCAACTTTGACAGTTTACTCCAGCTGCATGACAATAATAATAATAAATAAAAAACCTTTTCTAACCAACTTAAAGAGATGGTATTCTGTGTTTTCCAGGCACAAAGTGCCTCTTTATAGCATAATCAAGTAACTATGTTACCTTCAGTTGTTATAAAAATGCTGTATATAAATCAAATATGACTTAAAAGACATTCAACTTCCTAATTTTACGTCTTGAAATTGGGCCTCTGTCTCTTTAAGAAGCTCCAGCTCTTTCTGAAACTCCGCCTTCAGGACGTCATTACAACACGGCTCCTTGAAGGCGGAGCTAAGTCCACCAAGGCGTTTTGTACAGCTGATGGAGATTAAAGGATTTCTCAAATATAAATGAAAGAATAAAAGCAACACTGCATGTCTGTTTTTGATCATTATAACATGATGGAAAACTCATATAAGAGGACATAATACTGACCCTTTAAATCAGGGGTCCCCAAACATTTTCCTGTGAGGGCCACATAACTTTTCCCTTCTCTGCTGGGGGCCGGAGTCAGTTTGTAACAGAAAAAGTGTGACGATTGCAGGAGTCCCTAAATGTAAATATGTATTGTTTTCCAGAAAGCTCAATCAAATAACTCTCTGGGTTCTTCACAGAAAAAATCCAGGAAATAACACTATTTATGAAATAAATACCGTATTTCCCGAACTATAAGCCGCAGATATCTCTGTCGATCCAGGTTTTCCACAACGATGGGCAGAGGGGGGCGGACAGCCAACACTTGAGACGTAACAGGTCAGTTGAATGTCACATTTATTAGGGTTGAAAAAGAAAAAGTGGCCAAGTTTAGATTTAACTGAACTGATTACGGTAGTTTCCAAACGGTAACTGTAACAGTAAAAGTGCTGATCCTTCGTGTTGCTACTAGCATGTGCTAAATGAAAATAGGCGCCTTCTTCTTCTTCTTTAGATTTCAACGGAAGCTTGCATCCATTATTGTTGCGCTACTGCCATCTACTGGATCCTAATATCTATACCTCAAATTCTCATAATGATCCCAGTATTATTTAAAAAAACGAAAAATCTTCTTTTTCCCATCAATGCTATTTAACTGATCAACAACATTCTCAAATTTCAATTCCCTATTAAAACCTAATTCCGTTTTAATGGGAAGTTTCTTCTTTTATTTCCAATTTTGACTTCCAATGATTCACTTCCTGCTAAAGAGCCCCCTGGTGGTTGAAGAAAAATCCACATATAAGCCGCACTGGGCTATAAGCCGCATGGTTCAAAGCTTAGAAAAAAAGTTGCAGATTATAGTCCCGAAAATACGGCATATGAAAATAAATCTAAATGCTCTCTGTTGTTCAGGGGGCCAGACCAAATGTGGAAGCGGGCCGGATCCAGCCCGCGGACCGTTGTTTGGGGACCACTGCTTTAAATAATGAACTTAACTGCATTTTTGGATAGCTATGTTCATCAACTGGAATCCAAATCTATTTCAATCTGTGATTGGATTGAAGAGACGGTTTTTTTGTACCTTTATGTGACGTGTGTTGTGAATTGGTGCTATATAAATAAAACTAAATTAAATCTAAGCTTTTCCATTGTGGCACTTTGTCTCTGGAAGGTTAACCTCCAGAAAGAGCTCATCGATTTACGGCTCTTTGCATCCACTGATCTTGGGCTGAATTTGCTGTAACCTCCACTCAAGACACATGGCAGCAATCTGAAGTGATTTCCACTCTTCTTCTTGAGTTATGATCATTTGAAGCCGTTTCCTTTTACATTGACTGTATATGATGTTGTTTACTGCGTTCTAGTCTACGTTAGAGCTGGTTGAACTGGTTTTCAGCTTACTGGTGATGTACGTCAATGGGGGAAGGGGAGAAAAGCATCACAATGTAATGAAGGAGGAGGAATTCATGACTCAACCTGTGTGTTTTCTGACTGTATTTGGTTTAGGACATAAATTGATTTCTTCTTGATAAGGGTGTTAAATAAATAAATCAAAGCCCCTTCAGTCTGAAGCATCACTGCAGAACTTTGTTGTCACCAGATATGTTGACTTTAACAACGTTGGAGGTGTGAAAAGGAGAAAATCCTGTTACCTGGTTCTTGACAGGTGTGACGTAGCCGCTCTCCCTCCAGTCCACAGACGACGGGACATTCAGGAAGTTGGGCTTTGTGAACAACGACCTCTTGACCTTCTTCTCTGCTCTGGGTTTGTAGCCGTTCATCATCTGTCTGAACTCCTCGTTAGTCTGTGAAGAACATTTCATCAGATCAGTTAAATGTCTCATTAATTATCTTTACATAAAAGCAGAGTTTTATTCTGGAGTTCCTCAAGGATGTGTGCTCGGATCACTGTTCATTATTTTTATTTGCTTCCATTTAAAACACAAGATCTTATCAAGTATTTGTAGTTTCTAGTGCAAATATTTTAGTACACTCAAACTAACTTACAAGTAACTTTTCAGCAAGATATAGGAGCTTGTTTTAAGTCAATTATTCCTTAATAGTGATGAAAAGTTCTAGTTCCTTTGGCAGAATATTTCACTTATGGGGAAAATGTCTTGTTATAAATGAAATAATCTACCAATGGAGCTGGTACTTTTTCATCAATGTTAAGGAAGTATTGACTAAAAGCAAGGACCCATATCTTATTGAAAAGTTACTTGTAAGTTAGTTTAAGTGTACTAAGATATTTGCACTACAAACTAGACCAAAAATACTTGGTAACATTTTGTGTTTTTGCAGAGTTAAATTGATGGGCCTCATAATTGGCCCATTTGTGACACTTTCAGAATTTTGGAATATCAGATGTATTGATTGTTTTCAATGCTTCATTTGGTTGCATCTGGAATGTTTGTTTACTTTTTTGATTATGATGAAAATGCAACTTTACCAAGTCCCCAAAGTGGTTCATCCCCAGGGTGAAGGAGTGTTCCCCCATGGAGTGCTCCAGGTTGTGCAGCTCGATCTTCCTCAGGTTTTTCTCCCACACCGTTCGCCTCCAGCCCTCCTCTCTCTGCAGAAAGAGAAAAACTAATTCAAACAGCGAGTTTAAATCTAAACTAGACTGTCTCTGATGTTTCCATGAAACCATTCAGGACTTGCAGGAGGATCTTGTTTAGAAATTCTGTCAACATTGTAAAAAGATAAGATAAGGCATCAGTAAATTGCTTTTTCTTCTTTAATGTGGGCATATCACTTCAAAAACAAAAGCTTACCAAGTATTTTTGGTCAATTTTCTAGTGTAAATATCTTAAAACACTTGAAATAAGACAAAACTAACTTACTATTTACTAGTAACTTTTCAGCAAACTATAGGATTTTGTTTAAAACAAACAATTCCTTAAAATTGGGAAAGAAGTGCTGGTTCCACTGTGAGATTATTTCACTTATAACAAGACAGTTATTATAAGTTAAATAATTTGTCTAATTTTCATCTGTATTGAGGATTTATATACTTAAAACAAGATCCTAATTTTTGCAGAAAAGTTACTTGTAAGTTAATTTTGTCTTATTTCAAGTGTACTAAGGTTTTTACATTAGAAAATAGATACATATATTTGGGAAGATTTTGTGTTTTTGCAGTGTAGAGTGCCAGCATGATTCAGCTTTACATACATTTCTTAATTTTCTTGTCTGAATGGCATCAGTTTAATTAGTTTTTTTCCAATTTTCTCTTGAAACAGCATGCTTCCTGTCAGTATTTTTAATTAAATGCACACAAAGTAAAATAAGAAATGCTTGAATTATCAAACCTCTTCAGACCAATAGTTCTCCTTGATTGAATATTTAAGTTCTAGATATGGAAAAGAAAACCTTGTTAGGTTGAAATTGTCATAGAAGTCACCAAAAGAACCTGTTGGATCACCTGATTGTAGGTTTTACTGTAGCGGTTCTTCCACAGCTCCCAGTGCTGATCCAGCGTTGGGTCAGAGGTCATGGCCGACAGGACTGCATTCAGGCACAGCATCAAAACGAGCAGAGGCAACATGGCGCGGCTTCCTGTCGGGAAAATAACAGAAATAACATGAAGTCAAACATAAAATGTTCTGGTTTCTCCACTTTGAGGTTAATTCAACAATTCCTGCAGCAAAATGTAAAATCCTTCTCAAATAAGAAACTGATCCTTGGAGTTTCTTATTTTTTTTATTAATTTACTTTTATATTTCCTGCAGAACTAAAAAGTTGTACCTTATGTACAGCTATTCTAATATATTAGTATAATGTTCAAAACGTTTTATACAGCTGTTTTTTTCTCTCTTATTCGATGTAAACTTGGCCAGATGTCATTTCTAGGATTTATTGTCTGAAAATAAAGTATAAATCATTGATTATTCGGATCAAGTGACAGCTCTCTCACTACTGTCTTATTTGTATTTTTCTGCATACAAATATTCTACAAGTTGAGATTTAGCCATCTCAAATCGTAGCAAGGCATTTTATTTTCACATCAGTTTATTTTTGTTTAATTTGGGAAATGTTTCATCTATAAATCTGTAGCATCTAAAAAAACGGTGCCAGGTATTTTAGTTTTTAATTTTTAGGTATACCGGATCTACCTGTCGGTACGTCGAGTTATTTACCATCTTGAAACTGTTTCTGTTGTGCTTGCACAGGAAATGCGGTGGATATATATCAAATTTCTCAAACCAGATAAACTTCGGTACATTCAGAAAAGTGAAGCCCAAACTGAGGATGCAACAGACTGAATACTTCAACAAAAAGCTGAAAACATTCCTTTTTAAAAATGTTTAAAGCATTTAATACACCTTTGATCCTGGTGTTTTTATTTTATTCTGTTTCTGTCATTAATTTTTATTGTTTTTATTCTGTAGCATTTAAATATAAAGTGCATTAAAAATCTAAATTATTATTAAAAAGGTTTATTTCACAAAAAATGAATAAAATGTGGATAAATCATTTTAAAAATAAATAAAACTACCTTCACATTTCACTGTAGAAGCTTTAAAAGGAGTGTAAAAGTGCTTGTGATTTCAGTTGTATTAAATAAAACCCAAACATTGCACCTGATGCGGGAAATGAGCTTCTTAGATTCAGTGAGAGAAAGATCAGCGGTGGAAGAAGAAACCCAACCTGGGAGGAATTTCATGTCAACAAACCAGTTAAAACAACAGATTCATATCACTGCTCACTCTCTGGAAAACGGTGCAAATCGTTCCGTCACATAAACGGGTACAGATTGCCTGAAGCCAAACACACCCGGTCAAATGTCAAAACTTACTTCTCTGCTGAAGATGATGAAGTGACGAAGAGGCTGCTGTCTTGTAAAAAGTCCTGAGATAAACGTGTCGAGGCTTTTATTCTTCTACCGGTGATTCCAGGTGATAAGGAAGAACGTAACGCCTCCGTCTGAAGAGGCGCTGAAAGACAGGAAGTATGAAAACCACAGGCAGCGAATGGGATGAGGCCTGAGGCAGAACGTTCCTCATACATTCAGTTAAATGTAGCAGGAACATACATTTACATTCGGTTAAACACTGACTCCATACAGTGACTCAAAACGACCAAATGAGTGTTTCTGTTTCACTTCACTGAATAAATGAACAGGATGTGGGAACATGTGCTCATTTTAAACATTTTTAACTAATTTTTCCTCATTTGTTCTTTAATAAAGGTTTCTTTGAATGGGAATGAAAGCATTTTATGTCCACTTTGGTATAAAGGTTGACAGAGAATTCAAACCATTTTGGGGTTTAGTGAAATGTTTTTATCCGATGCCACTTTGCATTATTTACCCAGAAGAAACAGCGTTGCTACATTATACTACAGATTATGTAAAACATGTAATTTACAGTAACTTCTGTTACTGTGTCAGATTTAAGACCCAATTTCAAAATAAAGTTGAAGTATTTTCAGGTTAAGGATTAGAGAGTCCTCCTGTTTTTCCAGGAAGCATACGCCACGTTAGAGTCTCACCATATATGTTGTTTTTATGGCTTTTTATGATTTGAAGCACTTTGAACTGCCTTGTTGTTGAAATGTGCTACAAATAAGTTGATTGATATAACAAGGTTTCAGATCTTTTATTGATTACTGCAAAAGCTGAACATGATCATAAAACCAGCAAGTGTTAGTAAGTCACAAAGCAGCAGAACTACGCAGCTTATGGGTTACATATACATGAGCATGTTTGCATAAATCATTGCACAACTTTGAGACTTTATTCTCGTTCTTTGGCCCTCAGGAGTACAAGGAAATGTTGCTTAGAGGATAACAGGAAAACTGGCATCTGTTGCAATGCCACAGTTGTTATTCCTGTCTTTAGCCATGTGGATGTAGCCGTTGTTGCCCCAGTTTTCACTCCAGCTGCAAAGAAAAAAAACATGTCTGAATGACTTCTGGTGAAAATGAACAGTTGCTAAAGGAATAATACACCTTAAAATATGAAACTCAGAAATTAATCGTTAAAGGAAGTAGATGTTGCCGACCTGTTCTTCACGATCCAGTAATCCTGATCAGAGTAGCCGTAACCCACCAGCAGGACGCCGTGGTTCAGCCGCTCAGAGCTGCAGTTCTCTTCATAGTAGACGCCTGAAATACAGAGAGTCATGTTACACAAACCTGACAGCTAATGGGTCCAGAGTCAGACGGAGCCTCGTGTTCACGTCCATCAGGAATCATGCATTTGTTTTTGAAATGACAGTGCCTTCAGTCAGAGGCTCCTATGGATTTGCTGTAACACAGACTGCTACAAGAGATCTTTCCTGCCAGCAGCCATCACTATTTACAAAAACTCTTTGAAGAACCTGAATTAATATGATTTACAACAACATTTCATTTCCCTTTGGGATCAATAAAGTAATTTTGAGTTTGAATTGTAAAAGTGATACATTGTAACTCTTACATTTTTACATTAATTACTAATTATTATTATGAAACAATGTAAAAGCGCTATACTGTAAATCAATCAGCTGAATCAGTAGATTTAGCAGGTCAGTTCCTGCTAACAGCCACTGGATCAGAGATCCAGAGCAGAGCTACCTGACTGGTAAAACTGGAAGGAATCATGACTGGCATCTATAGCAACAGAAATTGGCCCCATGGTGGCGACAGCCTCCATCAGGTCTTCCTCACTGCCACTGGGAATGGAAGCGTAGCCGTCGACCATGATGGCGCTGTAGGACGCGTTGTAGAAGCACTGCAGGTTGTCCTGAAGGTCAAAGAAGAGAAGTTAGAGTCATAAAACATGATGCAGAACTTCCTCCATATGATTAAGTATTGACGAACCTTTGCCTGGTACGGGTACGATTCTTCAGAGTCCAGACCACCGTTTTCATGAACATACTGAAACGCCATCTTAGCCCAACCACCGTTACAGCCCTTGTTGCCCAGATATCTAGAACAGTCCATCAGGTTCTGTTCGCTCAGCGAAACCAGCCTGCGAGTCGCCCTGAACAGCTGGCCCTCTAGACAGCCAGTGGAGCTGAAGGCCCAACAGGAAGCACAACGGGCCTGAAGACAGCAGGAAAGAAGAGCCTGTCAGGGTCCAGTGCTGTGGATGTGTAACTACAGACCCACTGGCTGCAGGATGAACCCCTGACTCCTGAGACACCCAAAAATGTGGCTCTTACTTTTGAGGTATTTTACTTTGGACAATATCTGCATTTGCACTGACCACAGAACTGAGCAAATTGAAATTATGAAAATAAATTTGCTTAATGGAGACAAAAAATCACCTTTTTGGATAAAATAATCAGTTCAAAGCACTTTAACTGCCTTTCTGTTGAAAAAAATGCTATAAATAAACCTTCTAAAAAGGTTTGTGCTAGAATGAGGTGGTTTTTCAGCTACATCGAATGTCCATCCATCCATTTTCCTGCACCCTTGTCCCTTAGTGGGGTCGGGAGGGTTGCTGCTGCTTCTCCAGCTAACGTGCCGGGCGAGAGGCAGGGGTCACCTGGACAGGTCGCCAGTCTGTCGCAGGGCAACACAGAGACACACAGGACACACAACCATGCACACACACACTCACACCTAGGGACAATTTGGAGAGACCAATTAACCTGACAGTCATGTTTTTGGACTGTGGGAGGAAACCGGAGTACCTGGAGAAAACCCACCATGCACAGGGAGAAATGTGTTTTAAAGAACTGCAATGGAATCACACAAGTAGTGACCAACAGCCGGATGTTTCTTCTGGTGGAAACGACGAAGAAGACGACAGGAAGTAGAAGGAGATTGATGGTTTGTTTTTGTTTTTTTCGGTCAGTGTGCAGCTGGCTCCACTGTGGCTTATCATAGTTGTGTGTCATTCTAACGTGTTGAATCTGTTGCTCTTCTGTAAAATCACCGACTACAATTTCCCCAAATCGCTCCACACAAGTAGGCGGGGCCTGTCCCTCCAGCGGCTGAATAAGACGCTGACGTCTCCATTCTGGTGGCTGATAGATGATGAGCTCTAGCACCATGTCTGACTTACAATATAATGTCACGTAGCTGTTTTCATCTTTTGTTGCTATGGTTTTTTATTGCGTGAACAAGCTTATTTATGCGTGACTTTAATTTAATGATTTATTATTACTGCCTTCAACTTGGGATTGTCATGACTGAAAAACTGGTAAAACGCTGCAAGCTGGTTGGTTTCAGCAAGTTGAGGAAATGGAGTGTAAAATATGCACTCAGACAAGTCAGATGAAGTTAGACAACTCACAACTTGCCAAGAAAAATGTTTATTTTAGAGAAAACAGATCATGTTACCTGGTTCTTGACGGGCGTTACGTATCCTTCTGTCCTCCAGTCCACAGACGAAGGGACGTTCAGGAAGCTGGACTTCTTGAAAAGGGTCCCAACCTGAGGCTCTGCTTCCGGTTTGTAGCCGTGCATAATCTGCCTGAACTCCTCCTTAGTCTGTTGGAAATGTTTTAGTGAGTAAAACAGGCTACAACAAAACATAAAATATAAAAAAATAAGTGATTTAAGTAGCAAACCACTCCATCACTCTTGGAGTTCCTCAGGGTTGTGTGCTTAGCCCCATAGTTTTGTGTTGCCTCACCATGTCTGCGAAGTGGTTCATGCCCTGCCGGTAGGAGTGTTTCCCCATGGAGTGCTCCAGGTTGTGCAGCTCGATCTTCTTCAGGTTCTTCTCCCACACCGTCCGCCTCCAGCCCTCCTCTCTCTGCAGGAACACAAACATTCAGTCAGCTGTTTCTGGTCAAAACTTCACTTAAAGTTTAAAAATTAGAGCAATTCATAGAATGGACGCTGCTATTGTCAGAGATTTTATTAAAATGGGAGGATTAGATTTGTCTCTCTAGCAGGACGGTACATGTTAACATCTGGATAAAATTTGAGACTTCAGGTCAGGCTTTAAGTGCATCTGTTGCATTTTACGTCAGTTTTGTTGTTGTTTACCTGATGGTAGGTTTTGTTGTACCTGTTCATCCACAGCTCCCAGTGCTGATCCAGCTGTGGGTCTCGACTCGGAGCTGACAGAACTTCACTCACGCAGAACGTCATGACAACTAAATGCAGCATTGTTCCCACTTTCAGCTGGAAGAGATAAATAAAAACGATCCAAAGAGCTGAATAAATATAGGATGTAGGACTTCTGGCAGCATAAGTAAATTATTAAGCTGTAAAATTATGATTTCACCCATGAAGGTAAAATAAAGTATCAAAACCAGCCTGGCCTTGTTAAACAGTGAATTAACTTTGATTAACCACAAATTTCACCTGCAGAATCAATAAATCACTAAAACAGAACCTGTCTGACAACATGAGGTTGGCAAAAATATCTATTTCAGAGAAAATGTACAAATGTTAACTTGTCTTTGTTTTATTTTAAACCAAATTTGTAGATTAAACTCTATTAATCAGCCTTTGAAAAGAAAATCCAATGAATTACTTTACAATTAATCAAATAAAATAATCAACAGATCAGTTGATCACTGCATTGATGTGAAGTAAAGCAGAAAATGCTGAAATTTCCACATGTTGATGTATTTTTTAGATGAATCTTCTGCTAAATGATCAGCGTTCACTAAAGGAATAATATGTTGTTGCCTTTTATGCAATAAAATGTACAGAAATGTAAAAGTATTATCACCTGAACACTTTTATGTTTTTAGTTAGTGGAAACTTGGACGGGTTCCAGTTTGTGGATTTGTTACCTGAAAGAAAAAAAGCATCAAACCAAGTTATTTAATATAGAAGATCATTATTTCTTCAAGCTCAGACATGCAACTATATTCTCCTTTCAGTTCTAGATCACAGCAAACCACAATTTGATGTTAACAGTTTAAAAAGTCATGACGATTTAAATTTAAAATTTTTAATAATTTTGCTTCTTTAGGAAAACTAAACCAGTTTTACTGGTTTTAACTTGTTGCTATCAAATCAAACATTTAAACCTATCAGGTTTTAAAATTATTTACATTAAACTTCAAACTTACTCATTAAATAAAGATAAAGCCAAAATGGAAACGTTGGTAAAAGATGATCTCTGTGTTTTTGTTGGGAAGGAAACCAAAAACTTTTAACATTATAAATCCACCAAATTGAACAGAAACAGCAGCTTCCTCTTAATAAAGTCACTTTATTCAAAAAGAAATGAACAGAAACACAATAAAAAGTCTTGTTGAATGTTGTTTTTGTGTTATGAAATATAATTAATGGTAGAAAAACTTTATGTTCTAAGAAAAGCATTAAAGGTTGGAGAAACAATAAAGCTGATCCTGCAGGAGAGAAAAATGTCTCCAGACCTGAATCATCTCTGCAGAGAAAATATTAAACAACATAATAAAAAAATAACAAAAATAAAGTTGATCATAAGCTGAAAATTGAGGTAAAATCTTTGAAACTTACTGTGATGTTTTCCCTGTTGATGGAGGAGAAGCAGAGGACCGATTCCTTTCTGCGCTGAGGAGCATAAAGTTTTTAAAGACCAGATTCACTTCGGTGTGAAAGCGTTGAGCTTTCTGATTGGTCCATTTGTCCAGGTGTCTCCAGGTGATGTGACTCCTGCCTCTGAAGATCTGCTGAACAAGACACACATGCTGCTTCAGAATATGAAGCATCTGGGATATATAAATAAATATATATATTTTCAATGAGTAGATAAATTAATAATACAAAATGAATTCATAATTAAAATCTAAATTTTTGGAATAAAATAAAATGAATTAAATTGTCCAACATTTAATTAAAAAAAGAAGAATATTACAACATTTTACTTTATGGAATAAATATTCAACCTGACTAAGCTGCAACAAGAATATACATCTATAAAGAGATGCAGCACATTTTCTGTATTATTTTTACTTTTCCTGCATATTAGTGGGCCTGGCTAACTCTGCTATGGCTGATGTCATCGATCTGATCGAAAATAAAATGGTGGATTGCAAAGAATAAAACAATGGAACAAATGCTAAGATTTTAACAAACTACTTCAAATTTTAATCAGCTGACAGGAAATTTGATAAGTGGTTTTAAAAATATGACTGATATTTCTTTAAAATAATGGTCAATAGTGCCAATGCCTTATGTATTTAAACTAAAAGATGCTACTTGACACGCTACTGGCTGGCGTTTTCAAAGTAGCCAATCCCTGAGAGGCATTTATTTTCCTCTGCGCTGATTGGCTGAACTCTGGAATGCGGAAATGAAGACCGAAGAGCCTAGCTGCCTTCCGCGTTAAAGCTAATGTGGTTTCCGTTGTAGGTATTAATGCATATTAAGGTATATTTGGTGTTTGAACTATTAAAATATGCAGTTTTTAACATTTTCAGAGGTGGTCCGCGACAGTGGTTTCCATTTTCCGTGTCCGTTGGTGTTTGAACTATTAAAATATGCAGTTTTCAACATTTAAGGTTGAAGTATTTCAACTTTTTTTTAACTATTCATGAGCAGCTATAGTTTCTAATACGCACTGATATCAGGATCCACTGCATTGTTTATGTTTCTAAAAATCTAACATTAACCCCACTCACCTAGTATGGGGTTGATTTGTTTTAAAGTATATCCTTTGCAAAAATGCATTCATTAAAATATTTTTTAAATTGCTACATTTAAGTTGAAACAAACCAATCCCCTAAAAGAACTGTAATCTTTAATCTTAAGATCTACAATTTACACATTTTTTCTGCTAATATTTGACTATTTGGTTCATTTCAATCTTGCAAGTTTATTTTGAGTGGATAAAAATAAATGTTTAGAATTTTTATTAAAAATTTGAGCCCCAATTGCTTTTAACTCAAAATTGACCCTCATTTAAATGTTTGGGCACCACTAGCGTTCACAACACCTCATATCTGTATAGCAGTCACTGACACCCATCAGAAGGATAGTAAACCACAAAAATATTACTGCTAAATAATCTGGGTGTATCTAAACATACTGGAAAGTTAGATGGAAGAAAAAAGTGTGGGAGAGAAAAAAAAAAAGTCAGCAATTTAATTTGGTAATCAAGATCCCAGAGTGGGCTGCACAGTGGCGCAGTTGGTAGAGCTATTGCCTTGCAGCAAGAAGGTTCTGGGTTCAATTCCCGGCCTGGGGTCTTTCTGCATGGAGTCTCCATGTTCTCCCTGTGCATGGTGGGTTTTCTCTGGGTACTCCGGTTTCCTCCCACAGTCCAAAAACATGACTGTTAGGTTAATTGGTCTGTTTAAATTGCCCCTAGGTGTGAGTGTGTGTGTGCATCGTTGTGTGTCCTGTGTGTCTGTGTTGCCCTGCGACAGACTAGGTGACCCCGGAACGTTAGCTGGAGAGGCACCAGCAACCCTCCCGAAAATGGATGGATGAAGATCCCAGAGTGAGCAAAAGGAGCCCCAGCCATGTGTCGAGTTTATATACTGCACAACTTTACATTTTCCATACAACAGAATTTGTGTTTCCACTAGCTGTACGGTAGGAGTGTGAAATACTGGTGAGCCAAATTTACTTTTTTTAAAGATCATCAATTCTTGCAAAAACAGCATGAATTATGCTGCTCCATTTGAAAACATCTGCTGCATTTTAATAAAATATTAAAATTTGGGTGAACAAAATGTTTTATTGAAAACGAAGCACAAGAATTTTAGTGTTTCACATCTTTAATTGATCACGATAAAAGTAGCACAAAAAAAAAGAAAATCCGTTTACAATGATGACCAAGGCAAGTGTTAACAAATCACTTCCAGAGTAGCGTAGACATATTTACAGAGAATAAAACTACACTTTTTAAGACAGAACTTTAAAATAAAGTGGCGTAGAACCAGGCCATAAAACGGCTCCTTTTCCCTAAAATTACGAGTTTCCTCCTCCTGAAACGCAGCAGAATCTCCTGCTGATGCTTCTGTCCGACCGAAGCTTCGTCTTCAGCCAAACTGTTTCAATAAAACCCTGATGCTGCGGCGGCGGCGTGCAGCCGTCACACCAGCGGGTAGCTGGCTGCCGTGGCGATGCCGCACTGGTTCTTCCTGTCTTTGGCCATGTAGACGTAGCCCTTGTCGCCCCAGCCTTCACCCCAGCTGCAAGAGAAAGAAACAAAATCAGTCCAACGGTTCAAGTTTATCTAGTCGGGTTGAACGTTCAGCAAATGTTGAGCTACCAACGATTATTTTAGTCACTGATTAATTGGCACAGTCTACAGATTTTTCATTAAAAAAAAAAACTAAAGAATTACATTTCTTCCCAGAAGCTCAGTCATTTCTGGCCGACTTATTGTAGAGCCGATCAGCTGATCATTTGTTGAACCAAATGAACAGCGTTTTGAGGCCATTGCAGGTAGGAAAAGCATACATTTCTGCCAAAACTCATTTTTAGATTGATCTCAAACTTTATACAGGAAAACCAGAACATTCGTTTTAGAAAAGTTGAACATTTGCTAGGAACCCCCCCAAAGAAAAAAGTCTTTTAAACTCCACAATTTCAAGTTATTTCTAGAAAATTTCTGAGATTAACCTCAAGATTTTTCTTGCAAATTTTTGACTTATAAAACTCAGAATCTTTCAAGTCTTTTCTACAAAATTACTGAGATTCATCTGAAAAATTGTGGGGTTTTTTGTCCCAACTACAAGTGCAAAAGGTTTTATGGCCTAAATGTACTCGATTTGAAGTGGCCCGTTAATTATTTTTTTACTTTTACAGAATGTGACCCAGTTGAAGCCAAAACTGCCATTTGAGTTCCAGGTAGAAAATATCTGATTGTGTTCTTTCAACAAATGGTCATTTTACTCCAGTTAGCGATTAAGCCCATTACTAAATTAGTTGATTATTGGTTTCAATAATCGGACCTGTTCTTGACGATCCAGTACTTCTTGCCGTCCACGTCTTCTCCCTGGAAACCGTATCCCACCACCAGGACGCCGTGGTCCAGCTCCTCGCTGCTGCACTCCTTCTCATAGTAGATCCCTAAAATAAATTAAAAACAAGATATTGAGACCAGTCAAGCGGTGGGATCCCGACCCGTTAGCTTCTCATGCCAACACCAGACTGACCCGACTTGTAGAACTGGAAGGAATCGTGACCGGCGTCTATCGCCACGGAGATGGGTCCGACGGCGGCCACGGCCTTCATCAGAGCGTGCTCATCGCCGCTGGGGACGTCCACGAAGCCGGTGTCGTTGGCGGCGTTGAACTTGGGGTCGTAGTGGCACTGGCCATCCTGAAACGCAGAGCAACGTGAGGACGTGGCGCAGGAAGGGACAAAAATGTGCCATTCTGACCGACACAAGAGTTAAAGTATAACTTCACCAGATGCCCAGATTCTCATTACTACTTTATTCTCATAATTTAAAAAAAGAAAATCCTATTACGAAATCTCTGCAAACAAAATAAATCTCATTACAAAATTAATGGAATAGAAATTAGAGTCCAAATAAACAGAAGCTGCAACACAAGATGGCCGCCAAGGAAACATTGGCAAAAAAACCCAACCTAGATTTCTCAAAAAAAAAATAAAAAAAAAAATCAAAAACTAAATGGAGCCAGTTGTCATGGTTCTCGTGGGAGCAGAGGCGTACCGTTCCCTCGTAGGGGTACGAGTCCTCCGAGTCCAGGCCTTTGTTGTCCTTGACGTACTGGAAGGCCTGGTCCATCAGGCCACCGTTGCAGCCTTGGTTGCCCTCGTCTTTGGAGCAGTCCACCAGGTTCTGCTCGCTCAGCGACACCAGCTGACCCGTCTTCTTGAACTCCTGGCCCTCCAGGGCGCCGGTGGCGCTGAAGGCCCAGCAGGAGCCACACTGACCCTGAGGGAGAGGAAGAGGTCAGGACAGTCATCTTTAGATTTAAAGAGAAACCTTCAGTTGTTATAGCTGGAAACTAGAGATCAGGATGAACTCTGACCTGAACCTTCAGAGCCACATAAAGACAGTTAGAAAGTCAGGCTTCTATCAGCTGAAGGACATTTCCAGGGTTAGAGGACTGATGTCTCAGCAACATCTAGAGAAACTCATCTTTAGATCACAGGTTCCTGCAGCAGCATCTTCACAGCTCAGAGGAATAAACTACCCATCCATTTTCCAACACCCTGTCCCTCGTGGGGTCAGGAGGGCTGCTGGTGCCCATCTCCAGGGAACGTTTCGGGCGAGAGGCGGGGTCACCTGGACAGGCTGACCGTCTGTCGCAGGGCATTGGAATAAACTAGAAAACTGTGAAACAGTCGAAACACTGTAAACTAAAACCCCAACCGACATCCTGGCCGTTGTTTTGATTTGCTAGCATTGTCCATTTTGCATCTGTTAGCGCTGTGTGCTAGCTTTTAGCTCCTTAAGGTCATATCTGTGTTTTAAATACAACTTAAACAGTTTGTCATTGTTTTTGTTCTTGGGGAAACAAAAGATCCAAATGGATTCAGTGACATTCAGGTGTTGACTAACTGCAAGATGTTTTCATTCATATTCTGGCAACATTTCTTAACCTGAACATCTCCTTCAGTCTCCTGTTTACATCCTTTAAGAATCTATTTGGGAAGGGAATCCACTAGATCATTTTATCTATATTAAACTACAAAAATGACTAAATGTCAGAGTGGATCGCTCTGAAACCTGGAGGTCATTTTATGGCTTTACTTCACTTGGCAAAATTCAAAACAAAAAACATTAAATGTACCTGCAATAAAACGGGTGCATTTTTGTTCTTTAAATAAAAATAATGTAAATTCTCATTTTCTTTCACTATGACCATGTAAAAACAAACTGGTGTGCAATGTTGCCTACACCTGGTTGCCGTGGCGCCGGTCAGGTCGTTTCTGCAAACCTGTCAATGTATAAAGTGGGGTTGGGAGATTATCTTTAAGCTGTGCAGCATAAAGATAATCCACACGCCACCGAACGGCTGCCTTATCGCCGCCTGCAGGCAAAACTCCAGAGGACAGAGACCCTTTACTGAGGCTGCAACGTTTACAGGAAAATAACTGGACTGGACTGGACTGTTTTATCGTTTCTAATAACTACAAGATGCCTACATTACCCTGCAAACATTTTTATTTAAATAAGACACATTTTAGAGAGTTTCAAACTGTAGATGACCAAATGGCATCTTAGTAAAATATTTTCTTTTATTCCGTTTTTAAACCTCCAAACCTGTTTGCAGGAGAAAATGAGCTGAATTTTAAAAACGTTAGCAGTTACCTGGTCCTTTATGGGGGTGACGTATCCCTTCTCCCTCCAGTCCAGGGAGCGCGGCGCCACCATGAAGCTGGGCTCCAGGAACAGCGACCCCTTCACCTTCCTGTCCGCGTTGTGTTTGTAGCCGTTCATGATCTGCCTGAACTCCTCGTGAGTCTGTGAGGAAAAGGTCAGAGTGAAACCCGATTACAAGGAGGACATCAGAGGCTTCGTTTAATGATTCTACAGCCAAGCAATAAATAAATCAACACAAGCTTGATCATTTCCATTTGGACAACAATCGCTAAATATTTTTGAAAAGCCACCATTTTTGCCCGTTTTCTTTGTCCAAGATGAAGAATTTATATTTCTTGAGATGCAAATTGTCGTTTTGATTATTTTAGACATTCGAATGTTTTCCAGTTCGGCCAGCCGATAAATTGTCCCAATATACAAAAGTTTCATTTCCACAATACGGTGGAAACACCACAACACCCAAAACCATAAATAAAGTGCATTTTGTGACGTTCTAAACTAAATTGCCCTTTAAAAAAAAAAGATGGAGCTCATTTTATCATATGATTAATGGCTTTTTGTGACAGACTTTGTTCCAATGTTAAATTAATGATTTCAGTTGAAAATGGTCTCAATTTAATTGCAACAGTTTATATGCAGTAAAATGAAGTTTTGATTAATTTTTTAAGTCTGTGCTTAAGCAAAAATAAACACGTTAGGCTGAGCACGAGTTCAGCAGGTTATAAAACCCAACATCTGAGCCTCACCATGTCTCCGAAGTGGTTCATGCCCAGAAGGTAGGAGTGTTTCCCCATGGAGTGCTCCAGGTTGTGCATCTCGATCTTCTTCAGGTTTTTCTCCCACACCATCCGCCTCCAGCCCTCCTCCCTCTTTGGAAAGCAAAAACACAAAAATCCACATTTTTATTATTCATTCTGGAGATAAAAAACACAGCAGACGCCTTAAAAACACGCTTACCTCATGGTATTTTTTACTGTGCCAGCTCTTCCACAGGTTCCAGTGCTCGTCCAGCTGTGGGTCCAGACTGGGGGCCGACAGGGCCGCGCTGAGGCTCAACGTCAACACAACCAGAGGCAGCATGGCACCGGCTTCCTGCAGTAAACAACACAGCTGGATCAGGTTTCAGAGCAGCAGAGGGGAGGTGCAGACCTGGGCAGGCCACGCCTCACTACGGGGGAAAAACAACAGCCACACACGCAGGCAGTCAACACTGGTTTGTCACGAACAGCTCAGAAATTCACAGGAAACTTCCTTCTGCAAATTCCTGGCATTACAGTCACACTGAAGCTGGTATGCGATTTAGACCATTTTCACGTTTGGTGAAACTGTTTATAATCAGAGCAGCTTTCAGCCCAAATATCTAGACTTTTTGATCAACTTCTGTGAAACTACACAACACCTTTAACAGGATTTTGTAGAACTGTAATTTAGCCATTTGAACCAGGTGTGTTGGACTGGAGTTTGTCACCCTGTATTAGACAATCACCAGATCAGTTTGGCCATTTGTGTCAGCTTTAGTTAAGATCTAAACCAAAACACGGAGAGAAAGTTTGTACACGATGATTTAACTTGAGATAAAGCGAGAGGAAAAAAGTGGAATAGCCCTTTAACAACACCGAATCGGAAGCGAACTTCAGTGCCATTCCCAACTACAGGAAAATATCCAAAGCTGGTAAGGCCAAAAATGCTAAATATTATGATCTCAAAATGACTTTCCACAAACTCAACGTGTGTGAAATAATAGTAGAAAGAAAAACACCGGCAGTGACTCCTTATTTGGCGGTTTTCCAGGTTTTTAGCGGAGCGGGATTCTGGCTTTATCCCAACGACAAGCCGATCCTGGTTGTTTTTTTTTTTTTTTGCACAGTCACGGGATCTGCTGCCCGGGCAAAGCCAGGAAACGCCGAGCAGCTCCAAACCAGGAAAACGAAACAGAAAACCAAAACTGGAACCGGCGCATAGCGGCTCACCTCAACCGAATCCCATTGATAATGTTCTGATGAATAAAACAAGCAAAGATGAGACGCAAACAATGGCGGATGTGGAAGGAAAGCAGCTGGGACGGCGACAAAACCAGCCGAATAACACAAAATAAGTTAGGCTGCAACAATACAACGACATTTAAAGATTTTTTTTACAATCTAGAGAACAAATACCGATAAACTTTTTAAAATAGACAATTTACACATGCAAACTGGTGCTCTGTTTACAAGAAGCATAAAACCATCACAATAAATTCCCTATAACTATAAAACCCAGATTTTAACCGAAATGTTACATTAGAAATCTTCAACATTAAATATTGGTTCTTACTGTAAAATCTTTTCTGTAGAAGAGCCAGAAAATATCGCTCTGTTAGCCGAGGGACACTTTATAAAGGCCAAACCGGGAGGCGATCACGTCCCACCGAGCTCTCCGATTGGCCCAAAAACTTGTTTGTCCTCAAGGCTGATTGGTTAGTTCCTTGTCGTTCCAATCTAAGCCCCGCCTCCTTGTCCGATGCCCTCATGGAAGCACGTGATTCCCTCCAGGTGGAAAACAGCTGCAAGGAAGCCAAACTTGTTTCTTTTTTAAGGTGATTATTTAATATAAAACTATATAAAGAGCCAATTTTAACCAGCAAATCATTAGTTAGATTGATCCTCATTCAAAACATCACAATAATTTGCTTCTTTAAACTACTAGATCTAAAATACGCACGGTGAGAAAACTCAATAAGAAGCCATTTTAAAAAGACGCCAATAGAAAACAAAATGAGATAAAGATGAAACACAAAACCAGCGTCAGGAGCTTTTCTATTTTGTTTCATTTTTATCATTAATAAAATGTCTGGGCTTGGTTTTTAAGGTAAAACAATAAAAGTGATGATAAAAAGTATACTGCTCAAAAAAATAAAGGGAACACTTAAACAACACAATATAACTCCAAGTAAATCAAACTTCTGTGAAGCAACACTGATTGACAACGGGGAACCTCGGGGTCAATCAGTGTTGCTTCCTAAGTGGACAGTTTGATTTCACAGAAGTTTGATTTACTTGGAGTTATATTGTGTTGTTTAAGTGTTCCCTTTATTTTTTTGAGCAGTATATTTACAACTTATTCCAACTCTTTTTCTGCTGTTAAAGCCTCACAAACACAAACGCTGCTCTTAAATAACATACCCATTTCGAAATAGGCTTTTCTGGACACCATTGACACAGAAAACTGAGGTAGATATTTATGTCCAGCTGTTTTTAATAGGTAAATAAAATCAAGTGCAACACAGTGCCTTTAAAAGTTGATTGAATAGTAAAATAAAGTTCATCTGTGTGTAATTACTTAGAATATAAAAACAATACAGCTGTAAACCTCCCTGTGGTGACCTGCAGAGATTCACTGCTGAGGTGGAAAAATCACATTTTTGGTCAAATGAGACCAAAAAACACAACATGTAAAGAAAAGCCTAACCCTGCACAACTAATATGGGCTGGTCTCATTATACCATGGGGATGCGAGTTAAATAAACTGTATGAATACTTATGATAACATATTAAGAGTCTCCAGATTAGTACTTTGCATTGAGATCTCAGAAACAGATGGATTATCTCCATTTACTCTAAAGTTTTGGGAAGGTTGCCATCAGAAAAAAGTTGAAAATTAAGTTTCTGTGAAAAGTTAAGCATCAAAATGTTGCAAAAGATGCTCAAAAATCAACTTAGATCAATATGTCTGCCTGTTCAGGCCTCGTTTACAGCGTCAGGCTTCAGAGTTTAAGATATATTATCTTAGTTTACTATTCCAGTGGAGATAATGAAGAGTAAATCTCATGAGCAAGCAGTCACACAATGCATCACAACATTGATAAATCACTCAAATTGTCACCGTTGTTTATGTTTCCCTCGTGTGTTTGGCTTAAACAAATAGAAAACAGAGTTTTAGGTGGTGTAAAACGTTCCTCAGCCACAGATCTGCTGGCAAATCAGAGTTAATAATCGATGCTGATGCTCATGTGACTGATACGGTTGAGAAACAGGAGCTCAGGACTGAACATGTTTTTCACGTTTGGTTCTTTTCTCCTGACGCATGTTGAGCAAGAACGCTGCCTCACGCTCAGCACATCTGCATTTCTCAAGTCTGATTGAAACAAACGGTCAGTTTGATCAGGATTAAGGTGAATTAGGGACATTAAAGATGGGAAAGAGAGACATTTCTGCCAAAAACGAAGACGTTTTGAGATTAGCCTTAGAAATCTTCTAGAAAAAACATGCAACATTTCTGAGTTTGAAAGTTGAAAATATTCAGAAACACTGAGCTTGGGGTGCTGTGGTGGTGCAGTGGGCAAAGCACGACCCACATATGGAGGTCTCAGTCCTCGTGGCGGTGGTCACAGGTTCGATTCCCAGCCTGGCCACATTTGCCACATGTCTTCCTCCTCTCTCATTACCCTGTTTCCTGTTTCCCTGCCAGCATGCCTAGGTGGGCCCCATGTGGGGGAAAGGAAGGCTGATATATGGGTCCCGTATGG
Source organism: Poecilia reticulata (assembly GCF_904066995.2). NCBI lineage: Eukaryota > Metazoa > Chordata > Actinopteri > Cyprinodontiformes > Poeciliidae > Poecilia > Poecilia reticulata. Next base: position 33,066,604 of record NC_088838.1, read on the forward strand.
GTTTGTCCGCGGGTTCCACGATGGCCCCACATGGGTTTGCCCATGTAGGGCCTCAGCCTACATGGGCCCTACATTGGGCCCTAAATAGATAAACCCATGTGGGCCCACCACCATGTAGGCCCATGCAGGGCCCATGTGGGCTGTTACCCTACATGGGCAAACCCATGTGGGGCCACCGTGGAACCCGCGGACAAACCCATGTGGGACCCATCTGGTCTGCCCTCCTTTTCCCCACATGGGGCCCACTTAGGCATGCTGGCAACTACTTTCAAATAAAGGCCACTAGAGCCAACAAAAGCTTTGAAGGAAAAAAATTGAGATTAAGAACTTTTCTAGAAAAAAAAACAGGAAATTTCTGAGTTTGAAAAGGTGGAAATTTGCAAGAAACTATTCATAAATTCTGAGGTTAATCTCATAAATTTCCTACAAAAAACTTGGACCTTTCTAAGTTAAAAAATTCAAACATTTCCAGAAAAAACTCAGAACTTTGAAATGAATCTAAAGGATTTTCAGGAAAAAAAAACAACATGGACATTTCAACTAATAATAATTTAAGAGAAAACATTTTTTTTAAACAATATAAACTTTTACAACAGGAATTGTTTCAGAAGTTCGGTTCTCCAGTTAAACGACTCAAACGGCTTGATGACCTGGTTGCCAGGCAACCAGGAGTAAACAGTCGGTTTATCGCTGCGACCCGAACTGTAAATAAAACTGCAACAGGTCAAAACTCAGCAGAAATCAGCCTGAACAGGGTGGAAAAGGACTTTATTTAATCTGAGTTCATGAAGAAGCTGCAGCCATGAAAGAGGCATTAAGATGTGAAAACACATAAAAGTTAACAGAGTTTTAAAAACGCTGATTTTTCTATCCGATTTGAGCTGAAAGTCTCACTTCTGTTTTATTCTAATTACATCTGAGGAAGCTAAATGGCATCCAGGTTTTACTCTCACTGTCACAACTCTCTAACAGACACGGCTTTTTAGCTGAAAAAATCTCAAAATTTCTGAGATTTTCCAACCAAATTTTTAACTTTTCAGAATCAGAATTCAGTTTTTTCCAGAAGATTTCTGAATCTGTAGAATCTGTAGTTTAAAAAAACTTCTTGAAGTCCAAAGATTTTATCATGAAGTGCCAAAAGAAAGTCAAAAAATCAGATATTTTCCAGCAAAAAAATTCTAAAATTTCTGAGCGTGAAATGTCAAGAGATTGCTTAAAAAACTCAGAAGTTTTTAGATTAATCTCAGAAATTTTCTATAAAAATCTTGGACATTTCTGAAATCCTCTGACTCAGAAACGTGACTTTTCGAGCTCAGAAATCTCCATGTTTTTTCTAGAAATTCCTGAAATTAATCTGAAAATTTCAGATTTTTTTTAGCCATTTTTTTACGTTTCAAACTCAGAAATATTCTAAAAGAAAGAAAAACAAGCACATTTCTGAAGCTATAGACTTTTAATCAAACAGTGAAAATTGGTTCTTGTCCATCAGGACATTTTAACAGAAAGTAAAATGTAGGAGAGCATAAATAGAGAACATAGTTGGTCTTAGGATGGAACCCTGTGGAACTCCAGAAGAAGTTGGTACAGAGGAACAGACACATTGAACCCACCGTATCCAGGGTTTAATACCAACAAACTGAACATTTAACATTTTGTGGAGTGCAGCTGATCTGAAGCAAGAAGAATGATGGAGAATCTGAAAAAAGGTCGTCACAGTGAGGTCGCTACTTGATAGATCAATCAAGTAACTATGGGACCTTCAGTTTTTATAACAACGATGTAAAATAAAATGTGGCCAAAAAGAAATTTGACTTGGTAATTTAACATCTTGAAATTGGGTCTCTGTCTCTTTAAGAAGCTCCTGCTCTTTCTGAATCTCTGCCTTCAGGAAGTCGTCACACCACCAGCAGCAGTTCCACCAGGTGTTTGCTAATTTCTGCTGGCTAGTCTGAAGGAGCGGAGGAGGAGCTACATCCTCGAAGGCGGGGCTAGGTCCAGCTAGGTGTTTTCCACAGCTGAATGGTTGCCATGGAGATTAAAGGATTTCTCAAACATGCACGAAAGAATCAAAGCGACACTCCATGTCTGTTTTTGATGAGGAAATAAAATCCTAACATGATGTAAAGCTCAAAGGAAAGTTAATCTTCTATAATTCTGTCCCTTTAGCAGCTTGGAAAAATAATACGATGAAGGTTTAAACTTTTAAACTGAACTGTGAATGTGAAAATAAAGTTCTCTGGTTTCCAGACTCGGGTGAAGATGCGGCTGGGAAGCTGAGAAAATGCAAAGTCATTTTCTCAGCTTCAGAAAATGACTTCTGAAGCTGAAGTCATTTTCTGAAATGAAATAATCAGCAGGTCTGGTGAGTTGTGCAGATTTCCTCCTTCATTCTCAGCCTTTACACTCAGTCTGCTGAGGTTTCATCTCCCAGCACAGATCTGACACCACTGACCTTCTCATTTCTATATTTCCAAAATATGTGGTCTAAAAACAACAAAAACAATCATTTAACTGATTAGCAAAAGCTTGATAGCGTCTAACGGGTTTATTAGGGCCGTGTCGGTTTTGTCACATGCGTGCAGGATGTGTGATTGTTCCTGGACCTCCTGTGACAGGATGCGCCGCTGAAATACTCGCTTTTCCTGGCATTTCTCTGCTGACTGCAGCAGATGACTGGACGGCGTTGCTCAAGAACTGATGATGACTTCGCATTTTCTCAGCTTCCCAGCCGCATCTTCACCCGAGTCTGGAAACCAGAGAACTTTATTTTCACATTCACAGTTCAGTTTAAAAGTTTAAACCTTCATCGTATTATTTTTCCAAGCTGCTAAAGGGACAGAATTATAGAAGATTAACTTTCCTTTGAGCTTTACATCATGTTAGGATTTTATTTCCTCATCAAAAACAGACATGGAGTGTCGCTTTGATTCTTTCGTGCATGTTTGAGAAATCCTTTAATCTCCATGGCAACCATTCAGCTGTGGAAAACACCTAGCTGGACCTAGCCCCGCCTTCGAGGATGTAGCTCCTCCTCAGCTCCTTCAGACTAGCCAGCAGAAATTAGCAAACACCTGGTGGAACTGCTGCTGGTGGTGTGACGACTTCCTGAAGGCAGAGATTCAGAAAGAGCAGGAGCTTCTTAAAGAGACAGAGACCCAATTTCAAGATGTTAAATTACCAAGTCAAATTTCTTTTTGGCCACATTTTATTTTACATCGTTGTTATAAAACCTGAAGGTCCCATAGTTACTTGATTGTTCTATAAAAAGTCTCTACGTGGCTGGAAAATCCATACATTTTGCATCCTGGGTGCACAAAGGAGCGTCATCACAGATCCTTCCTTCCAACAGTTTTAAAAAGTGTTTATATCCCTGATCATATTGGTAATTTCTGTTATTTGCAGTTTTATTGCCACTTAAACAGTCTAGTTTAATACATTTTTAAATGTTTCTACATTCCTTTGGTTCAGTTTGTTATTTTTAATAACTGTACAGTATTTTATGTCTCTTAATGTTTTTTTTATATCCATTTTAATGTTTTATTCTTGTGTAAATGTAACTTATCACTTTGCACCAGAATTTCCTCATTTTGGTACAATAACAAACTTTTCTATTCTATTAAAAGCTAAATAAAAATCACGTTTTGAGTTTAATGTTTGAAGAAACAACATATTAAACTCTAACCTGGGATATTCAGCTTTGATACAAACATTTAGTTTAAGTCATAAATGACTGGAAAACATGTGACTTTATGTGAGTCAGATATTTATTTCTACCAGAAAACGACATAATGGTGAATATTGTGCCGCGTTTCCATCCTGTCTGCACTTTTACAGCTGGTTTCATCTGAAAGCTGTGAACTCAACCACAGAACAGCTCATCAAGCTAAACATGCATTTTTAGTTTCATAATTTATTACTGTAAATGTTTTCTGAAAACCAGAATGACTTTAGATTTAATGTTTAGCAACAAACATGTAAACAAAAATATATTTTTCTAGAAGTTACATACTGGAAACAAAACACTTCAGGGTCTGGATGCTGAAATGCAGCGCAGCTTCATTCCTCCCGTTATGCTGAAGTTTTCTTTGGACATCAGCTGAGACAGAGACAGACATGTCTCTACGTGGGACGGATCGTTTAGCAGGTCAGCAGAGAACCAGGAAGAGAAAGCCGCATGTTTGTTGTTCCTCTAAAGGTGTTTTTACTCACAGTGAACTTCCCTTCAGGCAGACGGCTGAGAATAAAACCCGGCCTGTTTGACTATCGTTCCCCATCGGCTCGGTTCAGAGTTAGAACAAACAGTCATATGACTTTATATGGAGCCAAAAAACAAAAGCATCAACTTCTCACTACTTCACTGCCTCAAATATTGAGATAATATTTCACATTTTCTAGAAAAAAGAAGTGAAAATTTTTGGGTTTCTAAAAATCAGCTATTTTTAGATTAATCTAAATATTCAAGAAGAAATAAGAAATTTCTTTGCTGGAAAAGCTGAAATTTTACTAGAAATGTTTTGAGAAAAAAACTTGGAAATTTCTGAGTTTGAAAAGTTGAAAATGTTTGACTTTTGGAAATGGTCTGAGTTTAATAAGTTGAAAGTTTTCAACTGGTTTTTTTTTCCCACTTTTTCAAAAATTGCTGCAATTAATTAAGAAATTTCTTATTTTTTTCGAGCAAATTAAAAATTTTTCAAACCCAGAAATTTCTTTGCTTTTCTAGAAAAAAAAAACTGAGATTAATCTCAACATCTTTTCAATTTTTTCTAGCAAAATTTCAACTTTTGGAGCTCAGAAATTGTATTTTTTTGTCAAAATGTACTTATTTTTCCCCTTTATCTACAGCGGTCATAAAACGCTGCCATATGGAAGCGAGTCTAAGGAAAAGCAGAAACCTTCATCAGATCAGATAAATCCTGCTGCTGATCTGAAAGCAGCGTGACGCAGCAGTGGGGCGAGTCCAGACAGAACCGGGCCGGTTGCTCTCATGTGACTGTGTGGGCCGGGTCGTCTGACGATGAAGCTGCACAAAGAGCTCAGAGGAGTGGAAATAATGACCACAATAATAACCTGGGGAGGAGCAGAGTCGCCAAAAACCGGAGCAAATATTTCACTGGACCAACAACCTGCTGCTGGGAGTTAAAAAAACAATAAACATGGACATTTTTTTGTTTTAATTATTAGTTAATGGTTCTTGTTCCTGCAGCATCACTGGGAATTTTCTGAGTTTCAAAACTCGAAAATTAGCCTGAAAAAACTAAAATTCTTTTAATCCAAGAGATTTTTCTGAAAAAAAAACAACAAAAAAAACATGGACATTTAAGTAAAAAAAAAATGGTAGAAAAACCAATTTTTTTTTAGATTAGTCTAATAAATATTTGAGAAAAAACTTGAAAATTGTCCAAATTTCAAAAGACAAAAAAATTATTTTTTTCCACCCCAAGATGAATCTCAATTAGCCAATTTTTGTTACAGTGATGCTGCAGGAACGAGAAGCATTAGTTGGTTAAACATTTCTTGGACATATTTAATAAATTGTCCGATTTAAACATTTCATTAAACATTGATTAAAAATCTGGCAGATTATTTCAGCTATAACATGGAAAATGTCTTGTTATAAGTGAAATAATCTGTATTACTTTAATATTAATAAAAGATTTAATTAAAGCAAAGCTATATTTTTTTGGAAAGTCAATTGTAGATTAGTTTTGTCGTATTTCACCTGTTCCAAGACATTTGCACTAGAAATTAGACCAAAACTACTTGGCAACATTTTGTGTTTTGGAAGTGGAGATCGATCTAAAAACAGAGTTGGATGTCATCGTCCCTGAACGGGAGGCCATCTTGGGTTTGATCCAGTCTCCATGGCAACCACTGAGGCGAGTTTGGCTAGAAAAAAAATTGGCCAAAAAGTTGGAAAAGCATCATTATCCAGATTGCACAGTGGTGATCTGTGATGCTGCGGGCCCGTTTCCCTCTGAAGGCTCTGCCACCGTCGCCAAGACAATAAGAATCAATCGAGACGACCCAAAAGGTAATAAAGAATTTATTATAAAATGTATTACACTGTAAAGTGTCAGAAGTAATAAGAACATGGCATTCTCAGACATGCTGAAAGAACAAAACATAAATAGCGACAAAAAGAAAGACTTGTGCAATGTGGCGATTAGACCAAAATCTCCCCGTCAAACAGAAACCGTCCATCGTTCCGGTCGAGTCTCAGTTCTCACAACAGAAACAAACATTTTGCTCCCAGCCTGTGATCAGTACAAGGCGACGACACGACGACACAGCAGCGCGTTTCAGGCACACAGCGTTGGCAACAACACAGAACCGGTCTGGGACGCCCCGTCGGGCCGCGTTTTCTGCAAACTCTCTTTTATTTAAGTGGATCCTTCCTCTACATTCATGCTGCCTCTCTGCGTCTGGGGGAGAAATCGGTTCGCTGAGTTGGATTGGCAAGTTGGAGCTGAGAGAAAAGCGGCTTTTAGAGGCTTATTTTGACTCTGAACACTGGAGGAAGTGAAACACAGGAAATGCTGCAGCTCTTCTCATCAGAATGTTTCCAGAAACACAAACCTCCTGGGAATAAAATACTCGACCTGAAAAATGTCATAATTCCTGTTTGTTTTCTACAAACACCTACTAACAAAAAACAAAAACACATTTCACCGACTTTAGCCCATTTCTTCAGCCTCTCCACACTGCAAAACCTAAATAATTCAAAGTATTTCTGGTGGAGTTTCTACTGCAAACTCCTAGAAGACCTGAAATGTGACACAACCTAAAAGTAACTTTTCTGAGCTTGTTTAAGTAACTAATTCCAAAGATTAATGTGAGAAATTATCCAGGCATTTCTGGGCTTCAAAAGTAAAAATAATTTCTAGAAAAAACTCAGAAATTTTTAGATTAATGTCAGAAGTATTTGAAAATAAAAAAAAAAAAACCTGGAAAGTTCCAGAAACTTCATGTTTTTTCTGGAAGATTCTCAGTTTCGACTTTCCAAATTCATAAATTTCACAGAGATGCTGCAAGAACAAGAACCAATAATTAAATACAAACATAATTATTTATTTGCATCAATTATTTAACTTTTCTGTGCTCGTTTGAAGTAAATAATAAGTCAGATAATTTCATTTATAACAAGACATGTTTCCCTTGTTATAAAGTAAAAAAAACAGATTTTAACTGAAATATCTTAGGTATTAGTGAAATAATCTGCCACTGGAGCGAGAACTTTAAAAAAAAAAATCAAAACTAAGGAGTTATTAACTCTAAACAAGCTCCTATTTTCACTGAAAAGTTTTAGTTTTGTCTCATTTCAAGTGTACGGAGATACTGGTACTAGAAACTAGACAGAAAAACTTGGTAATATTTTGTGTTTTTGCAGTGCAGCTTTGTGCTGTAAAAAGACGAAGTGAAAGGAGATGTGAGGCGACGCGTGGCCGGCCAGAAACCCGCAGTGAAACCGACAGGAGCTCAAATTTAGCTTGGTAGAAGGTGGCGTCGACGCCACTGTGCAAAACAGAAAACAGCCGACACCGTGGACGGCAAGCCGGAGCGTCAGGACGGTCAACAGCTACTTTACAGCAAAAACATAACAAAAAAATCCACCCTATTAGGCTGTTTTCTCTTTATTTTGTGGCACTTTCTATTTAAAGTCAGTAGGATGTCGACCCTGAATCTCAGCCATGATGATTTTTAATGTTTAGAAACTCAAAGGTTTGTCCTTTTATTGGTGAAAATGGCTAAAATTCCTTTTGTTGAAATGGAAAAACATTTAAACAGGTCCCAGAATTTCCTTACAAACTGTCTTTACAGCTCATGATCAACAATTGAATTTCCAATCTGGTCTCTGTTCCTGCTGTAAACATTAAAGGTCCAAAGTATGGATTCTACCGCCATCTAGAGGCCGAAGTCGAAGCTGCAGCCAAAACTAAAACAACAGCAAAACATGGAAAAAACACCAGAATCTTTGGTTTCTTCTTTCCCGGGATGATTTAGTGAAGAATCAGGAAAATAATCTGCTGTTGGTTCAGATTTAAAATGTTTACAACGGAAGATTAAATTTTTTTTTTTACATATTCTTTTTTTTTTTACAAACTTTCTTACAAAAGACAGCGAACCTCCGAGTACTGTATTGAATCCAAAGGGGTAACAATGAAAAGCTGAATAAAAACACAACCAGACTGTAACAGAACGACCAAATATTGAGCATTGAAGCAGCTTCAAAACAATCCGATCAAACAGTAACAGAAGAGAACGTCTCCAAAGCACAAAACTAAGAAAAATACACTTTTCTCAATGATTAGAAACCGTGCAAAAAACATAAGGTAGCGTGATTAGACCATTATCTGAACTGTAACATTGATGTTGGCTCAGGGTAATACAACAAAAATGAAAAACGTTTTGTTAAGGGGAAAGTTTAATCAAAACCAAAAGAAGGAAATTATGGGACCTGTAAAACAGAATCACCCAAAACTATAAAAAATATGGGATGTCCCGATCAGAGACGAAACTCTCTGTTGGTTAACTGATGTGCGACCTAATTTCATGCACTTTGCTTGAAAACCGCATCACAGTTTTCATTTAGAATTAAATTTATAGCCAGAGAGAGAGAGAGAGAGAGAGAGAGAGAGAGAGACTGCATTGGCTGGTGCATCCAGAGAGCAGAAAGCAGCTGAAACAGTCCTCATCACATTTTATGACGTTCAACCAGAACTCAAATAAAATTGGATAAAAATCAAACAATCAATGAGTCACATCGCAGCAGGAAGTCAACAGTTTAGCGTTAGCTTAGCGCTTTTGCTAACTGAGTCATTTTCAGCAGCAGACATACAAGTTAAAGCTGCACATTTCTGTTAACCTCTGCCAAGACTCTGGATGGGACCAAATATATCTGCTCCAGTCAATAAAAACGGACAGAAAAGATTTTGGGGAGGTGGTTAGTTGATTTAATACGAAGAGAAAGAAATACTAAGATGGCCGACAGGTGCAAACATGCAGCAAACTCAGCAATGAAACACCTTTTTTTCCTTCTTTTTTGTGGAAAATCCCATAAATATCAACATCCCATCTGGGGCCATTGGATTTGCTAGTCGCCGCCCCCTAGTGGCTGGAGGACTTCCATTTTGTGAAACGAGTTCACGGTGTTTCCTGCTTGCAGTTGTTCCCATCTTTTTATTTCTGTTTAATTGATTGTATTTGCTTCCATTTTCTGTGACTGCAGCGTTTTTCTGTCGCATTTTTTGTTTATTTTTCTGTATTTCGGAGTTTGCATCATTCATGTGTTTGAATCTCTCAGCCACCATAAAACACTGACGTCTGATTTCACTGCATCTGCATGACCGATTTTTCTGAAGCAAGTGGCTGAAACTCAGAGTTTATTTATCGAATCTGATCAGTGTTGGAGACAAAAACCTGGATCGGGACATCCCTGCTAAAACCATCCTGAATCTGACTTAAAAACAGGTTTTTGTTTGATTTTTTTCCAAATAAGATTCTTCATAATTTGTGTTTTCTGCCTTGAATCTAAACAAGCGTGGTTTAAACTTGTGATTTTGCTGTTTTAGTGTCAACAAGGCACGGTTCTTCAGATGTCTGGAGAGAACAGCTGCCGCAACAACAAGACGGTTTGTGCTTTTAGGGAGGTAGAAGGCCCCGAAGGCACTCTGAAAAACTCTTAATTTATTAATTATACACAAAGATTAACAAAAAAATAAAGGATTGAGATTATATTAAATGTAAAAGATGGCGGCCTCCTACATAAACACCGGCAGGCGGAGTTCTCGGGTCGGAGCTGAAAAACAGACGACGGGTTAGTTTGTCCTATTTCAACTCGCAGCAGAGCAGGAGGATTATTATTATTATTATTATTAAGCAGCACAATGAGATTAAAACCACAGGATTCCTCTTTGGAGCTTCAACGACATTCATACACTGCAAAAAAAACAAAATCTTACCAAGTATTTTTGGTCTAGTTTCTGGTGTAAATATCTTAGTTGGCTTGAAATAAAACAAAACTAACAAGTCACTTTAATAAGCAATAAAATGATCTTATTTTAGGTCAATAATCACTTATCAATACTGATAGAAAAGTGCTGCCTACAAGTTAAATAATCTGCCAGTATAACAAGATATTTTAACTTATCAGAAAAATGTTCCACTGGCAGATTAATTCACTTATAGCATCTCGTTAAAAGTGAGATGGTGTGCGAGTGAAACTACAACTTTCAAACTTAATATTAAAGATTTGTTCACTTAAAACCAGCTCTTACATCTTAGTTGTAAATTAGTAGTAATTGTTTTACTAATTTATGTGAGAGAAATGTCTTCTAAGAAAAAAAAACTAACTTCGAAGTAACTTTTCACAGAAATAAGATCTTGTTTTGAGTCAATAATTCCTCAATATTGATGAAAAACGTTCTAGTTCCACTGGCAGATTAAATCACTGACAACAAGACAATTTCCCATGTTATAAGTGAAACAAGTTGCTAATAGATTTAGAGTTTTTTTTAATCAATATTGAGGAATTATTGACTAAAAACAAGCTTCAATCTTAGTTATAAATGAAATAACTAAATGCTAGTAGAACAAGATATTTTAACTTATGAGAAAAATCTCTTGTTCCACTGGCAGATTATTTTATTCATAAAATGGGAAAAATGTTTTATTTCAAGTAAAATAATCTGCAGATGAAATTAGTACTTTTTTCATCTTATTTGTTGCTGAAAAGTTTCTTCGTTTGTGTTACTTTACCAAGATATTTGCACTAGAAATTAGACTAAAAAATATTTGGTAAGATTTTGTGTTTTTGCAGTGAAAATGAATCCTGAGGCTGATTTATGGATTTTACAGCCTGAGTTATAAAATCATACAATTTAACAGACACTGATTGGTTTATTTAATGCATTGCTGAGATAAAACTCTAATTTCTCTGTTTTCAACAAAAACAAAAACACCTATTTGGGAAAATGTGTTGTTATATGTGAAACAATCTGCAAGTGGAACTGGAACAATTTCATCAATATTAAGGAATTATTTAGTAAAACGAGCTCCAACATCTTGATGAAAAGTTTCTTTTGTGTTAGTTTTGTCTTATTTTTAGTTTACCAAGATATTCGCAGTAGAAATTAGATTATTTGGTCATATTTTGTTTCTTCAGGTTTTGTGTTTTTGCAGTGCAGAGGAGGGGAAAGGTCGGCTGTACAGGATGATGGGAAACGGCGAGCAGCTCTTCATGATTGCACTTCGTTGTGAAGTTGTCAGCGCGATATGACGGAGCTGATTGAGTTGTACGACGTGCCGCCATTGCAGGTGGGCGGGTATCCGTTGGGCGCGCCGCTCAGCGCCTCCATGTTGACCCTGAACACCGGCGACGCCTTGAGCAGGAAGTCCGCGGCGTCCCGGCGCCCCAGCTCCCGCAGTTTGATCATCAGAACGCCGACCGTGCTGCCGGCTCTGCCGCTCCACTCCCGCAGCAGCGCCGCCGTTGGGCTGGGTGGCGCCGGCTGAGCGTCGGCGTCCGGTGCAGCGCCACCGCCGCCGCTGTGCTTGGCCACCAGGTCGGTGAGGCCGAGGTTCATGGCCAGCAGGCACCAGTCCTTGCCCAGCGCGTCGGGCGGGTCCAGCATGCGGCACAGCTTCCTGCGGGCCAGCAGCGGCACGTCGGCGATGTGGACGTTGGTCCCCAGAACGCCGTGCTGGTAGACCTCAGCGCAGCCGAACGCCAGGATGCTGCTGAAGCTCTCACGGTAGCCGCCCATGGTGTTGGTGAGCGAGGTTTCGCGCTGGATCTGGGCGCGGCAGAAGTCTTTGGGCTGGTACACCATGATGGGGGCGTGGTGCTCCCGCAGCTGCTGCGGGCTCAGGTAGTACCGGGCGGTGAGCAGGCCCGGCAGCGTGGAGGCCAGCAGGTTCTCCGTGATGCTGCACACGGTGTCCAGCAGGGCGTAGCACTTGGCCCGCTGCGACTCGTGGCCGCGCACCTGGATCTCCACGCCCTGGCCGTGGTTCACCAGCAGGATCATGGCCTCAGCCCCCGCCTGGCTCACCTTGGCGCCGTTGGTCCAGAGGTGGATGTCTCCGTCCGAGTCGTCGGCGCCGTCCTCCTCGGGTTTCTGCTGGTGGCTCCAGCGGCACAGGTTGACCTGCAGCTTGTGGAACAAGCCGCAGGGGAACGGCGTGAGGTGCTCGGCAGGGACGAGCCGCACGCCGCCGTAGATCTGCGCGTCCTCGTCCTCCTCCTCTGTCCAGGAGCGGTGCAGGCCGTTGGTCTTGATGAGCGCCGGGACGTCCACCATGGACGGGTTAGTGATGTCGCGGGCGCAGACGTCCATGGCGTCCAGGATCTGCAGCAGCTCCTCCACGTCGCTCTCCGGCGCCAGCGCCTGCACCTCCTCCAGCCTGTAGCGCCCCCTGTAGTGGTGGATGGCCTTCGGCGTTTCCACGGACAGCAGCTTACCGAGGACGTTGGTGCAGAGCCAGCGAGGCTCCAGCACGACGACGTCCTGCACCGTCTCGCTCTGCATGATGTTGATCTGCAGGAAAAACACACAGAAGCACCTCACTCACCGTTTGACACTTTTAGTGATGAATTTGTAACATTTTTTAAGGAATAACGCGCTTGTTTTATTTTTTTTCTTTCCCACTTCGACCCACAATACCTCTGTGACCCCAGATTAACTAACCGATTATTCCTCCTTGAAGAGGTTAGGAAAGCTCTATGGCCTAAACAAAACATGCTCATTTTTGGTCAGAAAGCTTTTCTTTTTTTCAGCTGTCCTAATCCTCTCCTGCAGCAGAGGCTCCATGAACCTTTCATGTTTGAGTTTCTGAGTCGAGTCGTTCTGGTAAACAGGCCGACTAAACGTTCCTGACTCAGCAGTGCGCCCTGGTGGCCGGTCGCGGCACTGACTGAACTGGTAACCAGCACTGATGAGGCTGGGTTCTGGAGCGTGACGCCTCACCTCCCCCATACTGTGCAGCTGCATGGCCAGAGTCCGGAGGTGGTCCTGGCTGACCAGCGGGTTGATCTGCTCCTGGACGTCGCTGACAAACTGTTGCCATGACGTCAGCTGGTTTGGTCCGCTCAGTTTCCTCCAGGACGGCAGCGCGGCCAGCAGGCGCTCCGACAGCTGCGTCATCGGACCGCACCTCTGCAACGAGGGAGAACAGGAAGGTGAGAGCACAAATAAACTAATGGATTAGAAAACTAAAACACTTTAAACCTTTAACACGCCTGCATGAGTTTGTAGTACCGATGTTTACTGCAGAATGCTTTTATTTTGAAGGCTGCTTTTGCTTTCTTAACGACATTGGTGAGCTGCTGTGTTGAACATCTTGCATTAACCTCACCAATGCTCCAACAAAGCTAAAGAAATGCACTTTAAAACTGTACATACATTCTGTGAACTGGATTCCTGCCAGATGAACAGATGCTCTGCGCTTTCTGATAAAAAATAAAACTAAATTTGTTTAGTTGTGATACGTCCAGAAAATGCTGCAGTGACCTTCAATCTCACCGTTTCTGTTTGCTCATTAAAACTCAAGGATATTATCTGCTTTTACAGAAACTGAAAACTGTAATTTTGAACATATGCCTTATTTTATTTTCTATACAAAATGTTTCCATTTACATAAACAAGTTTGCAAACTTGATACTTAATACTAATTTCCTGTAAGAAATAAAATCTCTGATTGAATCCCTCAAATTCCTTAATATTTCAATTTTTTTTACAGAAACCTCTGAATTTTTTTACAAATATTTAGTCACTTTAGCTTTTTTTTTTTCGTTTATCTTGTTTTTATTGTTTTTCGTCTTCTTAAAATATGTTAATTTATCTCAAAAAACTGATTTTGATGCTGTTTATTAATGAAAAACCTGTTTTGTACATTTTTGTTCAATAAAAATAAAAAAGCATCCTAAAAAGTTATGATGCCGTTTCATAAACGCAGGTTTTCTAGATTGTTTTAGGAAATACTACGCAGTTCAGTAACTTTGTGCTCCAAATGCTGAAGCCTCTGATGTTTGCAGACGTTTGGACTCACAGAGACGATGCTGGCGCGCAGATCCTGCAGGTGACTCCTCAGCAGCTTCAGGTCCTTGGAGTTTGATGCTCCGGTGTCCATCACAAACAGTTTGTCGCTGATCTGCAGATCGTTCCCAAACCTGGACACCAGAAAAACTTTTACCTTTTCAGATCAACCTGAACTGGATTTTCTTCAGTTTCTCCTATTTTTCCCATGTCTGCAGTTAAAGCTGGGTTTTCCCCAGTGAATCATTAGCCTGGCGGGCCACCAGGCTTTACTTCTCCCCCACCAGGCTGATTGTCTTTTGTGTATTTATTTTCATTTTTTTTTAAATAAATCAGTAACAGAAGATGTTGGTTTACCATTTCGGAGCCATCTGGATTAGATTTTTTTCAGTTTTATCACTAAAGCATGGTGGGCCGTATTAGCGCTTTCAGCAACGTGCTTTAAAGGTTTTCTGAGTTAAACCAGGTTTAAAAACTGTGATTTTGTTTGGCGTTTTGTGCTGCGGTTTGATTCCCGACCTGTTCCTGACTTCCTTGAGCAGCGCTCGCTCTTTGTCGTAGCTGAACTCTCCAGAGAACGCCCTGGTGATGTCGGCCAGGTCGGCGTGCGTCGCCACCAGGACGACCGTCAGCGGCTGCTGGATCCGACCGCCGAAAACTGGACAGACAGAAAATCAAAAACATCACAAAGATCAGTAACGTCACAGACAAACGTCAGGTTTGACGTCAGGTTTACCTGTAGAGCACATCAGCAACAAGGCAGTGAAGGTGCTTTACACCATAAAAACTCCAGGCAGTCAAAAATTATGAAACAAGTAATAAATGTTGCATTTTAATAAGCAAATACAGATCCAATGTGTTGATCAATGTTCGTTATTATTAATCAACTCTAAACAGGTGGGGTTTTTAGCTTTGATTTAAAGGAAATCAGTGTTTCAGTAATTTTGTATTTTTGGAAGTTTGTTTTCAGGTGATGAAAGGCTGAATTTATAACCATCTTTATGTGGTTATAACCATCTTTACCTGGGCTGATCTGGGCCTGATTTTGGGCCTGATCTGTACCATCTAGATGTAAAAACTGGAACATGCCGACTCTTCATCAGGGGTGCCTAAAGTGCGGTTCGGGAGCCATCCGTGGCCCTTGGAACAATTCAGTGTGGCCCCTGACTGCAGTTCAGGAATGATCGGAAGTTTGTATTTTTTTTTTTTTAGAACGAGAATTTGAATGACAAATTGATGAAAAAGCAGATTATTTCACATATAACATGAGAAATATGTGTTTTTACAAGTGAGATTGTAAAACTAGTACTTTTCAAACAATATTTAGGAATAATTTACTTTAGACAAACTCCTCCTTCTTGCTGAAAAGTTACTTGTAAGAAAATTTTGTCTTATTTCAGGTGTACTAAAACCTAGACCAAAAACACTTGGTAAGAATTTGTGTTTTTGCAGTGTATGTATGTAAAGTTCTGGCTGTTACATATTTAATGCTGTAGAATTGTTTCGACCCTTCTTCTGACTGATACCTTTGCACATTATGAACCTCTCTAGAAGCTTTTGCTTAATGCAAAGGAGACAAATGAAAAAATCTGAAAAAGTTGATGTTGAGTTTATCAGATTCACTATAACTACTACGGCGTAAAGACTTATGAAAATTGGTTTTATGTTTTTTCAGCTGAATGTTGCAGGGCAGATATTTAATCTAGGATAGGAAACATTTGGGAATTATAAGTTATGGTTATTGGAATTTAAATGAGGCTGTTGGGAGGCAGTGTGCATAAATATTTTGCTAATTTTGAGCGGTGTGTGAGTGAATTCAGAGTGCTTTACCGATGTTGTCCTGCGGCGGGGTGAGGGCCTTCAGCAGGTTCAGCCAGTAGGTGATGTGGCCCAGCTGCGTCTCGTACGGCTCCTCCAGGCTGAACAGCACCAGGTGGATCGCCGTCACGTCGTTGGCCGCAAAGTAGTCGTAGGAGCAGTGGTAGACGGGGTTTCCTGAGAACTCCCAAATGCTGAAGTCACCAACACCTTCAGAGGAAAGGAGGTTACGTTACATTTTAACACATTAAAGAATATCTGTCCTATGGAAGCACATTCATGCCATGAAAAAAAACCTCTAATGGATGTAGGAATATCCGCTTATGGAAGTACATTCATGCCATGTAAAAGAAAAACAAACTTTAACACATTAAAGAATATCTGTCCTATGGAAGCACATTCATGCCATGAAAAAAAAACTAATGGATGTAGGAATATCTCATATGGAAGTACATTCATGCCATGAAAGAAAACTCTAATTGTGAGTTTTAAAGTAATAATTTTGAGTTTTAAAAGGTCACATCGTTTCTATAAGGAGGCTTGCTCCAGTATCTTATAATCATGACTTTGAATATCAAAATTATGACTTTTAATGTAAAAATTATGATTGGATCTCAATATTAGAACTCAGAAAATCACAATTATGAGATTCAATCTCAAGATTTTAACTCAGAAAGTTGAGACTGAAAGTCAAAATTATGACTGACGCTCATAATTATGACTCAATATTGAATTTATGACTAAATCTCAAAAACATAACTTTAAATCTTGTAATTATGACTTCCTCCTGGGTTTTTTCTTCTTTCCTGGCAGAAATGGGCTTCCATACCACACAGAGATCAGTATTGAACGGTGAAGGTGAATTTCTGGGGTGTTTTTCGGCAGCCTCTCACCGTGGATGTTGGCGTGCTGGATGTCGATGGCCTTGGTGGCCAGCTCGTCCGCTGCCGACAGCGCGCTGTGGACGGGGGAGAAAACCTCCAGCACGCCTTTGGTCAGGCTGGGCTCGAACATCATGCTGCGACTGCGCACGCTCACGTTCTCACAGCCGGGGTAAAGGTTGGAGATGCTCACAGAGACTGCAGAGGAAGCGACACAAACCTGAATCTGCAGAATGTTTACCAACCAGGCCGGAAGGGTCAGACTCTGGTCAGAGGATTTCTCTGCAGTTTGTTCCACAAACTACATTTAATATGATCAAGAATAAATATTACAAACCCACAAGATGTAGCTCTCAAAAGAAAACAACCAGCTGTTGTGATGATGTAGTTTTTTTTTTTCTTTAAATTTGGGTTTTTATCCAAAACGTCATACTTTTACCACATGGGGGCGCTGTGTCACCGCAAATAAATCCCCTTTTTACAGCCTTGACATTTGAATTTCCATCACATGCTGCAGAGCCACACCTACAGAGCCTGTTGAAAACATTTTATTCTATTCGTTTAGGTGAATCCAGGCTCACTTTATTAAAACTGGATTAATTTTACTGAAGGTTAAACACTCAGATGTTGAGATGGAAGTTGAAGTTAACTATTTAAACCATAAAAGTTACCTGGAGAGTCAGATTCACTTTATCATCTCATTATAAAATGATTCTTCTTCTGCAGACAGAATCATTCATTTCCTGGTCAGTTGAATAAGGCCAATATTTTTCTTCATCACCTAAATTTTAGTGTTTCTCAATTATTTTGTAACAGAATAGACCGTTTTTTTTTTCTCAATACTTTTCTCTCTCTCATTCGAGAGAGAAAATGAGATATGCAAAAATGTAAAATGAATAAATAAATAAAAATCCATAACGGATGTTATTTTTGTTTCCCGTTTTAAATAGGATGTGCAGCTACCTGCGGGTTTGGAGTTGACGGGGGAGTTGGGGTGTCGCGCCGAGTTGGCCATGCGCGTCGTCCTGCGCCTCCGGAAGAAGCTGCGCAGGATGCCGCATTTCAGCGACTCCAGCAGCGTGCTCTTCCCGGACCCGGAGTGTCCGAACAGCTTCAGTTTGATCCTGGGCTGGATGGTCTGAGTGGGGCGCAGCTGCTGGATGTAGCTCAGTTTGTGGTTGTCCTGGTAACGAGGAGGAAGAGGAGGAGGAAAAAATTAATGCTTGTCTGCTGCTTAAAATCTATGGAATGTAGCAGAGTATTAGTGCCATGCTATAAAAATTTAAAATAAAGTAGACATGAGGACAAAAGCATATAATTATGAGATTAAAGTCAAAATAATATGAAAATAAAGTTGTATATTTAAGCCTTATTTAAATTTTATTTTCTAACTGACCTTAAGCAATACTTTATTGTCAGAAAAGCTGAAATGTGTATAAGCTGTAAGCCAGAACTATCATAACAAACAGAAATAAATAATTTAATGGATTTAAACACTGCACAGTGGCGCAGTTGGTAGAGCTGTTGCCTTGCAGCAAGAAGGTTCTGGGTTCAATTCCCGGTCTTTCTGCATGGAGTCTCCATGTTCTCCCTGTGCATGGTGGGTTTTCTCCAGGTACTCCGGTTTCCTCCCACAGTCCAAAAACATGACTGTCAGGTTAATTGGTCTGTCTAAATTCTCCCTAGGTGTGAGTGTGTGTGTGCATGGTTGTGTGTCCTGTGTGTCTCTGTGTTGCCCTGCGACAGACTGGTGACCTGTCCAGGTGACCCCGCCTCTCGCCCAGAACGTTAGCTGGAGAGGCAGCAGCACCTCCTGACCCCACTGAGGGACAAGGGTGCAAGAAAATGGATGTATGGATTTAAACACTGAACATTAACTGTGCATCTAAAACTCAACCTAAAATCTGTTTCTCTGCGGATCAGAAACCAGAATGAACCATGGCTGCGTGAAATGCTGCCATGCTGGTTGACAGTGAGGTCGTCCTGCAGGCATCCAGCAGATGAGTCAGGATCTTCATGGCCTCCAACTCTGAGTGGGACGTGAAACACTCCACGCTCCCACCCGGCTTCGCTGCTGCAGCCACCAAACCAACATCTTCATTCCACTGATTGTGGTTCACAGAGTGCAGCATCTGCGCTCCGTTTAGCTAAAGCAACATGTTTTCTTTTCCATATCCTGGCCTTGAGAAGAAGTCAGTCTTTATCAAATCTGTTCCCGTGTGTTAGTCTTATTTTAGCTCAGCATATGCAGAGGGTGACTGTTTTCACAGTTGCTGCTTTCACGTTTTCACGCTCTGCTCTGAATCTCAGCAGGTTCTCAGCAGAGCCGCACTTTTAAACGAACCTTTCAACATTTTTTTAAACAAAGTTAAAAAGTTTAAGGTCAATAAAAATCAGCTCCGATGATTCACTTCACTTTATGTAGAGTGGATATTCTGTAACTGATCTCCACTGCATAAATGATGAGACGGTTTCAACAATCAGTATTATAAGATGAATTTATGTTTTGAATCAACCAGATTCAAAACATAGCATTTAACAAAATTACTCAAAGCATAATTTTGTTAAATGTTGACGTCATGAATGGTTGTAATAAACAGGAAGTAGAGTTTGCTAGCTAGTATGGACACCATCATAGAAAAATGGAGTCAGAGTTTTGGGTTTTTAACATTTTTCAGGGTTTTGTGCCTCTGGTAAGGCTCAGACCCGTTCCCTATTTGAGATTATTTGCTCTTTTGTGCTTTAACTCTTTTCTGGAAAAGTCAAAAACAACCTCAAGCGTAAAAACATTTGTCTTGCAATATTGAGGAACTTATCTCATGCTGTTCCCATCAGTCTTTTCTTATAAGACACTTAAAGAAGGGCAAACACATTTAATGAGAGGTTTGTGAATTTGTGCATAAACACAAACCGTTTTGACCGTCTTTCTGCGCGTTAGGAGCCATAAACCTGCATGAGGAAGCAAATGCGCGACTTCTGCAGCTCTGTGAAAACCTCCATCCCTCATTTGGCAGATTGTTAACATCTAACGTGTTTCTATCTTCGTCTCGACACCTTTACACCAAAATAGTCGAGTGCTGAGACTGTGAAACCCGACTGCATCATCACCCTACATTTAGGCTCGTATTGAATCTACTTACAGACATTTAAAGCAATTTTTAATTGTTTTTCCTCCTTTTTAAAAAGATTTTTACCTTTTTAAGCTTTAACAATAAATCCACGATGTGTTCATGATGATCAGCAGAAGCCAAATCCTCGGCTGTTTTTCCATCCTGGAGAGAATAAAGACGACATGGAGAAATCAGATCATCTCCGTTTAAACAACAAGTGTTGCATGAATAAAATCAGACATTATTAGCATGTAGCTAACAATGTTTTACGCTTCATAAACCAGACAGTTAGATGATTTATTGGCTTCATGTTACGCATAAGACAAAAACAACAATTCATAAAAAGAAAAGTTCATTTTACATTTAAAACATTGTTGCATTTTTACTAATTTAACCAACATGGAGCCATCTGACATCAATTCCTAGCTGCAAATATGGAAACCTAGCTATTAATGTGCAATCTGCAGGCATAAAAGATTTTTTTTTGCTATGGGAGACCAAAACTAGCTGCAGTCCAGGGCCATTATTTTTCTATATCCAGCCCTACAGGGGCTGAATCTGGAATCTGGACCACATTTGGTGATAATTATTCAAAACCTAAAATGCTAGAAAATGCACCAGGAACTTATGCATTTCAGAGTTTCTATATTTAGTCTTAGTGTTGGCCAAGTACTAAAAAAAACTGAACTTTAATGGATTTTGGCATCAGGATTATGTCAGAATGACATTTGATTCTGAAAAACAAAACCAAAACAAAGACAAGATTCAATAATATCAACACAGTGTCATCTAGTCTTGTTCTTGGAAACCCAATATTGTCTTTCAGTTTCCACGTATTTACATAGGAGAACTCTCATTCTTTCTCCTTTACATGTTTTTCATTGTTTTACAACTAAACCTCACTTCAAGTCTTAGGAGCCAAGTCATCCGGCGCCGCCCGGCTGTGTTTGCTGCTCCAGACGAGGAACTGCATCAACAAAATCCCTTTATTTTTCATGTGTAAATGGAGAGCAGCACTACTGAGCTGCAAGTTAAAACGAAGTGAAACCAAACATTGACCGCTTTAACGTGTCAGAGATTTCCTCAGACGGCTACAGATGGAAGGTGTCACAATTACTACGACTGATGCTTGGCAACCAGCGCCGAACATTCGGCTCGTTAATCATACAAACCGGAGGGAGAATCAGTTCCACATGTTGTTACATAACTGTTGCTATGGAGAGTTTAAAAGGACGATGAACAATTATCCAAGCAGCCTGACACAGATTCAGTCATAAAAAGTGTCTGAATTTAAGACATCTATTGGTTTGAAGGAGAAAATCCTTCAGCTCTTCGCTCCTCTGCAGCATCACGACACAAAACAGCCGAATGGACGATGAATTAAACATCCTGGATTAAACATGCATTTCACATCAGCTGCCATACAATTTTAAAGATAGAGAGAGAAAACTGTATGAGGAAGAGCTTCGAGTGGAGACCGTCTTTTCTTAGATTAGTCTCAGAAATTTTATAGAGAAAAATCTCAAACATTTTCTACAAAAAACTCAGAAATTTATGAGAAAAATCTAAAAAATTTTTTTGATTAATCTCAGAAATTTTATAGAAAAAAATCTCAAGACATTTTCTACAAAAAACTCAGAAATTTATGAGAAAAATCTAAAAAAAATGTAGATTAATCTCAGAAATTTTCTAGAGAAACAGACATTTCTGTGACTCAAAGGCTGAAAATAAAACAAAAACAAACAAAAAAAAAACAAACTTTGAGATCAACTTCAAACATTTCCTAGAAAAAGTAGAAAATTTTTGAGCTCCAAAAATTAAAGATTTGCGAGGAAAAACTCCAACATTTTGAGATTAATCTCAGAAATTTTCTAGAAAAACTTGGAAATTTCTGAGCTTTGGTCAATAAATGCAAAATATTGAGAAAAATGTGAAAACTACAAATCTTCCTTCAAACAATTAAACTGTTATAATTCACTACATAAACAACTGCAGTTATTTGCTGACTTACGTTTGTGACGGCGTCGATGTTTGCTCCGGCCAGACAAAGATGGCGGACGACCTCCAGGCTCCCGTTTCCAGCAGCCAGGTGGAGAGGAGTCCGTCCATGCTGGATGTCAAAATAAAACTCAGTGAGTTTTTAGAGCATGTTTGCTAGTTTTTATTAGTAACCATCAGTTAACTTTGTTATTATTAGTCATAGTAGCAGTTTTAGTTTTTCATAGGTGCAGAATTTTAAAAAGTTGGAAGTATTTTGATTATGTGCACGTTGATTTCTTAAGTAATACTCAACAGAAGACACAATTTTCAAAAATATATTGAGTTATTTTTGAACAACCCACTGACTCTGGCATTTTCTCCAAACTTTTGTCGACTAGAATAAGCTCCATAATCTGCTGACATAAACGGCTTCATTTCATATCAGATCGAAAGGCTAATAAATAGATTCATAAACATGAATGCCTTTTTTTTAAAGTGTAATAAGACATTTGCACTGGAAATTAAGACAAAAAAAATTGTTGGTAAGATTTTGTGGTTTTGCAGTGTATCTGCCATTTATAGAAAAATGAACCGCCAACCCAAAATGAACCCTGATTTTATCTCCAACTAGCTTCCACTTTTCTGACTGTGAGCAGAGGACGGGATCATTTCCAGTCCCTCCTGCTCACGTTGTTCCCAGCAGAAGATGAACGCAGAGCGTGAGACGCTGCTTTAGATAAGCCTGAAATAAGGGAACGTAAAGCACAAATCCCTCCATGTCTAGCAGATATGCATCGGCAGCCTGTCAGAAACGTTCCCGACTGAAAGCAAAATACGGTAAAATGGAGAGAGTCAAAGTGGGAGGTGAAATCAGCAACGTACGTGTGTGGGAAGGCCGAGTCGAATCGGATTTAAATCGCAGAGAAAAACTGTTTTTCATTCCAACAGGATGGAGGAAAAATAAAGTTTTAACGACACAAAGGTGAAAACAAAATGTAATGGGCATGACGAAGATGCATCCAATTATTAAGGTGATTATTTTAGTTATTGATTTAAAAAGTTAGCACATTCTGCAGCCTTTTTATATTTTAGAAATACATTAAAACAAGTAAATTTATTTTTTAAACAAAGAAAATATGGGAATATTAGTTTTCCATGTTTATTTTTGCTTTTCGTTTTGTCATTTGAAGGTTTGTGTTTATTACTATAATAAGTTTCATATAATTACACAAATTTCTCAGTATATTAAGATGTTCACGGTGCGAAAAATAAGAAATCATACTTAACCCTTAGGTGTCTGGGGTCTAAATGGCCGCCGCGGCGCGCAGTCTTCCTCTTCTCGGTGCGTCAGAACTCGCTCTGCAGCCATCTAGCGACGGCTAACCAAACTACTACAAACACGGCAAACACACGAACTCCAACCAACACACCTGCAGGCTAAAAAACTCATCCGAAACACTCCTAGTAAAATCCAAAGCGTCACTGCGCTCCAGTCTCTTCCAAAACTCTCCACAGCGTCTCGTACCACGTGTCTCCGTTCTACCTAGCAACAGACCGTCAACACTTTTCATTGGTCGTTTCGAAATGCGGTACAAAATAAGGCGGAAATGATCGATCATATTTCTGGCTTTATTTAGAAGTAAATAACCACAAAACCAATATAAAAACACCACTTTTATAAAGTTTGAAGTCCGTGCTGTCCAACAGAGTTGAAGTGAACACTCGGCATGCTGTCGGTGTTACGAAGCCTTATAAATGCGTCACGTGCTTGCCCGGGGGGGCATCGACTCCTAAGGGTTAAAAGAAGATTAACATTTTATGGCCTAAATCTGCCACCGTAAAACATATTTATAAGAAAAGTTTTCATGTTATTTTAATTAATATATGTTTCTGTAAAATTTTGGTTTAATTATTGCTCCTAATATATTGTTCTTTCAACAAATCACCGTTTTTTGAGTCTACTCCAGTTAATGATTAACTAAATTAGTTAGTGATTATATTAATGATTGATTAATCGCGATTAATCCAATTAATCATTTCAGCTCTACTACAGATGGTGAAAGTGGGAAGTTTTAAAAAGCGAACAGACATGATCTCTGAACAGTTTGATTGGCCAGTTTGAACATCAGTGACTCCAGGAAAAACGGATGGATGACAAATGGACAGAACGAACTGATGAACAGTAACATCTGGAAACAGATTGATATTTCCTGTTCTGCGTTTTTCCTCGCTGTCCCTTTAAAACTTCCCAGCATGCATCATTCCAGCAGTAGAAGCATTCCTGATGATCAGAGCTCACCTTGTTGGGCAAGTCCAGGCTCGCCTTGGCGCTGCACATCGCCGTGACGACCGCCAGATTTCCGTCCTTGCAGGCGATGTGGAGCGGCGTGTTGCCATGGCGATCCTGCTGGTCCAGGTTGCAGCGGTGCCGGAGGAGGCAGCGGACGACGTCGACCTGGCAGCGGCGAACCGCCAAGTGGAGCGCCGTGTGGCCGTCCTGCCGACAGAACCGGGTCAGAAACAGAACCGGGTCAGAAATTTATATAACAAAAATATAGATAAATATAAAGAAACAAAAACTAATAAATCTTAACCTGCAACATTGTAACAGAGCTGAACTGAATTAAAAGTCCAAATAAGTAGAAGCTGTAAAACATGCTTGTCAGACAAGATGGACGCCCTGGTGTGATGACATCACCAGTGCATTGATTCCTACTGGAAACAGGAAGCAGGAAGTGTGTCACCTTGTCTGTGGCCTCCAGGTCCGCCTTGTGCTCCACCAAGCACTCCACGATGTCCACGAAGCCGCGGGCGGACGCCGTCAGCAGCGGACTCTCCCCCTCACGGTTCTTGGCGTCAACATGGCAGCCGGCCTGGCAGAGCGCTCTGGCTACAGCGGAGTAGCCGTGCCACGCGGCGCAGTGCAGCGGCGTCTCCTGCTCCTGCAGACCATAAATAAATAAACAGCATGAAGCTCCGGTTCCCTCATGACCTTTCCGTTCATCGTGTTTGACCCGGAGGCCGACCCTCACCCGGTCCGTCAGGTCTGGATTGGCCCGGATGCTGCACAGGTAGCTCACCACATCCACGTTGCCGTAGCGAGCTGCCACATGAAGAGCCGTTTCTCCAGACTGCAGGAGAAAAACAGCAAATATTCACATGATTTACAACCTTGAAGATGAAACCTGTTCCCCTCTGGAACTTGTTTACTGCTGAAAATCCAACATGGATCCAAGGTGCTACATACAGCAGCTAGCAAGAGACGATAGCGTACAATACAGAACGCACGACAAAGCAACAAGAATGAGAGCGAGGTCAGACTTTAGCGGTTGTAAGATTCCCCTTTATTCGTTGTTAAAGACCATGAACCATTTCTCCTGCTAGCGTTAGGCTAGCATGTCTGCTTTGGTTATATTTACCCAGAATGCCCTGCGTTGTAGTCCACTTCCTGATTTTGGATCTGATGGTTTGCTTTTGTAACATTCTTAAAAAAGGACACTATATTTTGTTGCAGCATTTTTAATAACTTTTCTGACTTAAGTATTTTTTTCATCCTATATATTGTTAAATCCTCGTGGGAATAACTAGATACTCATTATATCCACAGAATCTCATATGGACCCATTTTTATTTACTTAAAGTAAAAATGTTTGCTGAATTTTACCCGTCAAATAAAGGAGTTTTTTTTTTAAAGAAATGCTTTTAAAAGCCTCCTCTGCCGGTAACAGAGGAAGATACACAGGGTGTATCTGCTTGAAGATACACCCTGGATGATGAGTTTGCTCGTTTGTGGGAGACGAGGCCACTTAGAGTAGAAACTAATGGATGCAAAATACTTTGCAAAAGTCTGGAGTCATCTCTCGTTTCTTTATATTTAGCAGTCAGACTTTCATGTCATCTTTAAAGTGGACTTGATCAATAGTTTCCCAGACTTTCTGACGACTTTAAAAGTTGACTTTGAACGTTTTCCACCGATTTCAGAAATGAAAAGATTCCTAGACATTAGAGATGAATCCTTGTCTTAAGATTTTCACAGTTAATTCCAATTATTTGATTAAATCTATACAACAACAAAAATTGGCTTCAATGAGGTGATTCCCAAAATTAAGAAAGTCTTATTTTAAGCTTTCTGGCATTTAGCAAATGGAAATCATTTTGGTGAATCTAACTGACCTAAAATAAGAGTTTAGTGTGATTTAACTTCAGACAGTGAGAAAAAAATGTTTGTGTTTTTGAAATTATCTGTAAATAATGTTTTCCCAAACTTTCAAGGACTTCATACAGAAATCAAGCACTTTCCAAACCTTGAAAGCACTGAGATGAAACTGCTTCTGGGATTCAGTGAGTCAGACTGAGCTCTGTACAATCAAACCCACACCAGCAGCATCCAAAACAAACACACACACACACACACGGTCCATCTTTCTCCGTCTCCATGGCAACAACAAATAAGCCGATAAAATGCCAGAGTAGCCGCTTTTCCCTCGGCGTGAGTGTGTTTGAGCTGGTTTCAAAGCGGTCGGCCGGGTGGGAGGCGGAGAGCAGCTGAGCAGTAGTAGCGAGGCCGTGTGTGTGTGTGTGTGTGACTCGCCTTATCCTGGACGTCCAGAGGGCATTTCTTCTCGTGGAGGAACCTCAGGGTGTCGACGTGTCCGTGTCGGGCTGCGTAATACACGGCGTTGGCTCCGCTCTGACGGGACAACATCACACGTTTTATCCCACAAATGTTTAAAAAAAAAAAAAAAAAAAAAACACACCTCGTGTTTTCACCCGGGACTATTTCAGGGACTAGTCCAGCTGCTGCCATGGCAACGGTTAACAAGGGAGCTGGCAGCAAATGTCGTGTCATTGTGTGTTTAATTTGCATATCCATTAACGTGACGGCTCAGAAACGATCCTCGCTAAACGAGATGAAGACGCCGTTCCTGGAAGTAAAACGTGTTGCGTTTCCTCCAACAGGTTACAATCAATTTATTGGTGACACAAAACGTGTTCGCTACGTTTCTTTGTACAAAATCTGCCTAATTTGAGCTCCTTTCAGATTAGGGGTTCCTGTCTCTTTAAATCCAAATGAACTGCTGGAACTTAGCTTTGGTTGCTAGGTAACGGGCTGGGCTTGGCTGGGGTTGCTAGGTAACGGGTTGGGTCACTAGATGAGGGGCAGCGCCTGCTGATTTGTGACGTTACATTCTGGAGGTTTTTGAAACGGCTCCTTTTCCAGACACCAAAAAAAACACGTCAACTTTCTTACGGATAAGAAAGTTCAGAACTCCACACCTCAAAATATCTAATGAATATTAGAGTAAAAAATAAAAATCTCAAATGTTTATTCTATATTGTGTTGAAACGATTAATCTGATTATTCATGAGTAATTAATTCATTTAGTAGTGATTTATTTTAAACAGGAGAAAACAGACTCAAAAAGTTAAAATGCTGAAAAACAGTCAGAAGTAACTAAGCCAAAACTGTACGAAATATATATACATTTCGCATTTAAGAAATTCTCCATATATTCATCAGTTAATCCTCAAAATAATCAATAGAATAGATAAATGATTGTTAGTTGCAGCCTTAATTGGACATATCACACAAATATGCAACAATTAATTTTGTAAATAAATCTTACAAACATCAACAAGTTTAATTTAAAGCATTTGCAGCTAAGAGTCTCTCCTCGCCGCAGCCGTAATGAATCTAATTGAGTCTAATAAACTCCTCAGCTGGATCAGAATCACGCTGGCGACAACAATCAGGTCTCACCTTGTCGTTAGCCTGGATTTCTGCACCTTTTCTCATCAACACCTCGATGATCTGAATGTTGCCGCAGCCGGCTGCAATCAGCAGCGGAGGAGTCCCATGCTGCGATAAAAAAAAAACAAAATCACGCTTTTAGTTTATCTGGAAATAATGAGCTTATAAAGAGGAAGCAGTTATGAAAAAGAGAAACTTCTGACTGAAAGATTTCTTTCACCTTTAAAACCCCTTTTATGGCTAAAGGGAAAAGAAAGGAAGGAAAGGAGGAAAACAATGAAGGACGGAAGGACTGAAAGAAGGGAAGGAAGGAAGGAAGGAAGGAAGGAAGGAAAGAAGGAAGAATAGAGAGAGAAGGAGGGAAGGACTGAAAGAAGGAGGGAAGGACTGAAAGGAAAAAAGCAGAGGAATAGAGAAAGGAAGGAAGAAGAGAGAAGGAAGGAAGGAAGAATAGAGAGAGAAGGAAGGAAGGAAAGAAGGAGGGAAGGACTGAAAGAAGGAAAAAAGGGGAGGAATAGAGAAAGGAAGGAAGAAGAGAGAAGGAAGGAAGGAAGAATAGAGAGAGAAGGAAGGAAGGAAGGAAGGAAAGAAGGAAGGAAAAAAAGAAGGAAGGAAGGAAGGAAACAATGAAGGAGGGAAGGACTGAAAGAAGGAAGGAAGGAAACAATGAAGGAGGGAAGGACTGAAAAAAGGAAAAAAGCGGAGGAATAGAGAAAGGAAGGAAGGAAGGAAGGAAGGAAGGAAGGAAGGAAGGAAGGAAGGAAGGAAGGAAGGAAGGAAGGAAGGAAGGAAGGAAGGAAGGAAGGAAGGAAGGAAGGAAGGAAGGAAGGAAGGAAGGAAGAACATTCCTACAATATCTTGTAAATCTGCAAAACATCAAAAACTAAGAAATTAATTTGAGATTAATCTAAAAAATAAAAAGGAACATTCTGAGTTTGAAAAGTAAAAAATCCGCTTGAAAAATCTTAAATTTTGAGGAAAATCTTATGAAAATAATAAAAAAGGAACTTTCTGGGTTTCAAAAGTCGAATTTTTTTACTTTTGAAACTCAGAATCTTGTTTTTTTTGAGAACATTTCTGATATTATTTTGGCAGAAATATTTTTTTTTCTCATCTACAATGCCCCTAATAAGCTGTTGTAGAAAAGTGAACTGTAGTTCTGCTTCATGTAATAATAAAATGCTAATAATAAACATCTCCACATGAATAAGCTGCGGGGAACATGAACCTGGGCTGCGTTTGAACTCTTTCGACGCTGAAGTGACGTCTGCAGCTCAGCAGGGCGGTTGGATTATTGACCCTAATAAAATCCTACCCGAGAGCAACGTTGGCATTTCCCTTTGATCAATAACCAAATCTTACACCTGATTGGCCCATTTAACCCTCTGACCTCCTTCAGACACATTCCCGTCCAGCTCACACATTTCCTTTTACGACCTGCAGATTACAGCTAAGTAAACTTTTGATTAGCTCAACGACTTACAAATTCTGCGTCAGAGTTTCTGCACATCCGTCTGTAAAGTCCTCAACTTTTCACTGAACATTTATAAAATAATAAACTTGCAACATATTTATGTGAGGCATTTCTGAACAATCTTACATTTCCTGCTGCAGCAGCCAGCAACAGGAAGAGATTAATTACTTGTGCACCAACTGTAAGAAATATAAAAATAATTCTTCTACGTTTAACAGCATTTAGTTTGTATTATTCAGTGTCATTTTAAAACAATATATATATATATTTATCATGCTATCTTGGTGCTCTTGAGGCCCCCTGGTGGTGTGGAGGGTTATCAACCTCTGACACACGTTGGACTTTATTCAACCTGCGAATATTTTCAGAAATTCTGCGTCTGAAAATGTCGCAGGACAGAATTAGAGCTAGAGGAGAATCACCTTGTTGGGCTGGTTGACGTCGTAGCTGTTCAAAGAGCCGAGCAGATGCTGCAGCCCGGGAACGTTGTCGTCGTTAATGGCGTGGACGATGGCCTTCATCACAAAGGAGTCTTCCTCATCCTGTTCAGAAGGAAAAATAAAAAAAAGACGCTTCTGTCACTCTGTGAATTTTATTCAGCGCGTTTCTGCGTTTCTTTTTATCTGCAGTTTGACAGAGCAGCGGTTTTTACAAAGTTGGGAGAGAAGATTAGAAATAGCATGCAAAAAGTAACTTCAGCCAATCAGACGTCAGGGATTCTACAGAGGCAGCCAATCAGACGTGAGGGTCCCCTTTAGTCCCGCCCACTGAGATTGATGGATGATTTTAACAGTTGAAATTAATTCATCTGTTTTTTTTTTAATGGAATCTACTAATCTAATTTAATTTAGGCTTATTTAATTAATTCTTTATTAAATGAATAATTTCTCTATTATATCCTGTTTTAAAAAATGTAACTATTTAAATAATGTTATTAATTTATTGTAATTTGGAATTCTTCGCTATATTTTCAAGAGAAATTAGAAAATTATCCCACAGTGTGGGGGCTGCAAACTAAGGTATTCAGAGGCAGCAGTAGGTTAGACGGATACCCAAGAAAGTTCAGTGGAAGGAAAAAGTGGGCTAGACAAAAATGCACCAAAAAGAAGGAAAACTGCAGGACAAGAGAACCGGAACCAAAGTTAAACTTAAGAGTTTTGGGAGAGAGATTCACAAGAATCGTAGCAGATTTACGGTATTTTAATGTTTAACAAAGAAAGTTTAGGATTTCTGCTTTGAATAAAAAACAATGAATCACAACCAAACTTTACTGCACCAGCTGACACGACGCCTCTAAACCCCTTCAGTTTTAATGTTTTTATCTTTTTTTTGTTAAATCTCTGTTTATTCAAAGTCACATGCTGTTTTTATTTTAATTATGTAAAGCACTTTGAAATGCCTTGCTGCTGAAATTTCAGGAAATAAAGCCAACGATCCAGAGCAGAGCTTTCACTGCGGCTGCAGTTCAGACTGTAAACTACAGGAGGCGCTGCAGCCACAACAACCAAAATCCACCTGAGACACAAGCAAGTTTCAGTGATGTGGCCTCGCTCCACCGTTAATGATTAAACCTCAAGCAGCTGCAGCATGAAAGGGTTAGTGTGTCGCCAATCGACTCATCCACTTTCCTGCTGGTTCTAAAAAACTGGGAAAAATTAAATAAACCAGGTTTAGATTTCTGAGAAAGATCATGCAATCGGTAGAAAAAGAGCCAGCCAAGATGAAAACGTGGTTTGATTTTAATAAGTCATCGTTAAATAAAGAAAAAAACTAAATTTATGGTATTTTCTGGAAACCGGATCTATAAAAAATGTAAAGTTGCACATGAATGGAGTTGAAATGGACAGAATTGGAGACACTTTTAGGAATTAATCTAAACAAAAATGTGCAAAAATCTATTGGAATATTGTTTAAAATAAAATAATAAATATAAAAGGATTGCATATTGGTTATGAACTATTTCTCTTATTGCTCAGGAATCTGAGGAAATGCAAGTAAAACAACATTTGATACATCAGTTAAATTACAAAAAAAATCCATTACGCTCATCAATAAAGAGGGATATCGTAAACCAACTAATAAACTTTCTATTAAAAGTAATATCTCAAAATTAAAAGACATTTTACATATAAAAATAATGGAAATAATGTACAAAGCCTTGGGGAAACAAGTTTTCCTTCTGGGCTCCGGAAATTATTTAAGCCAAGAATAAACAATTTGTGAGGTTTGTTAATATTTGAACATACTAAACAGAAAAGGCAGGAAAAGTTTAGATGCGTTTCAGTTATTAGCAAGAAACTGGAATTAATTAAAAATCACCTGAAATTATCTCCTTTCTTGGTGAATTTTAAAAGAGCCTTGAAACGTAAAATCATCAAAATTTACACTGTTATGTACATGTAGTGGATGTGTATGTGCATATATATATATATATATATATATAATATAGACAGAAGATTATTTTATTACTGTAGCTGCTGAGTTCATGAACAGCTCATGTCAGCATGAGCCTTGGCTTCAGAATATTCCTTTTTTGGTAAATTATGGGTTTGTAAAGTAGTTTTTTGTTTTCCGTTTGTAATGTTGATAATTTACCAAAATAAAGAGAAACTGAACTAAGAAAGATCTTCATCAAATCCACATCCAGAGATATATTAAATAAATCTCTGGGTTTCCCCTTCAGCCAGCAGGCAGATCGCTGAGGATAACAGAAAGAAACGTCAACGCTGCAGACAGAGGGAGTCTGCAGAGCGGATAAGGATCTGGGATGTAATGTGGCTGAACAGCCCAGCCCGTCCTGAACCGGTTTGGGTTTTTCGTGGAGCTGAGGCCGGGACTCACCAGCGTGTCGTCGCTGCGCGCCACGCTGATGTTGCTCCTGGACAGGAAGGAGCGCGACAGGCGGTTACATAAGGAGATGAGTCGGACGGATTGCTGCAGGAAGAAGAAGAAGAAGAAGAAGAAGAAAAAGGAGCACAAGTTTAGTAAGTTCATGTCGAGTCACATTACGGAGACTCAGCGGTCAGACGAGCAGACATGTAGAGGGATTTTCTGCTCTACTTCTGTCAGCATCCCACTGACCCACACGTGACATGGAAACTCAATGAAGATGCTCCAGTGTTGCAGGACAGTGCAGCCTAAGATCTTAGTCAGAAAATTTAAAAAATACATTTTAAAAGGGCAGCATTATGTTTTACCCGCACGTTTAATAGCACAATCCTCAGTTGGTAAAAAACGCTAGGACTTAAAAGAAAGTTAATGTCTTGAAACTGGGTCTCTGTCTCTTTAAGAAGCTCCTGCTCTTTCTGAAGCTCCGCCTTCTGGAAGTCGTCCCAACATGGCTCCTCTGTTAACCCTTTGATGTTTTTACAGTAGCTCCTATAATGAGGTTTTAACCGTTTCATAAAAGTTTGAAGATGATCAAATCACAGTTTTACAAAAACGTGGAAGCATTTTTAACAACTACAGTCTGCAGGCATTAGGAAGTTTATCAGACTTGCCGGGTTATTTATTCCCCATAAGGCAGATTTAATTAAACTGGATTATCAAGTTTAAGGACTTTTGTAAATATTGGCGTACAGTCATGTTAACAAAATGCCAACAGTGGACGAAGAACTCAGGCAGCAGACAAAAACAACAGGAATGGCATTTAGCGACTGATAATCAATGCATTTTATACAGTCTGGTGGTTTGTTGAGTCAGTTAATGGGAGTCAAAGCCGGCGAGCAAACAGCGGCTTCATCCAGTTACACAGCAGCAGCAGCAGGAAGTGAATCGGTGACAGAATCACTTACTTTCCATTTCCTCCGAGCTGCAAACTTCTTAAACTTCTCCATGTTGACGGCCGACTCCTTCCTGCTCAACGCTTGCTGAGTGTCTTTTGGCTGATTTCACAAACAAAACCAAAGGACCAAAAAAAATAAATAAAAAATAGCTTTCACATGTAAAGTCAAACGCAAAACACTGGCGGACAAGGCAGTGGATGTTTTAAACTGGGATTATCCACGGAGGAGCAGAGTCTAACCTTGATCCAGGGATGCTGCAGGGTGTCCTGAATCGTCATCCTCTTTCTGAAAACAGAAATAAATCGGCCAACATGAGCAGAAAAGCAACATCTTTAACAGGGTTTTGCTGTTTTGTATTCCGCAAGAGAGGAATTTATCCTGCAGATTGATTAAAAACAATAAAACAAGCAGAGACCAGCCGGTACCTGCTGAGGACCGGCCGTCTTCAATTCAAACCAGCGACTGGAATCCAGTTCTTTGAAAATATATAAACGAATCATCCTTTAAATGTTTACAGTGCGGTTTATTTAACCAGACTTCAAGTTTCTCTGTGGGATGTTGACCACTCTTCAAAACAGGAAAAACAAGAGGACATGTCACTCCAATAAGGCAGAGGAGGTGACAAATGGTGCGATGAAAACACATTAGGGCTGAAACGATTAATCGGATTAGTCACGATTAATCAATTACTGGAAAGATCGTCAACTAATTTAGTAATAGATTAATCGTCAACTGGAGGATACCGACTCACAAAAAGGCCTTTTGCTAAAAGAACAACACAACTGGAGCTTTAATACAACCAAAAAATATACATTTTGTATTTAAGATAATAAAATAAAACCTTTTAAATTATGTTCACTGAATTATTTACCAAGTGAAATAATCTGCCTTTGGAACCAGGACAATATTAAGAAATTATTTATTTAAAAACAAGCCTCTGCATCTTGTTTAAAAGCTACACATTTTATTTTAGTCTCATTTCAGCTGTACTAAGATATCTGCACTAGAAACTAGTCTTGGTAATACTTTCTGTTTTTGCAGTGTTCCACCACAAAACCTTGAGGAGCATCAGAAAAAGCTTTAGTCCAGAGTCACTGGGGAAATAATAACCTGATATTATCTCTTAAATATCTTTACTAATCTTCCTTCTTGCCCAGATGATTAACGTCTGATCCTGATTCAATTCAAAACACCGAGTTGAATCCAGTTTGTGAATCTAAGAGCCGCATTAGTTTGTTTCTCCAGTCAGTTAAACAGCTTGCCGTCTTTCCCAAATGTTCATTTTCTTTCTTAACAAATGAAACCACCTCCCCACCTACTGCCCTGATTCTTCCCCTCGCCTCATCAGGCCGAAGGAGAAAAGCAGTGATTTAGGGAAAGAAAAGGGGGTTTTTGATGGCATTTACTGTCTCTAGGTGCAGCTACAGCCATTGAGCCGTTGCTGGAGCAACTCTAACGAGGCCCAAACACAGTCGGAACAATTTCAGGAACCGGCGCCAGAGGACATTTTGCCCAGAAACGAGGAGGCTGCGTTCAGAATATCTGTGAAAATCTGGCCAGAAACACGACGTGTACAAGCTGAGCACGAGGAAGAAATTCACAGTTACTGCGGATCCAGTCCAGGCAAAAGCAGGATGGCTTGGAGAAAACGTTTCATTCTCAATGGGGATCAGGGTTTTTTGGTCCAGACTCGTTGTTCCGACTCCGTTGAGGTTCTGGATGAGAAACGGGTCCAAAGCATCATACTCGTTTTGGTATCATGTCAGCTAACTGACATTTAGAACGGGTCATTTCATGACCCGCCCGCGTCCCGTCAGGTCAGGTCAGCTAGAATCAGACCTGAACCTTCAGAACC
The DNA here is from genome assembly GCF_904066995.2 of Poecilia reticulata. Lineage (NCBI taxonomy): Eukaryota > Metazoa > Chordata > Actinopteri > Cyprinodontiformes > Poeciliidae > Poecilia > Poecilia reticulata. Next base: position 33,101,292 of record NC_088838.1, read on the forward strand.
ACATAAAGACGGTCGCAAAGTCGGCCTTCCATCATCTCCAGGGTCACAGGACTAACGTCTCAGCGAGAGATGGAGGAACTCATCCGTGAGTTCATCTTCAGTCGCACCGATTACTGCAAATAAATCAGCTGATCCAGAACGCTGCTGCTGGCGTTCTGACTAAAACCAGGAAGATGGAGACGCCACCCAGTTCTGCACGTTGTTCAACCATCAAATTGGTGCAAAGTGCTGTTCTACCCATTCAGCTGGCTGCTTTTTTGCACACCGTTTCTAAAAATGTAGATTTTCTAAGTTTTTCAGAGACAGAATAAGCCACTGCTATCAAAAACAACATTATTTTACGCCTTTTTGTACATGTTTACCCCATGATGTTAGCATATTTGTACTGGAAATAAAGAGGGAGGAAGGCTGTGCATACTTTGGATCTTTGATAAGAAGCCTCTTTATGAAGTCTTTGGCCAGAGCGCTGGTGCTGCTGAAGAACTCTTCATCAAACGTGTAATCGACGGCTGAAACGTTGGCCAGAGTCTCCTGCTTGCTGTCGCCCAGGAAGGGAGAAGCGCCACTCAGCCTGCATGGAGGAAATAAACCAAGTCAGACTCAAAATGCTCTCAGAAACGCATCTCTTTACAACGTGCAGCCTTATCTGCTTTAACAGGAACACGTTTCTTTTTCCTTCTAGAGCCGAGCGGATTTAATAATCAAAGAGCAGCGGATCAGAGGAACTTCATCCAAACACTTATTCATCTAATCACTGTTCATCTGCTGATAAGATTTGCTCTGTCAAGCTGAGATTAAGGCCTTTGATGGGGGAACGGTATTAGCGAGCTGAGTAGCAGCTAATGGTGACTCATAAATCCCGCTTTGCTGTGAGACTCAAACTATTTAGTGTGCGCTTCGCTGCAGGAGAGCCAGCTGGAGCGCTCCCAGTTTGGGTGGAGCGCAGGAATGTTAATGCACCTTCACTCCCGATCTGCTGAATTCACACATAAAGCAGAAGCAGATGCAGCAAATGAGCGATGTGCACGCAGCCATGAGAGGGAAGCATGTCAGGAGCAACCGAAGAAGCCTTCAGGGGTTCCTCACATGTAAGCTGGGAGGAAACATGGAGGTCAACCTGAGTGGGAACGTTACAAAATCATCATTCAAGTTCTACTGATTATTCTGACGATTAGCTGGATAAAAGAAATGTAAACATTCTGCATATTTATTATTTAACCACGTAAGTTTATTTTATACATCAGAGTTGAAACGATTAATCGTGTAATGAATCAATTATTCAAATAATCGGCAACTAATTTAGTAATCATTAAATGGAGGAAACAAACAGTAGTTAAGACAAAACTGTACAAAAATACATTCATTTTGCATTTAAAGCTGCAGTATGTCACCTTTATAGAAAATACATTTTCCTGCATATTTTGCTGTCACCATGTCGTGACGATACGCTGAGGCGGAAAATCGAGCTCCAACTTTACAATGTTGGCGATGCAATAAATAAAATACAAATGTTCAGCTCCTTTTTTAAATAAAGAAAACACCTTATTGCCTAAAACCAGGACAGCATTTTTTTTAGTGTATGTTTGATCATTGGTCGCTAAAAAATACTGCGAACATCAAAATGTGAAAATCTCAGCTCCTCCTGCTCGACTCGCCCTAGAGCGTAGGGCTGATCTGTTGATTATTTTCTGGATTAACCAATATTGATCAGGTGAATTAGGACAGAATTTGAACAAAGTGAAGCTAAAACTGCCACTTGAATTCTGGTTTAAATTTTATTTTAAATGCACAACCTATATACTTTTTGTACAACTTTAGCTTAATTCTTGAAAACACAATTTTTGATTGTATATACTCAATGATTAATTGATTACTAAATTAGTTAACTGACTAATCAATTAATCAGACTAATTAGATCAATCTGATTAATCGCTTCAGCCCTACATTCAAGATCTTCACAATGGACTCGAAATCTGAATTTCTAGCCAAAGTTTTGTCCAAATTCATATTTTTTAGTCATATTTAGAAACATAAATCAGTTTCAACACCACAGAAAGTGGAAACCTGATTCCCTAAAAGAACTGAATTTATTCCTGGTAGCTTCAGCTGAAGCCTATTCAGCCTCTGAAATCCTGTGAATCTGTTTCTGCCATCAGAACAGACACTGAGCAATCTATTTTCTGCTCTGGCTCTCAGAGCTGTGACAGTTGTGTGGGCTGACAGCATGAATGCAGATCATGCATGCAAGCAGCAAGTACATGAGCATGCAATTATTAGTATGTTGTTATGCGAGGAAATCACTTCCAACAGCGATATTCAAGAGCAGCTATCGGATATAACATTTAGCTGTAACGGGCTGCTTTTATAGAGCTGAAGTGTATTTAAAATCCATGTGTGGGCACATTCGCCTTTGTGTTTCGACTTAGCAACATATTTTTGTGTGTACATTATTTGCATATGTCAGTCTGAATTGTAGTGTAGCCATAAAGTGAGGAAGATGGCGTCACGTTGCGCCCACAGCGGGTGATCTGCTGGATGCTGGGGGCAGGACCTTATCCTCTGCTGCTGAATTAAACTGTGCTGACAGGCCTCTGCAGCCGAAAACCGGCCCTGCAGCGACGAAAGCTGCTGGTTCTACAGGTCAGGGTCGGTTGTTTCTAAACTTATCAGCAAATATTTCTGATAAAATGGATAAAATTTTAGCTGGCTTAGAGTCACAGAGAGGCAAAGGTAACGGAAACCCGGGCGCCCAACTCCAAAAGTGAATTCTGGGTCTGATTTGAGATTTTTTTCCCTCTGGGATTAGTGTCTGGAAATCTTCTAAAGTTAAAAACGAACAAAGTTTTCCTAACAGATATCAAGAGGAGGCCACCACTAACTCAAAAGTTAAACTACGCCAACACCAAACCCTAAAAATAGGTTGACACCAAACCCTAAAACTACGCTAACTATGCTAACACCAAACCCTAAAACTATGCTAACACCAAACCCTAAAACTATGCTAACACCAAACCCTAAAACTACGCTAATATCAAACCCTAAAACTATGCTAACACCAAACCCTAAAACTATGCTAACACCAAACCCTAAAACTATGCTAACACCAAACCCTAAAACTATGCTAACTATGCTAACACCAAACCCTAAAATTACGCTAACTATGCTAACACCAAACCCTAAAACTATGCTACCAATGCTAACACCAAACCCTAAAACTATGCTACCAATGCTAACACCAAACCCTAAAACTATCCTAACTATGCTAACACCAAACCCTAAAACTATGCTAACTATGCTAACACCAAACCCTAAAACTACGTCAACACCAAACCCTAATCATAAACATGAGTTCAGATAATGCTAAAGCTAAAGGGCTAAACCAACATGGCATTTAGCTAATGTTAAAGCGCCAACTTCAATTCAAAGACTGCAATTCTCAAGCACAATTTAATTTTTACGTTATAACTTACATAATCTTCTTAGATGCTGTATTCATGTTTATGTCTTATTGGCTTTAGAATTTATCTAGAAAATGACATGAGGGCTAGCTAAGTGCGCTAAACATTTTCAAAGTTAGCTGAAGCGCTAAATAAAAACAAATTATCTCCCCTGTTATCAGAAATGTGCTTAATGCTCCAGTTGTCTAAAGCTCCAACAACAAAAACATTGAAAAATATGTTTTTCTAAATGAAAACTAAAATGGACAAAATAGCTTTTTGTTGGAGTCGTTTATAAATCGACATACAAAACAACGAAAAATATTCCGGTTACTTACAGGATGTAGGTTATAACCCCGATACTCCTGAAAAGACAGAAATAATGACTTAAGCATGAGACATTTTTAACGTGAGCATCATGTAAAGAAGTAAATTGCCTTGCATGAGCTTTTCACCTGAAGCTCAAACATCACATCACATCCTGCTCATTCCTAGACCAGCTGCTCGTTTACTCACCACATGTCCGCCTCCAGGCCCAAAGGTTCATAGTTCACTACTTCTGGAGCTGCGAAGCCAAACAGAAGGTTCTTAATATTCAGGCCAAACTGAAAATCACACGTTCACTTTCCACTGATTACCCAGATTCAGGCCTTTTGCTGCACATTCTCAGCTGGTTTTCAATCAATCATTTCTTTATATGTGTAAGAAAACTCGGCGGCTCTTCAGCCTGAACCTGTGAGGTGTGAAAATGTGGCTTTTTCTTCTCTATCACACTTTCTCAGATGTGTGAAAAATTACAGATTTACTACGCTTCTCCTCAGACACAAAGGAGTTACTGAGGAAGAAATTAGATTTGAAGGATAACATCTAGTACATACTGCTCATCATTTAGGCTTCCTTTTACATCAGGCAGAGAAATGCAAACTAAATCAGATATTATTTTTGCCCAGATGTGACTCAGTTTCAATCTTTTCAAGACCTGCTGTGTGAATGTAAACTTAGATAAAATAATATCTGAATGTGTTTTTACTCCTCTTTCGAATCTGTTGCATATTTTATAAACTGACACAACAAACACAAAACAAGTAGCCTGTAAAGTCATCATTCATATTTGTAAAGTAACCAAACTGATAGAATAATCATGACTTAAAGATGTTCGTTATATCCTGATATGACTTTGATGCAAATGATTCCTTCTTGAGTGGAGCGTTGCAGCCTCCCCATCTTGCAGTAATTGACTTCATGTTGATTTTACACAGCCAGCATGCAGATGCGGCTTCAGCTCTTCATCTCTGCTGATAAAAACTCACAGGCTGCCTGGTGCTGGAAGAGGCCAGTCAGAGGCTGGAGCCGTTGGCAGTCGGCCTATTTAAAGGCCAGATGGCGCTGCGTGCGTCTGCGGTTTGCATGCGAGACATTCCTGGTAATCTCCCGTCTATTATCAGATGTTTGGTGCAGTTAGCACCTGCTCCTGTTAAACCCCAGGGAGGGAACCAGGAACACCGCGTGTGCAGTGATGCGCGCGGATAACAAACATGTTTACAGATTTCAGACTCACCTACAAACTCTGGAGTCCCAAAGATGTTCTTGAAATCATTCCCAAAGTCGATCTTGTGCGCCAGTCCGAAGTCGATGAGCTTGATGCGCGGGTGAGGCACTGAGCGGCTCAGCAGCATGATGTTCTCCGGCTGCAGCGAAACGACAAGGAGTTAGAGCAGAACATCCGACTGGGACCAGTTACAACTGGGACCAGTTAGAACCGGGCAGGAAAGAGTCCCATCAGGATGGAAATGTTATGCAAAGGATCCTGTCTAGGAAGGCAGAGGTGGATTTTATACAAACCCAAACAACAGGCTGTCACGGTAATCACTTAAACATGTATGAGGTTAGTTAACGGGTAGAAACAGGAAGTTTGATCAAATTAACTCTAGTTTGACTTTATTGCTTCGTTTCTGCTCAGCAAACAAACATTGGATTATAACGACATCCAGAATATCAGCTGGTCCAGGATTACACATGTTCAGTCAACTGATAGGAGTCAGTTTAATAAGGGCCTGAGTCAGGTCTGCAGGACAGCGGCCCTGTAGTGGGCTCTGTCCCAGCTCAACCGGCGAGTTCCGGGCTCAACCGGCGAGTTCCGGGCTCAACCAGTGAGTTCCGGGCTCAACCAGTGAGTTCCGGGCTCAACCGGCGAGCTCCCGGCTCAACCGGCGAGTTCCGGGCTCAACCAGTGAGTTCCCGGCTCAACCGGCGAGTTCCGGGCTCAACCAGTGAGTTCCCGGCTCAACCGGCCAGTTCCGGGCTCAACCAGTGAGTTCCCGGCTCAACCGGCCAGTTCCGGGCTCAACCAGCAAGTTCCCGGCTCAACCAGCGAGTTCCCGGCTCAACCGGCCAGTTCCCGGCTCAACCGGCCAGTTCCGGACTCAACCAGCGAGTTCCCGGCTCAACCAGTGAGTTCCCGGCTCAACCAGCCAGTTCCCAGCTAGAGGCAGCATTACCAGTTACTGGTTCTGCCAAACTGCAGGTGCCAATAAAATCTCTGTATCAAAGAGTTTCATCCGTCTGCAGGACGGATCAACGGGAACCGAACTTTCCTCCAAACACAACGAAGAGGAAACTGATCAGTAATCAGCTCCAACACTTTACCAATCAATCAATCACAAGAAGAGTTCACAGGAAACAGAGGCCAGGTTTTTCATGCCTTCTGTGCTGCGGTGAACTTTGACCTTTCACAGTTTCTCTCCCCTCATCAACAGAAAACAACCGATGAGCCACGATGCTAACAACATTAGCAACAGAGCAGAAAAATAAAATAAAAGGTGGGGACTCGCGTAAAGAAGCTGAGTTTATGCTAAAGAGTCAGTAGGTCGTTCAGATTCCCGGCTCCGAGATTTCAAGTTGTTTTTCATCCAAATGAAGCTGAAAACATTAAAGGATCCCAGCCTGCTGTACCTTCAGGTCGAAGTGAGCGACCTGCTTGGAGTGCAGGTAGAGGACTCCGTCCAGGATCTGCTTCAGGAACTGAGTGGCCTCCTCTTCGCTCAGAGACTCCTTCTCTGCCAGGAAGTCAAAGAGCTCGCCGCCAGCAACGCTAAAAAGGAAAAGAGGAGAGCGATGAGGGGAAAGGATCCGACAGAGGAGGCTACAAATCCCCGAGATCCAATCAACCTGAACCGCAGAGGGAACCAGCCGAGTTCAGCTCACTTTGAACTTTTAGCAGATTGAAGAAGATCCTCGATGAAAACTGTGATTTAAACCTGGAACCTTAAACACATGCCTTCTAAAAATGATGACTGGGAAAAAAAATAGCAATAACTTGGATTTAAAATCGGATTTTCTAACAGATTTCTAATTATTTAATCCACAGATCTCAAATGTTTTTATCTGACTATTAAAGAAAAATACAAACGTATAATAAAATTATGAATTTATAAAAGATACTTAAAGGAAAAATGTATGGCTGGATGAACAAACGGATGGATAAACGAAAGGATGGATGAAGGATGGATGTCTTGGACCACAGAGTGGAAAATAAAAGGTTCTTTATTTGAACCCAAATCTGAATAATTAAAATCCAGATTTCTGCATTTGAAGGCCAGTGAACGTCCAAAATAGTTTTCATCATCATGAACTTTTAATATTTAATCCTGAAAACCTGATTTTATTACAAAAGCAGATCCAAATGAAAAAGCTTCACTAATAGACGACCGATCAGCTTCTGCACACCCATAATCAGATAATCAATTCTCCTTCACACAGAGGCTCGGCTAATAAACGCAAAGCGGTGCAACATAATTACTGATGTTCATGATAAACGCAGCGATGGGAGGATGAGGAACGGGAAGTGATGAAGGCACGAGGACAAACCTGCAGCGTGACGAAGGAAGCAGAAGTGAGAGCGGATTTAAATTTAAATATTTTCACACTTACATGCTTTTGACACCAGATGTCAGGAAATACACACAGAAGTCGCAGTGAAATTAACAGTAATTCTGATTATATAAGAATAATTCTAACATTTTTAAGATGTTTCAGAACATAAAGAACCAACAAACAAACATTTCCCTCAGTCGTTTGGAGACCACGCCCCAACAGATGAGGCCTGATGCGTGAATCTTCTCTCTACATTTACCCATTTCATGTTTTAGAAAACCTCAGAGTTTTAGATAATATTCATCGCTGCTCAGTTTTAGGATGTCTGCCATCTTCATGTAGGAGATAAATCCTGCTGCTGAACATTAAAGAGGCAAAAGGGGCAGGATCATGTTAAATCAACTATTTTTAGCTTCACATCTTGTTGTGATGTTGTTTCCTCTTCAAAAACGGACCTGCCTTGATCTTCTCATGCCTGTTTGAGAAGCAGTTTAATCTCTATACCAACCACTCAGCTGTGCTAAACGCCTTGGTGGACCTAGCTCCGCCTTCGAGACGTAGCTCCTCCCCCATTCTGCTCCTTCAGACTAACCAGAAGTAATTAGCAAACGGTGGATCCTTCATCCATCCATTTTCTTACACCCTTGTCCCTCACTGGGGTCGGGAGGGTTGCTGGTTCCTCTCCAGCTAACGTACCGGGTGAGAGGCGGGGTCACCTGGACAGGTCGCCAGTCTGTCGCAGGGCAACACAGAGACACACAACCATGCACACACACACACACACTCACACCTAGGGGCAATTTAGACAGACCAATTAACCTGACAGTCATGTTTTTGGACTGTGGGAGGAAACCGGAGTACCTGGAGAAAACCCACCATGCACAGGGAGAACATGGAGACTCCATGCAGAAAGACCGGGGCCGGGAATCGAACCCAGAACCTTCTTGCTGCAAGGCAACAGCTCTACCAACTGCGCCACTGTGCAGCCCTCTGGTGGATCCTCTGAGCTCATAATAGGAGCTACTTCTCAGTGCAATGCTGGTAAAAATGTCGTAAGAAGGTTAATAGAGGAGCCATGTTGCGAAGGCGGAGATTTTAGAAAGAGCAGGAGCTTCTTAAAGAGACAGAGGCCAAATTTCCAGGCGTTAAAAATAACTGAAGGTAACATCGTTAATTAACTGTTGTACAAAATGGCGCCATGTACCTGGAAAACACATAATATTAATCCATCATGAGGATTCCCCTCCAGCTTCCTTGGGTTTTAGCAGAAACTGAACCTGTATCAGCCGTGGACATAATGAAAGCTCCTCTTAACGATGGGCAGATTCTGAAATCGCCTAAAATACTTTGGTATTTCACCTGAAAAAGTACGCCATGAAAAAAAAAATCATATTCGAGTCGAATTTACCTTAGAAGTAGCTGAAGTTTTACAAACTATATGCCTTTTTAATGATACAGTTAAAGTCTCCTGTAAAACCAAAACCACTGAACCACAGGTGAAGCAGGAGAGCCAATCATGGCTCAAAGCCAACAGATCTGCAGCGACGTGGGACGACATCAACTGAAAATGGACCAGAACATCTGAGGAATGTTTCTGAAGCCACAAACGCTTCAGCTGTGAAGGCCAAAGAGGAGCCAAGCCAGGCTGCTTGGGTGGGAGAGTTCAGTCTTGATAACTGGGAGAAGATCTACATGTGTTGCATGTGGACACAAAAAAACAACAACACACAAATCAACTTCTGTCCTCATTTCCATCTCCAATCCTGCACGACCTCACACTCCAGTTCTTCAGAGTCCACTTCTCGTCACATGCAAGATTCTTTTACCAGCATCCCATGAAAACATACCAGCACAAACAAACGACTGACACCGCTATGAGAAACATCTCTGAAATGCGAACAGCTCACAGAAAGCCATCCCAGGAATGCATGGAAATCAGAAACGCTCGGTTATCGGACCGAGTCGCCGCCGCCGTCAGAGAGCCAAGAAGAGTTTAGGAAATTAAAAAATTTAGATAAACCGCTAAACGCCCGTCGCAAGGGAGAGCGCTGTGGCAACGGAGAGCAAATGATGATGCAAAAAAATAAAAATAAAAAGGAAGAAAGAGAGAAAAACAGAATGACAGAAAGAAAAGAAGAATTTCAATTAATTAGACACATTTTGAATGAATTAATTACTTTTTTTCTTTCTCTACATACAGAAGTCTTAAGTCTGAATCACTGCACTGTGTTTCTGGTACGCCCATAAATCAATTATTAACGATCTGATTGGACGCTGGAGAAGACTCCTGCTGAGGTCGAGTTGTGCTAAAAGAAGCTAGGCGCTAATGCTAATGTCACTGCCCACATTTCTAAAGCTGTTCCTGAAACAGCTGAATGGATAAAACAACATTTTGCTCCAAAGTGACGGTTGGATGACCTAAATTACAGATTAAAAGCAATAATATATTTGCTGTTCAGCACATATGTCTATTTATTCAGTAATGTAGCAACAGGGGCTTTTAAAAGGGATGTTTCTTAATTAAAATGCGAAATTACAGACCTTACAATTCAATTTTAATTGAGTCCAGCCACTACTAATAATAAGAAAGGGTTTTGAAAACGAGGGTCAATTGTAACCATCACAGCAAAAAGTGTTAAAACAAACATTTTCTTAAAATCTGAGCTGCTAATCTGCAGGAATTTCAGCCTTCCCATTATTTAAAACGTTTGGTCTCAGTCTGTTTAATTCAAAACAAACATTTTAAAATGGCGCACTTGTGCCGGATGATTGCCCCAACAATGGAGCGGGCAGAAAGTAATCCCGTCGCATGTTTTACAGCTGCGCTGCTGGTTCGGGCTGCTGCTCGCAGGTGACTCAGCCACTCAAGCGCACTGCGCTCTGCCTGTCGGAACGACCTTTTCCAAAGAAGTGTGTCAGCTGAATACCTGCGGAGCAAACATAACTGATCCTACAGCGTTTGAAGTGGCATGTGGGCTGGTTGAACTGGTCCAACTGGTGTTTGGAACAAAGAGGCCTCGTGCCGCACAGCACTTCTACAAGATCCCAGCTAAAGTCAGTATTTTACTCATAAATCCCTCCAACAGCGGCCGTTATGATTCCTGATCAGCCATTGTGTTGTTTAGATGTGGGGAAAAGCCTTCATGAAACGGGATGTTTTCCTGTCATTGTGTTGTTTTACACCTTAAGCCAAGTAAATAAGTGACAGGAAGTTCCTACTCAGACAGTAAAAGCTGATCTTGGAGGAGATAAATACGCCTGGCGTCTCCAGGACTGACCAAACAGGTAGAGGAGTCTGCTGCTTCACAGAGCATCAGCCAGAGATCGTCAGCCAATTAAAAAGGACCTACATGTTACTGAAATTTAAAAAACTCCCTGTGCTGAGAGCAGAACTGGAGTCTGAACTTAAATCTGCTGAGCTTTTCTGCTACGATGAGCAAAAACAGAACTTCACTCAAACCATTTCGTCTTGGAAAGTGAATTTGTACGAGTCAAAATTGAAACGGTCAGGAAAAATAATGCTGCCTTAGCAATAGTGCTAATAGCGCCATCTGCTCCAACAAAGCTGACAATTATTGTAGTTGTTGATCAATCAATTATTCTCACAATTAATCAATTAATGAATAAAAAGTTGGCACATTGAAAGATTATTCAAATCCTTGTTTAAATCACATAATGAACATCTTATTGCCTAAAATGCATTTCTATAGTGAACTTTGCCATTTGTAGTAAAGGATAAACATGTGAAAAATTCTACAAAAATCATTTCTGCTGTTTTGCTCCGTTTATGTCGGCCTTTGTTGAGCCCGTCTGCTCCAGATTAATTGCTAAATTAGTTGATTATTTAAATTGATGAGGAGGAGCTACTCACAGTTCCAGGATGAGGATGACCTCGGCTTTGCTCTCAAACACTTCATGCAGGGTGATGACGTTCGGGTGCTGGATCTCCTTCAGGATGTTCACCTCTCGCTCGATGTCCTCCTTCGCCACGCCGCGCCGACCCGACTTGTTGCGCCGCTTCTTGATGAATTTGGCGGCGTACTCCGCGCCCGTTTTCCTGTGCCGACATCGTCGGACCACGGCGAACTGACCGCTGTCGACGAGAAACGAGGATGTTAAACCTGATGCTGAAAACTCAACTATAAAAGAACTTTATTTTATTTAGCAGGAGAAAAATAAAAAACACCAAACAAAGAAAAGAAAGCAACGCGGTAAAATTATAATCTGATGGTTTTTAATCAGGATGGGGTGAATCATATAGTCTAGATCAGTGGTTCTTAACCTGGGTTTGATCGAACCCCAGCGGTTCGATGAGTCGGTCTCAGGGGTTCGGCGGAGCCTCTGCCGACCGCGGAGCTAAAGACACACTTGTGTAAAGTCGTGATGACGCCCCGCTTTGTCATCACTTGCTGCTGAGGATCACGTTACATTGCTTAGCCAATCAGAGGATCACGTTACATTGCTTAGCCAATCAGAGGATCACGTTACATTGCTGAGCCAATCAGAGGATCACGTTACATTGCTGAGCCAATCAGAGGATCACGTTACATTGCTGAGCCAATCAGAGGATCATGTTACATTGCTTAGCCAATCAGAGGATCACGTTACATTGCTGAGCCAATCAGAGCTGCGGAGGAGCCCTGATTGAAGGAGCTCCACTCTCAGCATGGATTTGAACTTGTGTCTTTATTTACTTCAGCAAAACTCACAGTTTTTACCAAATTCTGTAGCTTTCGGTGAACTTCTAAATCTGCTCCTTAGTCGCATCTTTTCGGGGTTGGTACTGCCTCTAGTGGCGTGGGGGTGGTAACACAACTAATATAATTACATTACTAAATCAGAATACCGCAAAGTCTTTATTATTTATTATTAATTTTTCATTCTCTTAAGAATGTAGAGCTAATTAAATGACCTAAAGACCTTAAAGTGGTTCCAGTTTCTCTCGATGGCCAACCTGTTGAAACTGTGGCACATTTTAAATACCTTGGGTCGTTCCTGGACAGTCAGCTCAACTTTGCTGAAAACACAGACTGTATTTTGAAGAATTGTTCTCAGAGACTCTACCTTTAAGAAGACTTAGTGACCCAAAGAGACTCTAGTTCTGTCACAACTACGTCTTGAATTTGGGGGGGAAAAAAATATTTTATTTATCACTACAGAAGGGTTCAGTGAATGCACATATGAAACTGGTGGGTTCGGTTCCTCAAAAAAGGTTAAGAACCACTAGACTAAATACAAGTTTATCCAAAACTAAAGCAAACTAATCAGTTAATTAGACACCCAGAGTGACTTAAAAAGCACAGTAACAAATAGAAAACCATTGTTTCTGGGTGCTTCCCACAGATTTATGAGCCAAAGGGAGTGGGAGGAAAAATGAGGCACTGAAAGTGTTGATCAGAAACAGATTTAATTAATAACCGGATGATGAATCATGGCAGTCAGCGCCGCCTGGAATCAGAGAACGCGCTAAACGCCGAACCACAACATTAATATGGACTCAGATGAACGTCAGAATAACTTCAGGTTTTTCCGCTTCCACCCACCAAATGATTCTCAGGTTGAATGTGAAAAATATCTGGGTTAAATTTCATATGTCAGCCACAATAACGAGTCTAAAACCAAAAGGTGAAAAAGCTCAGTGATGAATAAATCTGTATAAAACATGCAGATTATAATCTGCACAGACTCCACTGTGAAGATTAATAAAATAAAAAAGCTTGGAAAATTCTGTGGATTTTTCATTCAACCACTTATTTCATGCAATGTTATAAATACACATAAAAAAATAATAATTTTATTGTCTGAAATGCACAAACATAGCGTTCATTTCAGGTATGCTAACCAGGTGAAGCTAACTTTGCCACTGGAGGAGATCTGAGTGGAACCTAGAAGTTTTATGTTTTATCTTCAATACAAAATTAATATATTTTTTGTACAGTTTGGGCTTAATTACTACTTTGAGTTGTTTTTCAGCAAATGGCGTTTTCCAGTCTGTATGCCCCAGTGAATGACGAATCGATTACTAAATTAGTTGAAGATTATTTCAGCAATCAATTAATCACAACTAATCATTTCAGCCAATAAACTCAGCTCATCTTAAACAATTTAGCAGTTAATGTTTGAGATTTTAGACGATTTAAATCTGTCCAAACATATCAATAACATCTACGGAGAGCAGTTTCATTCAAAATTAAACACTTTCACTAATAAACAATTAATACGCCATCAAATAAATAAATGTACCCATGAAATAAAAACTAAATTTAAAAAAGTCAACAGTTTTACTTTATTTCAAGATTTATTTATGTATTTATTTGATTATTTTATAATGATGTTTTATACATATTTCAGGGACTTTTATTTTTTAATGATAAAGTAAAACTGACATGTTGGTGGCTGGTGTTTTGCAGAGCAATCCACCAATCCAGGAGCAGCTTTCCTTTTCCTCTGTGCTGATTGGCTGAAGCCCTAAGAGCAGAAATAAGGAAGCTAATGGATGTTAGCTTCGGTGGTAGCGCCAAGACTGTTTCCATTGTTTGCATTAATGCATATTAAAATATATTTTCAGTGTTCGAACCAGTAGAATAGACAGTTATGAATGTTTTTAGACTAAAGTACAGCAGAAATCTGGACCAGATTTAAAATTTGCAGTGATTAATGAAATAAAAAACAGAAAAAGCAACAGTAGTGTGTTGTTTTGAACTTTGACAAAGTTTATTGGTTATAAATATTAACACTCTCTCTTTTTTAGCAACATGAAATATTTTTATGTATTTTAGCAAAACAAACTGTGTGGAGTTGATGTTAGTTTTACTCAGTGGGATTTCGTAAGTCCACGCCATGTCTCAGACAATAAGAAGCAGTTTCTGGACTTTCTTGTTTCACTTCCTCATGAGTCGTTTTTGCATGAGATAATCTGCTGCAGTTAAAGGCAGCCAGCCGATGTAAAGGATCTCAGTCGGACGGATTAACAGATGGGCAGTAAGCAATAAATCAATTAATCACATGATAAATTAAAACAAGCTCAAATTTGATGTTTTTCTCTTTTCTCTCCTTCTAAAAACTGGATGATGAAAACCTTCAGGCTGATGATTTGGTCTCAACTCGTTCAACGTTGTTTATTACAGAGACTTCATAATTCATTTCGGATATTTAAAATGTCTTCCAGTGTTAAACGTTCATGAGAATTTAAAGTTGTTGCCTTATTATTATGCCGTTATAGCCATTATATCACTTAAAATGTTATGATGTAATGTTTTTTGCTTTTTTATTTTTTTTAATCTCTTTCTTTCTCACTGATTATTTCTGTTTTTATTTTAATTATGTAAAGCACTTTGAAATGCCTTGCTGCTGAAATGTGCTATACAAATAAAATTAGATTGATTGATTGATTAAAAATGGTCTTAAAACAACAATATTATCATTTATCGCAATAACTTTTGGGACAATTTATTGCCCAGCGACATTTGTTATTGCGACAAGCCTATTAAACGCTTCCATCAGTTTGTGACCTTTAGCATCAACATCCAGCTGGCTAAATATTACATTAGCATGAAAATCCAAGTTTATGACTCTTGGAATACATTAGCCAACAATTACTGCTCTCCACACAGTCCTTTGCAATATATCACACACTCTATGCATGCAGGCTGAGCTAACCAAGGTCCACCTGACATTTCAGTCGCTGATATTCCTGCATATGAACAACAAAGGCGTCGTTATGGAAATTCTGCCGGCATTGTCGTCGAATCCCTCGTCTCGTCAGGATAACGCCGACTGTGCCGTCGCTCGACCACAGCGCTGGCAGGAAAACCACTTGGGGAAGCGAGGACACTTGGCTGAGGGCTGTTGACGCCTCCGCCGACTGCGCCTCCCTCACAGCCCGAGCAATCATGAAGCACTTAGTGTACCAAACACCCACGGAGGGACGGAGGGAGGGGGAGAGAAAATCAGACACATTCTGGATCATTTTTCTCTGGTTCGCCATAATCACAAAAAACGCAACGGAGACGCTCATCTGGCCCAAACCTCTCTCTACCAACAATAAAATCACTGTCACCGGAGGCCCGGTTTATTAGGAAGCAATTTGGCGATCCATGAGGCTCCCTCAGCGGAGTGAGTGAGTGTCTGATGAGCTGATATTATCCTCTGGCTGTGAAACTGTCAACTGCAGAGGATCTTTGACGGAAAACAGAATCAAGACGGCAACGTATTTCACTAGGAAGGGAACGCATCGTCTCCTCCGCTGCATGCCAAGTCACAGCAGCGGCTGCTCCAAATACTGGCTGCTTTCATCCAATCGTAGAGGAAATCTTAAGCAAACTGTTAAAATGTCGCACATAAAAGAGAAATTAACTGTTTTTTATCTACAGTTTGGAGCGAATCAATCAGGAACATCAGATAAACGCGATAAACAGGAAGTACAGGTCGCTATGAAATGTGCCTTACCAGAGGCACAGACCCGTCCAGTGGGTCAGAGCTTTCATGACGTTTGAACTTATTCGTGTTTCCATCTCCTCTTTTTCACATCAACTTGTTTTCCACAACTCTTAAAAAGCACAGCCAAGTGAAAAGACTTTTTTGTTAAATTGAAGTTGGTTTGAATTTCGCCACTTCCAACCTTTTTCTATGCGATGCTTCAAAATGTGCATGAAAAAAAAAAAAACAATGATGGAAAGTATGGGGCTACATTGTGGCCATAAAGTTTGTTCAAAATACAAAAAAATCTGAAACGGAATAAAAGTTTTGAAACTCAGAAGATGTGAAACTAAAAAAAATGTCAAAACTACTAAAATTTGAATTTGAAAATCAATAAATCAGTTCCATATTTTTTTCCAGTTTCAAGTTTTGTACAAGCAGTTTTGTTTTGTTTTGTTTTCAAGCAGCATTATGGCAGCAGTGGAAGTACTCCACACCGAAGCATCCCTGCTGAAACTCCACCATGAAGCTGGGAGGAACGACGGCGCTTTAAGGAAGTGACTTGTTCTGAGACACGAAGCAGATAATGTGAGGAGGAAGAGGGAGCTGAGGATGAAGGCTTTCTCATGCTAATAACACGTCCACCCCCATTCAGTCTGGCCTGGGCCCATTGTTGCTGCAGACTGTCACTCAGGCCTCGGTGCAGATATGGACAGACATCCTGATCTGCTCCTTTCAGAGACAGCAGCGTACAAGCCTTTTGTTCACACGGTTTCTTTGTAATTTAATACATTTACTTACAAATGCAGCTCTACTACTCTCATATCAAATTACTGAAACCTACTGAACTCATCCCGACTCCAAACGCTGTAAACGCCGTTTACTCTGGACGCTGCAATATGAAGAAGTCCTGGTGCAAAGCTACAATTAAGACACAATTTGTGGGTAAAAATGCTGCTTGGCTGCAGCACCAAGAATGATTTATCTTTGGCAAATCACACCTAACGCCTAGCAGGTGGACAAAAAGACAACTGACTGGTCAAATCTGTGCTCAGCAGCTAGATTAGACTCCAGTGTTGGCCACCTGGAACAACGACAAACAGGAAATGCAACAAAAAGCAAACAAAATCTTTCCACACTCATGCAGAAGAAATGCGTTGACCGGGAAGTTGTGGAAAGTTTCTAATGGATGAAGATGAGTTTATCAACTCAATTCATTTATTTGGCACATTTACACCAACCTGACCGAAGCGCTTCACAACAATCACAGTCGGATAAATGACAAAACGAAAAATTAAATTAAGCTTGGCAAAAAATAGACAATTATAAGAATCGGCACAAAAGACCAAAAATAAGCAACCAAGACATGGTTAATTTCAGCTGCAGCGACATCATCAAACTTGAATCAATCAAGTACTAATTTCTGACCTTTTCTTTTTTTTTTTACTGGTGTTAAAAGGTAAAGAATGTTTATGTCTGTTATTATAACAGGATTTCCCCGTAAAACCTGCTGGGGCGACGCACTGAGAGTTAGTGTTAAAAATGTTAAACGTTGACAGGAAATTAGAAAACATGACTGAGTTATTAAGTGCTTACATTTGCAACAGAGTCTTAAACGAGGCAAACGCAATGAAATATGATTAAAATAATACATTTAAATTTAAATTTAATAAATTTAAATCTTGATGAAGATCAACCAGTGGATCTTAAAACAACCAATGAAATGCTGGTCACATTTAACAGTAAATAAACCTAAAATGGACAATGATGAGTCGGCATATTGGTATGTTTTCCTAAATGTTCCTGGGTGAAAAGTTAAAGTATTTATAGTGTTAAGTGTTCTTGTGTTTGTCTCGATCTTCTCATTTTGATTAGTAATATCTAACTAAAGAGTCTTTGTTATCTCTGTTACTGGTTTATATATAAAAAAAACCAATTTAAAATAAATAAATAATGTTCAGCCTGGCGGGGGGTGAAGAAAGCCTGGCGGCCCGCCAGGCTTATGATACACAGCCCCTCTAATGACATCCTGTGGTTTTAACTGTGAAATTCAGTGAAGTCAGAGCAGAATCAGCTGATTTTTAGCTAAACTGCTGTCTAGCAGTACTGTAATAGACAGCTGTGTATCTCTGGACAGCAGGAGGAAGAAATACCCCGTGAGAAAACATGCACGTGTTTATGGTTTCCTTACTGCCCACGGTGCAGCACGTTGAGCGCAACATTTGACACAAAGCCAACAACAAGTGTCTGAAATCGGAGGATCTGGTAGGAACAAAAAAAGGTCTCAAAGAAAAAGAAAAGGAATCAGAGCTGACATTTAGCAGCACTCTGTGACATTTCAAAAGTGCTCTTAGACCTTAATTAAGCCAATTCACCCAACCAGCACCTCGACAAAAGCACTTAAAACACAAACCGTGTCTCTGGCCTCCATCGCCTGAATGTTGCTCAGAGTTACGTAAGGTTCATGAATTTATTAAACTCTCGTCTGACTCGGCACCTGGATTAGATGTCAGGAGTCCTACAGGCGTTGCTTCATGATGGGAGGAAACCTCATGGCGACCGCGTCTTCCCACGGTTGGGCAACATGTTGGGGATGATTCACACTCACCACTGTGTTTACAAGTTTTGCAACACTAACTGTCTGACAAAATAAAATAAAAAAACAGGACTGGTTCCAGCACAAAACTGTCCAGGGACATTCAGGGGTTTTCCCACCAACATTCAGTGTGATAGACTTTTGGGGACCAATATTGCAACATTTGCTCCATCTCCGGCTGATGTGGTTCTTTTTCTCACTACACTGAGTCAAACCAACCAAACTCTTTGAGCAGCCTGTTCCCCTCCTCACCTGCAGGGGCGCTGCACCAAGAACCACAAATAAGCCAAAAACCTAACAGGAAAAGGCCTCTAAAGAAACTCAGCACAACTTCCTTCTGCATGAAACGGAAACAAAAATGGAGTAGCTCCAGATTTTAGCGCTTGTAGGATTTCTCTTGGCTAATTATCACGGGCCATTTCTGCCGCTAGTGCTAGGATAACGTGTTTATTTACCCAGAATGCCCTGCATTCATCCACTTCCTGCTTTTGGGGCAGTTTCCGGTCAGATTTGTGTTCACATATGAATTCGAACTGCACCAGAGATCACCTTAGCCAATTCTGAGATTTGTTGATTTTTACAAGAATTTCTGGAACCACAAAAATCTGGATGGACCAGTTTGTGTGATCTAGACACGATTCCAAACGGAAGCAACGTAGCTCAGTTAAATACTGACTTAAAGCAGAAGGGCAAAACTTATAAAAATCATAAATGACTTAAAAGAAGTTCGACTTTGTAGCTTAACACCTTGAAATTGGGCCTCTGTCCCTTTAAGAAGCTCTGCCTCAGGAAGCCATCCCAACATGGCTCCTATATTAACCCTTTACCAGCGCTGCTCTGAGAAGTAGCTCCTCAGCAGTTCCACCGGGTGTTTGCTAATTGCTGCTGGCTAGTCTGAAGGAGCTGAGCGGGGGAGGAGCTCTGACTCGGAGGCGGAGCTAAGTCCACCCAGGTGTTTTCCACAGCTGAATGGTTGCCATGGAGATTAAAGGATTTCTCATACATGCCTGAAAAAATGTAAGCAATCTAACCAGGTCTGTTTCTGAAGAGGAAAAACATTATAACATGATGTAACAGATGATTATAACATGACAATGATAAATGATGCCTCCCCTCTAAAGTTAAACATGTAAAAGTGCATAAAAGAAAACGTGCATAGCGGCCTGTGATGTTTTTTTTTCTCCTTTCAGCACATAAAGGAAGGAGGAATCAGGTCCACCCTTCATTAACACCAGCAGCTGCACAGAAATGGCCACAGTTCAAATTCTCTCCCTCTCTCTCTCTCTGAAGGAATGGATGGAAAACAAAACCAAAAGCTGCAATGAAGAAGCACAATTAGCATGTTTCCCTCCATGCCTTCCATATGAGATAATGCGTCGTACGCCTGCTTCTTTACTCAGCCGAGGCTGTGAAGGAAATCCCTGTCATCCTCCTGGGAGAACACAGACTCTGCTGAACAAGCAGAGCGGAGGAAATAACGAGGAGCAAACCCCCTTCCTGGGAATCACGACCAGCAGAAGCAGGCAGGCTGTTTTTCAGACACTCTGAAGGATCAAATTGCTCGGCCGCCTTTGTCGAAGCTTCCCACTGCCGGCCTGCTTGTTTCTGCAAAGCAGCTGGAAGAGGGAGGAGGAGGAGAGGAGCGCAACTTTTGGAGAGGAGAAGTTTGTTTGTTTGCATCAGGACAGCCTTAGTGCTGCTGGCTGCAGAGCGTCTCTGTGGAAACATTTACCACCAGACGTCTGGAACACACTTAGAAAAGTTTCAGGCTTTTATTAAAGGTTAGTTTTAGTTCGTTGTGACTTTTTATTTGTCTAATTCAGTTAGTTTTAGGCCTTAAAGGCTATAATTAACTAAAACTAACAACAAAAAGGAAACTTGGACAACATTCTCAACTAAAATAAATAAAAATGATAAATAATGTCGCGAAACTACAACTAACTGGAACTATGCCATGCATTTATAAAACTAACTAAAACATACTGAAATTATAGCTATAATATTCTTTACGGCGCTCCATACTCCTCCTGGCGGCTTCGCTACGCTAGTCCGCAAAATGGCGACAGCAAAAGTTGGCACTTTTTAAAAATGGTATCTTCTGTTGAGCGTTAATTTACCCAGTCGATGTATACATAATCACAATACTTTGAATTTTTAATTCTGTATCTAAAAATTAACCAAAGTCTGAAAAACCAAACGATATTTATCCAATAACTGATACAAACTAGCAAACACTAATTATAACTCAGTCAACGAAACCGTTGTCTCAATTTCAGTTTGTTGTTTTGTTAGTTATAGTTGGCAGTAATAAGTTTATGCTTCCCGTTAGAGACAGTCATGTTTTCAGAGCGGATGTTGCAGGTTTACTGTGCAGAATGTGAGCCGCGCACAGAAAGACGGCTGACGATGATCTGCAGCTCCTTCAAAATGACGCTTTGCTCCATCAGGTTACAGAGAGACAGAGAACAGGCAGACGGCGTCAGGACAAAGTAAATTTCATTTCACGTTTATCAAGTTACCTCTTCAAAGCCCGAGCTCTGCAGACGGCTTCGTTCTTATAGTGGAAATAACTGGGAATTATTCCAGCTGCGAAGAAATAAAGCTCTTATTTACTACGACGGCGCTCTAGGCCATTCCAGAAAGAAAAAATAAAGGAGTAAATTTCTTCAAAAAATATCACATTTTTTAGAAAAACAATCAAAAATTTCTAGCATAAATTTTCACTTTTTTAATTTCTGAGTTCGATCTCAAATTTTCATTTTTTTTTCTAGAAAATTTTTGACTTTTCAAACTTATAAATTTCCCATTTTTTTCTCAAAAATTTCTAAAAAAAAATTTTACTAGCAATTTTTCAACTTTTGAAGCTCAGTAGATGCCAACATTTTTTCTGGAAAATTTCTGAGAATAATCTCAAACTGTATATTTGGCAGAAATTAATCTAGCATAGCATTGCTAGCAGTGAGTAACTGTTAGCCTTAACCGCCTCGTGTCACAAAACGCAAACCTCTGCCTGGCAGAGAACAGATGCCAGAAGAAAAGAACACCAGATATACAAGATTAATCCATGTATTTCAGAGATTTTAAGGCCTTAATTTTAGATAAATGAATTTAAGACCGGGGCTGCACAGTGGCGCAGTTGGTAGAGCTGTTGCCTTGCAGCAAGAAGGTTCTGGGTTCGATTCCCGGCCTGGGGTCTTTCTGCATGGAGTTTGCATGTTCTCCCTGTGCATGCGTGGGTTTTCTCCGGGTACTCTGGTTTCCTCCCACAGTCCAAAAACATGACTGTCAGGTTAATTGGCCTCTCCAAATTGCCCCTAGGTGTGAGTGTGTGTGTGCATGGTTGTGTGTCCTGTGTGTCTCTGTGTTGCCCTGCGACAGACTGGCGACCTGTCCAGGGTGACCCCGCCTCTCGCCCGGAACGTCAGCTGGAGATGGGCACCAGCAACCCTCCCGACCCCACTGAGGGACAAGGGTGAAAGAAAATGGATGGATGGATGGAATTTAAGACCAAGGATGTGTGGATAAGATCGGCTCCTCTAATTGGCCGAGCTCTTAAAATTGAGGAAATTGGGGCCAATTTGTTGATGCAGCTTATTTTTTCACACTTATTTTCTTTTTTATTCAACGTTTTCTTTACATCCTGACCTGCATCTTGTCGAAGAACAAACATGACAGCTTCAAACTTTTCTCGTGGCTGCAGTGAATCCAGTCTTGTGTGGAAACAAAACGAGTTGGATGAGTGAGTTGGAGGAGTGAGTTGGAGGAGTGAGCCGTCAGAGCGCAGCAGCTTCGCCCGGATGACCTTCGGGTCTGAACGTCTGGCCTCGTCAAGACGAGGCAGCAGCAGAACGAACAAAGCCGAGACGTAACGAGCGGCAGAAAGGCTTTGTGCACAACAATCAATGAAGTGAGAGTCAGCAGGGAAAACGCCTGATGATAACGAGCGCTGCACCACACAAAGGCGCGAAGGAGGAATCAGCCATTTACCGCTCATTATGTCAGTCAAAAATAAAACATTTATGGCAAAAAGCAAATCCAGAATGAAAAACAGCTGCAAGATTTTACAGCAGGAAAATATTCATGTCCTGAACTGATAGAAATCTTCAGATTGTGCCGATTAACAACCATCAACAACATGTGGACTGCTAGCAGTCGTTGCTTAGACTAGATTTGATTGATTATTCCCAAACTTTATCTTCTCTGTTGAAGCAGGAGCAAAATGCCACCACAGCAGAATGTTTGACATGAACAGTTTGTTCAGAAAGTCTGGTTTTCTGAGAAAAAGCTGCATTAAAGGGGAAAATGTCCACATATCTGAGCTTTTACCAAAAATACAAAAACAAGAAGAAACCTGCAGATGACAGAGCGCCGACGAGGAGGAAACGGACGAGCAACGCCAAGTTAGAATAATAAAACATTTCATAGCAAAAAAAGAAGGAAGTGCGATCGGTGAATGTGTGATTCATCTAAAAAAATAAAGCTTGGCTCATTTCTGGCTTTTAATTATGTAGTTCATTTCAGATGGGTTAATAATTTTATCCTGTTTTCTGGGAAAAAAAGATAAATTCTTGTCTTAATTACAGTTTTATTTAAAATCAGTAACACTGTTACCATTATAAATCTTTGTCCATATTCTGCTAATGTAAAAAACAAAACAAAAAAAATATTTTTAATCAAAATTAAATTATTTAATAATGGACTTCCATTAAATAAGAAATTAAATTAAGTGTGTTCATTAAAATGATGTAAACAGTTACATGAGATATTCATAATTCAGTTATAGCGCTAGTGCTGATCATCAGCTGTCAGAAAAATAAAATATAATAAATTAAAAATCAAACGCGAGTTAAAAACTTGGCAGTAAAAAAAAACAAAGTAAACTCTCCTGGTAATGACAGGATGATAAAATGTCCTGATATTTTTAGTTTTATACTCCACAGGATCAAAACTCCTGAACTGCTAAAACAGTAGCTTTTATCCCAAAAATGTTTAATTTACTGTGAAAGCAAAGTGATAATAAACCCAGTTTAAATTCATGTCAACAGTCTGCGTTGAAATAACACAAGTTTTCATCCCCAAACAGAAAAGTGATTTTTTTTCACCCCCAGGAGAACTAATTCAACACATTACTGAGCTCCTTCAAAGCCTTTCTGCATATGCATAACAATCTCTTAATCTTTGGCCTTAATCCCAACTTAATCCAAATATACATCGATGTGGCTGCATTGAAAGACCCTCTCTTAAAACAGCACAAAACTGTAGTAAATATCACATTTTTAATGAGGATGCTGGTAAAAACAAGCTTCTCCAGTTAAGAAGAAATGACCCTGCAGCCATTTACATCCCATAATATTCACAATACAAACAGTGCAGGCTGCTGACAGCATCATTTCATCAGCATCAGATTTTTGCATCGATAAACAGAAATCAATAACTGACCGCGGTTCTCTGGACCAACTATCACAGCCAGAGAAATTCACTTAACTTTATAATCAGCAAGAAAGAAAGAAAACTAGCAACAAAAGTAATGTTTCTAGCTAAAGGATCATCGTAATTTAGTGATCGCAGTGTTGATGACTAAATCAGTTATCAATACTGTGATCACTGATCATCGCAGTGCTGCGATGGTTGTATCACTGTGATGACTGAATCAGTCATCACAGTGACTGAATCGGTCACTGTGAATCACAGTGACTGATTCTGTCATCACAGTGACCGATTCAGTCACTGTGATGACTGATTCAGTCACTGTGATGACTGAATCAGTCACTGTGATGACTGATTCAGTCATCACAGTGACTGATTCAGTCATCACAGCGACTGAATCAGTCTGATTCAGTCACTGTGATGACTGATTCAGTCACTGTGATGACTGATTCAGTCACTGTGATGTCATCACAGTGACTGAATCAGTCATCACAGTGACTGATTGAGTCACTGTGATGACTGAATCAGTCACTGTGATGACTGATTCAGTCATCACAGTGACGTCTGATTCAGTCACTGTGATGTCATCACAGTGACTGAATCAGTCATCACAGTGACTGAATCAGTCATCACAGTGTTGATGACTGTATCAGTAATAATCATCAACACTGTGATGATTGATTCAATCACTGTGATGACTGCATCAGTAATGACTGATAGTCATCACAGTGACTGAATCAGTCATCAACACTGTGATGACATATACAGTCATCACAATCTGTCTGTGTTGAAATAACAGAAGTTTTCATCCCCCAACAGAAGAGTGATTTGTTTCCCCCCCCAGGAAAAGTAATTCAATAAATTACGGAGCTCCTTCAAAGCCTTTTAGCCATTTAGTCATCAACACTGATTACTTTATCAGTAATCACAGAGTTAATGAGTGTATCAGTAATCAACACTGACACATGATAACTTCAGTAATAATTTAGCTAGCTTAACGTTTACTGTCACTTTTGTGTAAATGTGTTGCATTTAACCCAGGAGACTCAAATAAACTTTTAAACTAGAGAGCTAGTTTGGCTAGCTGGCTAAATTTATTACACTGGCTCGCTAAATTCTTAGCTAATCAATTTGAGTCTCATGGGTTAAATGCAACAAATTTTCACAAAGTTAGTTATTTAGCTAGCTAGCTCCTAATTTAGCTAACTTAACTTTTACTGTCATTGTTTTGTGAAATTTTAATGCATTCAAAACTAAAACAGGTAAAACTTGCATTTCTATTGTATAATGAAGCACCAGTATTTGTAGGGATTAGGGTTAAAAATAATCCACAAATACTTTATAACTGCATGACATTTAAAACTATTTATTTTAATGTTCAAACAACAATCACAGCTCAACACACATCGATGTGCTCAGAAAAACCGTCTTAGTGTAGAACAACACAGAATCGATAAAAACAATCATTTTTTCATGAACTATTAAATACGTAATTAGAACATCCGAATGTAATAAACATGTTTACATATTATTGATATTTTGAATCCATACTTTAGGGAACTCGGTTCTTGACCAGCACGCCGCGGTGCGTCAGCTCCTTTACTCCACTCTGAGTCAGCTATTGATCTACTACAGTGAAATGGGAGAGCGTGCTGAAAAGCTGAAAAGTGTGGAGAACAATAGCAGAGCGACAGCGTACACAAAGCTCCTCTGTCAGAGCTGCTACGCACGCACAGACTGAGGACGGCAAACAAGTGGGAAGATCTCACCTTCCTTATGCAACAGAGAAAATTGGCTTGGCAGCATTTTTTTAGTTGCTCACAGCAACCCAGTTATTTCAAAGCAAACCAGTAGATGAAATATAAACCTGCACCACATTGTTCGGACATGACATTTGTTTTTTCCGAGCCCTCTGGGAGTACAGCAAGCTGCGAGTTCAACACCGACACACGAGACGCTAAAGCTGTTATTTACATCTCCTGCAGCCGCCAAGGAACACCGACGCTCAACTGTTGCTTTTCCAGCCAGCTGGAAAACCGACATTCAGCCAGTTTAGCTCTAAATTTTGGCTCCTGCAGCAGAAGTGTAACATCCGTCTCATAAGCTGGGCTGTTGCTGGGCAGAAAGTGAGCAGGGGATTAATTCATTTGAAGCAGGAGGGAACATTAAGCCCAACCTCAGAATCAACAGAAAGCACGTTATACTCCTGCAATTGATCCACTGACTATTACTGTCATAATTAAAACAACACAAAAAACAAACAAAAGGCAGTTTGAGTTTTAAGGGGATCCATGGACAGCAGCTCCAGTTTACCGTCATTTCAATAATTAACTCTTTAATGTTGCTCCTCATGTGAAAGTTGTTCTACATTTTAGATGAAAACAACTAAAGCCAATTCTGCTTACACTCAACCAGGCTGTCCCTGTCACAATAAGCAATAAATCAATTAATCGGATGATAAATTAAAATAAACTCAATTATTGTTTTTTCTATTTTTCTATCAAAAACTGGATGATAAAAGTTTCCAGTCTGGTGCTTTGGCTTCAACGAGTCCAATTTTGTTTACAGAGACTTCATAGTTCATTTTATTTGTCATTTCTGTTTTGTTTACTTATTTTGTTTATTAAAAATGTTTCCCAGTTCCAGAGTTAAATGTGACAGGCCTAACGGCGCTCCTCAGGGATGCGTCTCCTCTCCTCAAGCAGAGGGGCGAAATGGAAATATAAACTCTGCCAGGCATTTCTGATCTAATCCAACGTCGTCTTTCTCTTTTGCAAAGAAAACAAACAAAACTGAATCTGTACTATTTTTTATTTTCTCTTTTGTCTATATTCATATTTTGAATGTCTTGAGAATAAGGTGGAAAAAAGTCACATTTTCTGTTTAGATGCTCAAAACTGGAGAAACTTTGATTCTGATTCAGTTTTTTTCTAGATCTACAACCTAAATATCAGCAGAGAGATTAAATCCCCCACCAGGTTCAGTCCAGTGGTTGGCACTAACCCTGCTAACATTACATAACTGTTTAGTGGATGAGTGTAACTGAATGGCATCTGATCTTATTAAACCGGGTTTACATTTCAGGCTGGATGATGAAGCCGTCGGATAAAAGCGCGGCGCTGTAATCTGGTGGGAGTCGCGTTCCCCGGCGGCTCCGTGACAAAGCGGCTTTTGTTCTGGCCGGTGATTGGCTGAGGGGATCGTTCATCACCGCAACGCGCCGGCAGAGAGCGGAGAGCGTGTCGAAGTGGAGTAAGAAACCAAATTATCGCACAGAAAATAACAAAAAAAAAAAAGACAATGACAAACTGAAATGTAATGCGATCAATTTCTAATATCACCACAGAGTTAGTTTTAAGCAGAAATAGTTTTTATCACCGCTTCGTTTTTTCAGAAAACCGACACGACTTCCAACGCAAACAGAAACAAACCACTTCCAATAAAATCCTAACCGATGTTACGCATCCTGCGATGAGACTGTAGTAAACACCGAGATATTCAACATCTTTTCCACCCAAATCGATGATAAAGAACCGTGAGAATAAACAGCACAGTTACATAAATCAATATGTATTTTCACTCCAAGTAAAGGTAAAACGCCCATTAGCAGTTTATTAGTTTGATGCCTTTTTTTCAGGCAGAGCAAAACAGGGACTTAAGTGTCTTAATACTTCTTGTAAAGCTTCAATAACAAACAAAGCAGAGGTACGTTTTGCTTTTAGATTCAGAGATGAATATTTCATGTGTATTAAGGTGAATGCATCACTGCAAGAGATACAGAGTAAAAAGAAACGCTAAAGGTGGGAAGAGCTGAGCTTAAATCAATGTTATAGTCCAGGTATTCATTCCCCTTAAAGCTCCTTCAGATCGTTAGAAGCAATTACACAAAGACAAGACCGTTTCCCCCCAACAATGTGTGAATCTGGGTCGTGCTTCGCCTCTGAAACCCACAGCAGTCCGTCTGTTACTGCCTGTGAAACGTCGCTTTAAATGAGCACGCTCGCTTCAATTACAGTCCTGCTTCTCTACTTAATTAAATTGTCTTTGGCTCACGGGGGCTGAATAAAGTCCCAGTGAACTGTGCACCGTGTCGTCGCCGTTGTCCAAATTCCCCACAGCGGCGTTTTCCTGCAGCTCGCTGCGTGTTTGTGTGCGAAAGGAAACGATGCAGATGACAGAGCAGATAAAGACAGAACAGAAACTGGCTGCTGCTGCTGCTGCTGACAACGTTTGTCCTTTGAAAACAGGTTCGTCACATTTTACACTGATTGTTTTTACGGATCTGCAAAACAGAAAAACATGATTTTTGTTTTTATTTTATGTAGCCGTTCAAAGTCAATAAAAACCCATGTTTGTGCACGGCAATTAGAGGCATCATTATCTACCAATGTAGATAATGCTGGCACATAAGTTATCGCGATAAACGATACTGTTGCCTTAAGGCCATATTCAACTATTTCAAACTAATTCAACTACTTTAAAGCAACACAAAACCCATCTTTATGAAATTAAAGGCATCATTATCTACCAATGCTTCACGATAAATTTCACCAGACTATAAATTGTCCCAGAAGTTATTGCAACTAATGATATTATTGTTTTGAGATAATTTTCAAATAATACAATGATGATATTGGCATAATAATGCAAGAACACATTATCAAAGATCAATAAACTTTAAACTCTATTGAACATTTACCACTGAAACTGAGACACATTTTAAATATTCTAAATAAACGAAACAGCAACAAAATTGGACTAATTGAGACTGAAGACTTTCATCATCCAAGAGAGAAAAGAGGAAAACAATAAATCATGCAAATGGAAACTAATCGTTTTAATTTAAAAGGCGATTGATTGATTTATTATTGATGTTTCAACACAGCCATCAAACTCCCAGCTTCCTGGTCTGTGTGCTTTAAACGGGGACAGAGAGGTCAAAAGGTCGGCGTCTTTGCGGCGGGACGGCGGACCGGAGACCCCGAGGTCCGGAGCTGTCCGACGCGATCCCTCCTGAAAGCTTTGCACCGAGTGTGAGAGGGCGGCTTGGAGTCGTCCCGGCCCACTCAGCGGTGCTGTGGGCCACGAGCAGAAAAACATTATGCAACCAGCCGGGCCATTGTGTACAGCGGAAGGGTTTCCACGGCAACGGGATTCAGAGGCTGAGCGGAGGAACCGACGACGAGCGTTTGGAGGAAGGAAGATTGTGGTAGATAAATCTGGGTGGGTGTGAATGGTGTGTGTGTGTGTGTGTGTGTGTGTGTACATATGGATTACATCGGGCAGTTCTATACATGCCAGGCCATGACCAGATGTTCAACGCACCGAGAAACAAAGTTCCTCCCTAACAACCAGGGTCAGGGTTAAGGCAACGTCTAGAAATGTAATAAAAAAACCTA
This sequence comes from Poecilia reticulata, assembly GCF_904066995.2. Classification (NCBI taxonomy): domain Eukaryota; kingdom Metazoa; phylum Chordata; class Actinopteri; order Cyprinodontiformes; family Poeciliidae; genus Poecilia; species Poecilia reticulata. The sequence goes on from NC_088838.1 coordinate 33,130,442, forward strand.
AGTGAACTGATTCAAATATTTAAAAAAAATAATCTTTTTATCTTTATTAAAGTCAAAGTAGATACAGATTTTAAAATGGATCTGATCCATGTAGTTCTGAAAGGCCAATAAAAGCTGTGAAATGTCCCTTTAATTCACCAGAATAAAATGGTCAGGATGTTAAATTAGTGAACGTGAGGATATTTAAAAAAGTGAAATGTGTAGGAACTTTGCAGTTTAAATTAATGTTTGAACTTGAAGAGAAATAAACATCCGATTCCATAATTAGGAAAGAGTTGGAGGATCTCCATCCATTTGTTTACCGATAGTTTCTTTATTTTAGCTTCCAAGAAAAATGACGTTTATATAATTTATGAGCAGCACGAGTCCTGCTGTCTTTCAGAAGGTCATTGTTAATATTTAATGCTGAGATTTTCCCCCCTAATTCATAATGACAGCCTTGAACTTCACTTTTTACGATTATAAACACTCTGATGATGGGGAAGCTGGTTCTGAACAAACATGGACGCTGCTGATGAGCATCTAGAACGAGGATGAGATACGAAACGGGTTTCAGCCGACAACATTTATCACTTATTTTATTAGTTTTAAACTCTAGTTTGATAGATACTTCATTAAATCACTTTGGGATTTTCGCTCAGGATGATGATCATTTCCGTCTCTTAGATTTGCATCAAACACTTAAAAACATTACATTTAAAACACTAACATTCCAGTAGTTCCTCTGTAACGGAGGGACTGATATGGACATTTGAACCGATAATTCATATTAATACTGCTGTTAAGGCCGATAACCAATATTTACCAATATCACGGAGATTATGTACATTTCTTTACACTTTCATCTCCACGTCGCCTTCATTCTGTTTCAGTTTAACAGAATAAAGCTGTGCTGCATCACACTTCCACGTTTCTCTAATTAGATGGTAAAATAAATTCAGCGTCTGCGCTCGCCAGTGGAAATTTAAATGATGGTTGGCAGAAGGGAGATGGGGCCCAGGGCACCAAACGGGCTGGGACCGCCCCTGAAAACAACTACACCAATTCTACAGATATTTACTGTAAAACCCAATAACATCAGATCCAAACACTGGAAAAGATGGAGACAACACTGTCAGTAAGAAGACACTATAGTCTGCGATGTAGAAGAGCTTGAATTATTCAAAGCTTGTCACTAAATATCTGTCGACTCCACAGGTGTAAAGACTTTTTCCACTCTCAGGTTTTATGCAATCTCCCAGCCCAGGTAATGACTCAGGAAGGAGACGACATTTTCAGATACAGAAAAAGCAGAAAGCAGGCAGTGTTTGTCGTTAAGAGGAACGAGAACGGAGAAAACGACGGAGAGGTAAAAACCTCCGGATGCCATCTTGAGAGTCCCTACAAACCTGACCGACGGTTTTAACCGCTGAAGCTGAAAACAAAACCACTCAACGCTGAGTTTATTTTACTACAACACTCAACAGAAAGGAGAGGCAGAATGAAAAGATCAATATATGGACATAAATATTCTCCCTCCGGTGCCCATTAGGAAGATAAGTGCTTGTTTTGGGCCGACTGGTCTTCTGGAGGACAAGTCGTGTTTCTGCTAAAGCAAAAAAAAATTAGATGGTAGGAAAACGTCACAAATATGACCCGAATATTTAATACTGTCTGAAGCCGTTTATCCCGTCATTGCATGGGGCAAGAGGGAAATGTTAAAAAGCTCTGTAATATACTAGAGAGTTTTGGTCAAACACAACATGTCAAACAAGCAACACACACTCATGGACACACACTGGACCTGGTTATCAGTAACCAATATTTCCAATGTCTCTGTAACTGATGTCGCCTGCCGCATCACTTCCTGTTATCTTTGACAGCTCTTTATCCGTTAACCCACGTGGACAAACGGCTACTATCACAAAACGTACTTTCACAGAAAACACAGCAGAAACATTTAATCAAATCTACTCTTCTTCCTCGTCCTTAAGCTATAATGACATAGATAAGTTGGTGGATGATTTTCAGTGCAAACTTTCAGATATCATTGATTACATTGCCCCCATTAAAGTGAAGGTTGTGACTGGTAGGAAGAAATCTCCATGGAGAAATGCACAAACAGTTCAATCTGCAAGACAACTCTGCCGTAGGGCCGAATGGAGATGGCGTAAAACTCAACTGCACGTTTATTATGAAATCTATAAAGAAAGACTACGTATCTATCACACAACACTAAAACATGCCAGAGAAGCTTTCTTTGCAGATGTCATAAACAAAACCATTAACAATGCTCGAGCTTTATTTGCCACTGTTGACAGGCTCAACCCTCCTGTGACGTTGCCACCTGAGCTTCAATCTAATGCCTGAAATAAGTTCTCCAGTTTCTTTTCAGAGAAAATTCAAAAGATCAGAGGATTAATCTGCTCATCCACTCCAAAGCCAGTACCAATGCTGTGTCCACATAAAACAAATGCAGGAAAAATGACCCAATTTCAACTACTAAATTATAAAACCCTAGAAGAAATTATAAGTCAGTGAAGCTCCGGTTCCTGCTGTCTGGATGTCCTACCCACTCAGTTCTTTAAGAAAGTCCTGCTACTGATCTGATCCAAATAGTAAACTCATCGCTCTCCTCAGGTGTTTTCCCTGATGACATCAGTTATCAAACCACTGATAAAAAAAGAACAATCTGGACAAATCACTAATTACAGGCCGACCTCTGACCTCCCATTCATCAGCAAAATTATTGAAAAAACAGTTTTTAAACAATTAAATAACTTCCTAACAATAATGAATCACTTTGACTCCTTCCAGTCTGGTTTTTGTGCTCACCACAGCACGGAGACTGGCCTAGTCAAAGTGTTCAATGACATCCATACAAATACGGACTGTGGGAGAACCGCAGTGCTGGTTCTGGTTCTGTTGGACCTCAGTGCTGACCATGACATTTTACTGAATCTACTGGAGAGTTGGGTCGGACTCTGCAGTCCAGTGCTCAACTGGTTTGAATCTTACATAAAGAACAGGGATTTCTTTGTTTCAATCGGAAACTTCTAATCAGAGAGGTCAAAGGTCACATGTGGGGTACCCCCAGGTTCAATCCTCGGACCCCTTCTTTTCAATATTTATATTCTCCCACTGGCTCAGGTTATACCAGGACATAGGATTAGCTACCATAACTACGCGGATGATACACAGCTCTACATCACGATGTCACCAGGTGACCTTTGACCCCATCCAATCACTGAATAGATGCTTGGAACAGATCAATGTGTGGATGTGCCAAAACTTTCTCCAGCTGAACAGAAACAAAACTGAAGTTATTATCTTTGGACCTAAAGATGAGCGAACTAGAATCAACGCACAGCTTCAGTTATTACAACTGAAAACCAGCGATCAGCCCGAAACCTGGGAGTAGTGATGACCTCTGACCTGAACCTTCAGAGCCACATTAAGACAGTCACAAAGTCAGCCTTCTATCCATCTATCACCTGAAGAACATCTCCAGGATTAGAGGACTGATGTCTCAGCGCGATCTAGAGAAACTCATCCATGTGTTTATCTTTAGCCGCATTGATTACTGCAACAGCGTCTTCACAGGTCTGACTAATAAATCAATCAAACAGCTGCAGCTGATCCAGAAGCTGCTGCTGCTGTTCTCACTAAAACCAGGAAGATAGAGACATAACACCAGGTTTAAAGTCTCTCCTCTGGCTCCCTGTAGCTCAGAGAATAGACTTTAAAATACTGATGTTAGTTTATAAATCACTGAACGGTTTAGCACCACAATACATTAAAGATCTGTTGTTGCTGTACCAACCGTCTAGACCCCTCAGATCCTCTGGTTCTGCTCTGCATCCCCAGAACCAGAACCAAACATGGAGAAGCAGCATTCAGCTTCTATGCACCACAAATCTGGAACAAACTTCCAGAAAACTGTAAAACATCTGAAACAGTGAGAGCCTTTAAATCTCAACTAAAAACCCACCTGGTTAGAGTTGCTTATGGCTAAATTAGGGTTAGAGTCCCAGTTGACGGCGTTTCAACTAAAGTCCTAAGGGATAGAAAAGGGGTTTTAATTATTTTTATTTTATTAACTTTTTTCTTTTTTTTTCTTTTTATCTGATTGTTTATTACTCTGTGTTTTTGTTTTTAATGATGTAAAGCACTTTGAAATGCCTTGCTGCTGAAATGTGATGTACAAATAAAATTTGATTGATTGATTGATTAATAAAAAGTCCCATAATTTAAGTCCAGTTCGTCTTCCTGTATGGAGACAAACTGTTCGCTCCGCAGCCTCGCCGGTTTTGCGGCGTCTTTGTGATCTGATGTCGGCTGAGGTCAGATCTGCAAACAGGTCTATTTACACGCTAAACAAACACCTCCAGAAATAAACGTTTCAGACTCACCTGCTGCTTTTCACAGACACAAATCAACAGCACTTCCAACAAAAAGCACCTTTCCGCTCAACTTCACTAGATTCTTCTAACAGGGTTGAGTTGCTGTGCGAGTTTGATCCTATTTTGCTCATTTTAACCGTTTAACTCTTTTTCACCATCCTGTTCATCAGTTCGCACCGCTCTGATTGATTTGTGCTTCCCTGCTGTGCTACAAGTGACTTTAAGTAACAAACTTCTGCAGAACTTTAAACGTGTTATTTTATGTAACCCACATTTGAATACTTCACCACAGTCTGAGCAGCCAAACTCCGAACTTTTCACCTAAAATTAATCTGATTTTACGTTGCTGGCGTAGAAATCAGACTTCATACCAGAAGAAGTCAGAAATCTGGACTTTATGGATGAAAATGGTCATTTGTGATTAACAAACATCACTGAACTGTTTTAGAAATGGATTTATACAGATCCTAAATAATCAAAACTGCATTCGGTTTTTAAATTACATCTTTTAAATGCTTTTATGGGTCTGACTTTTTATAACTATGTTTTTTTTTACCACTATTAACAGTTTGTCATTTGCTGTAAATGTATTAATTAATTTCTTATAAACATTTTGACTTGTTATTGTCACAATAAAATCTAATTAATGACGTTTAAAACCCTCAAACTGTTGGTTTTTCTATTTTCTCCACTGTTTGTTCGATGAGAGTATTAATAAAAGTAAATAAATCTCAAACTCTCATTAAATGCTGTTAGTGAGCAGATCAGTGATACAAACCACTCGGTTTTATTTGACTGCTGTCCTAAAGATCACAAACAGGCTTGTTTTTCCAAGAGCAGGATTTTATTTCTGTGGGGTATACAGTTACCTAAAATAAATATAAATATCGTGATAAAACTTTAAGTCCATCACCGTTTGAGTGACCGTATCCTCAGATATGAACGAACTCCTCTGCATGTCAGGTTTCAACTCTGCCGTTGAATCCTTGTGTGAAGTGAAATGATAAAATCTGTGCAAACAGAAGAGCCGCCGTGTCTTATTTTGAGCTGTATTAGCAGCGCGGGGCCCCCATGTCTGCTGAAACTGACATTCAGCAGGTTTCGAGGTGGAAAACTGTCATGACTCACGAAACGTCAGCGGCTGCAGCAGATCAGAAAGGTTCTGCAGAGACGTCTGCCGATTTGACAGCTGGTTTCATCTTCATAACAACTTGGCAGGAGACGACATCCAGACGCGAAAGGGAAATGTTCTCCCCTCCAGTGCGACGTCGTGAATGTTCAAAGCGAACAGAGTTTAAGTTTTTAGCTTCTCCTGAAGCAAATGCTAGATGGAAGGCGACTTTTTAGTTTGGACCTCTGACAGAATCAAACTAAAGCTGCAATTATCGATAATTATTCTGACGATTAATCAATTTATCCGCTAAAGAAATTCTGCAGATTTTTTCTATTGAGCCACGTAAGTCTTCCTTACAGTGTTAGAAACATATTAAAAGACCTAAATAAACATAATTCAGTTCCTTCTCAACATGTTTCCTAAACTCAAAAACAGCATTCCTTTAGTTCACACTTGCCAAAAAAAACAGAGCGTTGAGATAATCTGAATTTTTTAGACTGACCAGTTGATAATTAGATGGTAAAAAATTATTACATTTTGTTTCTTAAATGTATAAAATTTGAACCAGGTGAAGATAAACTTGGGGAGTTTGGGGTAAAACATATTTGCAGAGTTTTTTCTTAAATGTATATATTTTTTGTACAGTTTTGTCTTAATTACTGCTCTAAACATGTTTATTCAGCAAATTGCCTGTTTTACTGCCTGTATACTCAATTTAACAATCTATTAATGCATTTGTTGGCAATTATTTCAATAATCGATTGATCTCAATTAATCCTTTCAGCCATAAAATTGTTGGTTTGCTAATCGCAGCTCTGTAATGTTTGCTTTGATTCTTGTCGTTTCCGACTGCAGCAGCGGTTTGACATAAAAAGGCTCAAATTTAAAAGGTTTATTTTTTATCAACTGTGTTGGTCTTGCAACAGAAGCGCAAAGTTGTAAAAGCAAATGATTGACAAGAGATAAAAAAACTTTAGTTTTTTTGTTTCACTGCCCACAGAAATCTTCTAATTGACCACAGAGGACTGCAGCTCGTTCTCCACCAACAACATGACCCTCAGCGCGCGCGCGCACACACACACACACACACACACACACACACACACACACACACACACACGCACACACACGCACACACACACACACACACACACACACACACACACACACACACACACACACACACACACACACACATTGCCAAATCCCTGCCATTTATCTGCTCACACAGATGGCAGGAATCCAATTATCCTCCATCTACAGCAGATTAATTGAAAGTTCCTCATTCTTGGACTCTTCTGAGTGAGTTCAGTCAGAAAACACCAACAGGACCAACAGAAAAGATCAAAAATCTTTATAGCGGGATGGATAACGAACAACTGGCAACCCAAAACCACAAACGGGTTTTATTCACATTCAGATTTCAAGTTTGCAGAGTTAAAATAACATTTTTAAGCCAAAACTGTAAAAGTTCACTACTGAATGTCTGCTGATGCCTCTGAAGATGACAGATATTTAAATCTGAAATATGGAGAAATGTTTACAGATGCAAATCCATCAAGGTGAAGCAACTCGACACGATTCCAGTTTTTACACTATTTTCAACTCAAAAACTAATTTTCCTATTCAAACGATCTGGAGATTCTGACAAATACAACATCTATTTAAAACTATTTTATAAGGTTTAATACTACATCAAATTACATTTAAACAAAATAGATTTGAGAATAACATTCTGTAACTTAAATTACCATTTAGCTTTGCTGTCTCGCTTTTTCATAAATAATAAAAAAATATTCAAAATGGACGTGTAATATGGAAATATGGAGCAGCAAAGACGTACAACTTCAGCACATTTTAAGATAAATTTGAGCAATTTGAACCGATTCAGAATTCCCTGAACTCAGATTTGCAATTTTCTATAAATGTAATTATTTTTTTGCACCTCCAAAAATCATAGATGGCCAGAATAAAACAGTGGAACAAATGGAAAGAAAAATGTATAGCATGATAGAAACATAAACAAATGACCCGACAGTTTGACAGACGGACGGATGGGTGGAGAAAACAGAAAGTCAATGAACGCAACAGGCAGCAAACCCTTAAAAACACAAACATTTCCTCAAATTGGAAAACACCAAAAATCCGACTCCGTCCTTCTCCAAACAGAACAGGAAGCAAACCTCACGTCAAAATGATGTTTGTCTCATAATGAGATTAAACCTGCAGAAAATGACGCTGCTGCTGCTGCTGCTCAGCAGGTTTTGCTCCCAGCATTTTGAACTGACACGTCTGAGTAAACGTTGGTTTAACGCCAAAACCCCAAACTAGTCCGGCTTTTTCAAAACGATTAGCGAGTTTGAACACTCCCATGTTGTTTCAACAGGACATGTTCCTGTTTGTGCCTCCTCACCAGCATCACTGCAAACACCAGCAGATCCAGGAATCCTCTAATAACTGCTTGCAAAACACAAACATGTACGTTTACCAGATCTTTACTCCGAGCCAACAGACTCGATCAGATTCAACTGAAAACGTTTCAAACACCAAAGTATCATAAACATGTTTGATTCGTTCATTGTTTTAAAACATTTTACTATTACGAGGTTTAAACTAGAGGTGTCCAAAGTGCGGTCCGGGGGCCAGTTCTGGTCCTTGAACTGTTTTTTTTGTGGCCCTCAGCTTCAGGTCCAGAATGATACAAATTAGTTTCAATGAAAAATGTTAAGTATGACACAAAGTATTCGTCTATTTATAACCAAAATGTCATCATTAGAACCACGTCATGACAAACAGAGTCTGCTGAACCCAAACCAGCTTTGATTATTTATTAAACTTGGATAAAAACAGAAAGCAGTTTGAGAGAAAGTGACACAAAACCTGTTCTTACAACTGAGTCCAAATTCATTTGAAAACTATTATGAAAAATCTTAATACAGCAAAGGTGCAAAATCCTATTTATGTTTTCACTCTATTACAATAATTAAAAATAAAAAGTAATTAAATAAAATTGGATGACGGCTATTTGCGTGATCTCAATTACTTTTGACAGGATGATTTTGGCCGAAGTGACAAAACGTTTGTCCACCCCTGGTTTAAACCGGACCAGGCTTTAAGGTGCAGCTGCAGCAGCAGAGCTGAGGGTGGGTGAGGTGAGCGGCAGACCTCATCACGGCCGTCCCAGACTGCCCCTCCACCCGTCACTGTGACCCACAGAGGAGAGGAGGTGGGGGGCAAATGTAGGTCAGTAGTCGGGGCAGCGTCTGCTGCTCAGAGTGTTTGTGTAGCTCCGTTAAAAAAAAAAAAACCATACTGTACACATCCTAAACTCTGCTGATTTCTTAAAGACAAAAATACAGAAGAAACCTTTAAATCAGTGACGCGGATGTAATAGTTAATTTTGATTAATTAATTGCAACGATTTTAATTAAATTAATTACATTTTTTTAAACATAGAATACTCTGAACAGAACCTTTGTATCTGTGCGTTTCCCGTATGCCAATAAATCTGACGCACAAGCTGCATCCGCTAACAGCAATGGATGATGAAACCGCTTCTCTTGGCTCACTGGGGGTTAATTTCTGCTTTTAAAACGATCTGAAATGCACCATCTTGCCAACACCAAGTTGTGCTAACAAGAGTTAGCCTATCAGCGAAGCTATTCACGCTAAAGTAGCATCTCACTGCTAAACATGTAGCACTGGCACAGATGCTAACGCTAACATCAACAGTTCACATCTCCATGAATGATCAGGAGTTCCTGACACATTTTGCACCAATATGATGGTTGAACAACAGATTAAAAACAATTAATATCTTTGTTGTTGAGCTCATAAACCTATTTACTCAAATATTTAGCACCAAAACTGTTTTACTGAGAACCTTCCTTTGTCTATAGTTTTTGATTAAAATGTGACTAATTAATTCCATCCTACAATTTTAATCGAGTTCCACCTCTAGTTTCAAAATCCAAACTGAAAAGATGTTGTGTACATAATCCTGTTTAGCATTCATAGAAGTTTCTATTTGGGATGATTTTTGCAGAGGAATAACCCAAATGCTGTCTCAGCTTAATGTTATGTTAATTTTGCAGCGTTACTCTCTGCGTTTTCATCCGTTTGGCTGGAAACCAAAAAGACTCATCAAGTATGCAAGAGCCTGGTGGAGCAGCAGAGCGGCTGGATTAATGCAGACTAACGATCGAGGCAGAGCAGCAAGAAGATATATGCAGGGAGTAAAACTGAGCCGTGGAACGGCAAATCACACGGATTCAATATTCGGCAGGAAGTAGCTGAGTAAGTAGAGCTTGAAACAACGAGGAGAAAGAGACGATCTCCCAGCACCAGACAGTAAATGTATCTGATCAGATTAATGCGAGTCGGGAATGATAGAAATGATGAGGCTCTTTCTGTTATTAAAGGCTAGAAATGATGCTGAACTCCTTCGCTTCTTGAGAACTTTGTCCTCAAGAGGTGAAAAGCATCTTATGGCAAAGACTTTGACTGCAACTCTTTGCCGCAAAATCAGTAATTTTAGACTGTTTTCACACCTGAAAGTCCAGTAGACTCTGTTAGATTGGAGACCAAAAACTGCTAAATGTGTTCAATTTCCAGCAGCTGCGGTTCTTTTTCTCTGCACCGAGTCACACGGTCCAAACCCTTTGAGCAACCTGTTCCCCTCCTCGCCTCTGGGGGCGCTGCACCAAAAACCCCTGAAGGAAATGACAAAATCTCGAAAGAAGACACTGAGCCCAACTTCCTTCACAAAACGTAAACAAAAACGGAGTGGTGTCAGATTTAAGCTGTTGGAAGATTTATCCTTTATCTTTGGTAAAAAAAAAACACGAGTCATTTCTCCCGCCAGAGCTAGGCTAACACGTTTGAGTTGGTTGCATTTACCCAGAATGCCCTGCATTTGGAGCGGCCTCCGGTCCGCTTTGCGTTCACATATGGATTCAAACCAAACCAGAGTTCACTTCAACTGAACCCAGACCGAGGTTGAGTCTGAATCAGAGTTCAATTCACATTCACACCTCCACAAACAAACCAGACTTTCTAGACAAATGAACTACAGGTTAAAGCAAACTAATCTGGGCTGGAGTGAATGAACTCTTAGGCCATAACAATCACAAAAAAAACAAGGCAACATCCTGGAGGGACTGGTTAATAGCTGAGGTGATCTCAAAAGGTCTGGCAGAGAGCAGAGTGTTTTTATCTGCCGGTGCCATTAAGCCTCTAACCGTCCAGTAATGCTTCACCTTCACCTGATCGCCAGTCTGAGGCTGGAGACCCTTCACTTGTTCCCTGCTGTTCTCAGCCAGGAGTGAGAATTTCCTGCCAATTTGCGACTCCATTAGAGAGATCAGTGTGCGGTCGGGCGTCCGAGAGACGATTACAGTCCTTCACAAACTCAGAGGACGGGGAAAATTAACACTTTCATTTTTCATCCTGCAATTTCTGCAGTTCTGGTAACAGACATTTCATTTTGCACAATTTCAATAAACAGAGTATTTTTCTCTAGTTTCTAGTGCAAATATCTTAACTGATAACTGGAATAAGAAAACTTGCAAGTAATTTTTTAGCAAGACATATTAATGAAGTGCTATTTTCAGCCAGCATTTCATTTATGTTGGTGAAAAACTATCAGTTCCACTGGATTATTTTATTTAACATTTTCCCTTCTTATAAAGGAAAAATAAAAAATTACTGACAAAAAAAACTTGTATCTTGCTGAAAAGTTACTTGTAAGTTAGTCTTATCTGAAGTCAAATTAATTTAACTAGAAACTGGTGCAAATATCTAAAAAAATAGACACTAAGAAGAGTTATATTTTATTATTTTAATAATGGTGAGATTTTGTGCTTTAGCTTTTATGCTCGACTGAATAAATAGAGAAAGAAACCTGCATAAAACCTGAAAAGATTGTAAAATAATACATACAAGATTTTGAATGTTGTGAAGATTTGAAGGACTTTACCAATAACACCAGAAGCTGGAAAAGCCATTTTAAAAACGCTGAGCAGATCAGACTGAAAAGGTTAAAAGGAAAAACAAAGATCCTGCAGCTGCATGGCTGCCGCTCCGCCTGGCTAATCGGCGTCTCCGCCATGCAGCTCGTAAGCAGCCAGGATCAGTGTCAGGATAAAGTCACCGCTTGGCTGATTTCCTAAAATCCCTCATTTTGCCAAAGCAAATAGGCAAAAATCCGAGGCCTGCCAGAGTCAGATCTCTCTCTCTCTGGCTTTCATTATTAACTCCTGGCTCATCTGAAAGGTCAGAAAGTTCAAAAACTCTGGAGAGGATTTTGTAAACACAGCAAGACTGTTGTCTTCTCTCTTTTTCTAAATAAAGATTTGCTTTTTTTTCCTTTTCCTGTTTGGCTCCAAACTTGGAAAGTACCGCTGTTCTGAAACAGATCCGGCAAAAAGAATTAAAATAAAACGACTTCTGTGTTCTTCAACCTGGTTTTAACTCATCTGATTGGTTCAACACAGAGGACTTTTGCAATTTTAGGAGTAAAAAAGATAAAAACATAATAATCTTCAGATGGTAAATCAGGAGACATTTTATAAATAAATAAGTCTGTAGAAAGTCCCGGGTGAAATCTGTGGTCATGTTGGTGAGTTAAACAGAAACTTCCCACTACAATTAGCCAAAATTAGGTCAAAGACCTTTTCTGATTTAAACAACAAGCAAAGGGAAACAGAGATATTAAAAAAAACTTTCTGGGAAATGTTTCAGAAAATCAAAAGAGCAAAAGTGTCTGCAGTTTTTAAATTTTCTCTTTTATTCCTTTCAGATTTCAGGTGTGGGTTTAGTCCAGGTAACTCTACCTCATTTTAATTCACCATGTGACTGACTGATTATTGTGACAGGCTCAGTTGGTGCAACGTGAACATAAATCTACCAGAGGTCTGAATCATTTTGGCTTTAAACTTAGTGATATTTCCAGCATTTTTAAAGTCACCATCTTTGTGCCGCTCAGCTGTTTAAACCCAAGAAGAAATTTCTGTCCCTTAGAAAAATATACCGTAATAAATAGTCGCAATAAACAATAAATCAATTAATCACATGATAAATTTTACTCAAAAATGGTCTCAAAACAACAATATTATCGTTTGTTGCAATAACTTCTGGGGAAATTTATCGGCCAGCGAAATGTGCTATTAGTAAAAGTTTGTAAAAATATCTTGCGGTGGATGAAGCAGTAGAAAGTGTGGGATGTGCAGCAGCACTGGGATCCAGTGCTGGAGCGGAGCCAGAACTGGGTCCCATTACGTAACGCTCCAGATCGTCTCGGCTGCTGGAGCAGGATGGTGAGGCAGCCGGTGAGAAACGGCAGAAAACGGCTTGATTATTACCAAAACGCTGAGGGACAAACAACAGAACCGACAGAAGATCCGCTTCCAGGTTCAACCTGTGCTGCAGCGTCAAGCCGTGAGTCAAACATCACCTCAGCGGTCGCATTCAATCCAACCACAAAAACCTTCAAAACTAAGAAATATCAGTTTTTAATTTCTTTAATCTACGTTGGTCCAGACATGGAAACTTCCTACATCAGATTTCCTGCTGATCTTCAGGGTTCCAATGTTTTTCCCAAATTTATTTGATGCAAACTTTTAAGAAAGTAAGGAAAGGCTCAAAAACGGTTTCCTAAGAAATATTTTATTCAGAAATAAAATATTTATTTTGGCTGATTTTGTTATTTATATTTGTCATTATATATATTTGTTATTTAGATTGTTATTTTTGTACTTAAAATACCTAAATTTACACTTAACTTTACGTTTTTGGTCTGCCTGATGATGTCATTTTTGAATATTAAGTGATTGATAAGTTGATCAATCATTACTCAATGATTGATCAATAAGTCTACTCAAGTACTGAGTAGTTACTCAGTACTTGAGTAGACTTTTTCCCAAATACTTTTTCCCAAATACTTTTTTACTCTTACTTGAATAACTTCTTGCACGGCTACTTTTTACTTTTACTTGAGGAAAAATATGTTGAAGTTGTGCTACTTTTACTTTGGTAACTCTGATCATCTTGTACTGTGAGTTTTAACAAATGTGTATAAGAACATATATGTATTTTTTTAATAAGGAGACACATCATGTAGCTGTAAAACATGCACAACATCAGTTTGCAAACTAGTACAGAAAAATCCGGGGTGTTTTCAACAACAGCACACGCCTCAGTCTTAGAAAGGGGAAGTTTACACACACACACACACACACACACACCAATAACACGCTTAAAAATAAATTTAAAAAACCCCAGCAGCACTCACCTGCCCAGCTCGTCTCCAATTTCGTAGAATTCCTCCACATTGTCCGGGTTGAAAACAGTCATGTTGTCCAGGCACTCCGGTCCTCTTGGCGTCTCTGAACGGCTTCTCACAGCGGCACCATCCCTACCAGCCTCCGGTCGGCCCGGGGACCCGGACACCGGTCTTCCTCATAGCTGTGGCTGTCTGGTGCATGTGAAAGACATCAGAAGGGGGAACAGGAAAGTAAGTGACCCGGTCAGAGACGTTTGGAATCGGAAACAATGGGATCCCCCAAACGGGCTGAGCGATGAACCTGCGATCCGTCCACCCGGACCCCCACGACCCGCTATTGTTCCCCTCGTTTTTCTCTCCTTAAGTATTGCATAAAAGAGCCCATTTTAAGAGAAATTCATATCACATCGTCACCGGTTCAGAGTGGAAAACAAACCACCCATGGGGAGCTTGGTGTAGCCATGGGAAACCAGCTAAGCTACGAGTCCAGGGAGGAAAATGACTGTTTGAGTCATTTCTTACAAATTACGACCCGGACAGGTGTCTAACCCCAAACTGTAAGCGGATAAAAACTGTAAAACGTGTCATAAAAACAGTACAAACCTGAAACATTGTAGCTGTTCTCCATATAAAACCACGAGCAGCAGCTGCCCTGTAACGTTTTATTCAACCCCACACTGCAGTCCGAAAAAAATCAACATAAACGCTTAGCTTCTGACCATCACCGCCCCTTTTTGGTCCCCGAAACTGAGACAAATTTAATGGGAACTGAATAAAGTATCTTACGGTGTGCCGGTGTGAGTCCCGCTGCCAAATGAAGCCGAGATTTCAGGCGTTTTGCGGGAGGCGGTGACCCAGGTTTGGCTCACGGAAGACAAATGCTGGCTGGAACGGGAGAAATCAACGTTAACAATGTGAAGCAGGCTACTCCTGGTGACGCCTTCGCGTTCTGTGGGAAATGTGGGGGCAGGGGGAACGGCAAGTTGATTGTAAACTGCGGATACGTCACGATGCTTCTTATCAGTAAAGAGGTAGGTCTTAATGTTAATCAGAAAGAGCCGCTGTGCTCAGGGTGAATTGTATGCTATCCAAAATGCGTGGAAGAATTAGGAAGACAAAAATGTCAGGTTTTTTGTCGTTACATAAATGCATCAGCCTTGTGCGGAGTGTAGGAGCAGGTGTAGCCGCAAGAGGGCAGCAGAGATTTCACTTTTACTGCATTTTAGATAGAATTAGAGCGTTTTTGTTTTGTTTATGTTTTTCGGGGCCTTTTTTATTGTTATTGTTATTGTTATTATTGTATTTTGTGTAGCTGTTACTAGTTGCTTTGCTACCCCGAATAAATGCCACGAGAGGAAGATGATTTTAAAAAATGCATTATTATTATTATTATTATTATTATTATTATTATTATTATTATCATCATCAGATTTTATAATTAGAAGCTAGTAAAAAAATAAAAATATATTTTTGCATCTAAATCTAAAAATACAATTTAGATAGCACTACGTTTTTCCTTTTTTATGGTTAGAAACAGATGAGCAGAAATTAAAATATAATTTTATATGCAAATATTTTTTCTATTCCTATTACAGTATCGTTACAGTACAACAATCTTGTGGTCCTACATTTGGTTTTGGAAACATGGAATACTTTTTTCTGATAAGAGCAGATATATATATATATATAAAAAATTCCCTTCTCACCCTCCGCGGGTGGTCTGTTTCATCCTCTGAGCTCGGGTCCTCTACCAGAGGCCTGGGAGCTTATATATATATATATATATATATATATATATATATATATATATATATATATATATATATATATATATATATATATATAGGCAGGGGTGAAAGTAGGGGGGTACGGCAGGGTACTGCGTACCCCTAAAAGGTTTAGCAGGGTTACCTGCAAGAGAGAGGAGCGGCTGACTGCTGTAAAGAATCAATGGGTTCATTGTGCAGCCATCAGTGCACCCATTAATCAGCCGTGAGTGATTAGTTTTTCAAGAACAATCTAAAACATGACTTAATCAGTTAATAGATAGCTTTCCCTCTCTCCCCATTTCATATTGTTTCTGAACTCTTCGATCACGGAAGGTTTTGAGTCCATCTCGGCATTAGATGCACTCTTAGAAATGGCTGTAAATTTACGGTGGAATTCCAGCAGTAACATACTGTTATTCCAAAATACGGTAGGATATTGTCAGTTTGATGTCTTCTTCTCTTGTCACCATCAAGACTGACGACTGGCAGTAAACTACCGCAAAATAATTGTACAATACAGTTTTTTTCCTAGGCAAGACATTTTACTTGTATTTGCATCTTAGAGAACCAGCATTTAAAGACAATATTAAACAGAAAGAAAAAGTACTTTCCATAATAAAGTATTATCGTAACAAGGTAAGTTCCCCAAAGCTATTAAAACATGCTCTTTTTGTTCTTTCTTTAATGTATTGATGCAATGTAATGGTTATGTATTGTCTCAATGTTTGTAACTCACTGGCGGACATTAAACCACAATGTATGCTGTATTTATTCTGTTATGTATTCTGTATCTCAATAAAGATTTATTAAAAAAACAAAACAATGTAAGTTCCATGTTAAGACCATCATGTTTTTGATTTAGATTTATTTTTTTATGAAATCATTAACTTTCTGTTTGCGCAAGAGCATCAATTTAACGTAAGTTTATTTGTTTGGATACCCCTGACTGTTCAGTACAGAGGAGCTCAAGTCCAGAGAGCTGCTATCCTGCAACTTTCAGATGCTTCCCCGCGCCAATTAACACACCTGAATCAAATTAATGGCTGGTTAGCAGGTCTGTTGGAGTAAAGATTCATCGAAAGGTTTCAGGACGGTAGCTCTCCAGGACTGGACCCTTGGTTTATTATTTTTGTTAGCAGCTATTAGAGGCTCTGCATAAAGAGCTCAGTGCCGCTGATGTTTGTCCTTGGCCGACTGACTGACTGTTTGCCTGCTGTTCTGCTTGTCCCCGACTGGCGGTCCGCCTGTCAGCGGGATAATCTGTCGGCTGCCTACCTGTCGTCCTGGTCGACGTAAAGCTGGTTCCTATCACTCGTCCAGTGTGGCTGATTTTTCTTTTTAGGACACTACCCCGAATTTCACTCCTGAGTTGTGCTAGAACTGACTTTTAATGTGTGAGTGATTTTAGACTAGTATTTTTGATTAAACAAACAATTGTGTTGCGGGAAGTGCCTCCACTCTATGTGATATTAGCTCAGTGAGTTGTGTGTATGCTGTGTGTGGGTGAACGAGATGTGTGCCAGTTGTCCTCCGGTCTAAAGGGGGCGCTGCATACTAAAAACCCGCATGTTGAGGAGCGAGGGAGAGACGGTGTGTGTGGCGGAGAGAGTGTAGACGACGACCGTAAGAAAAGTGTGTGCAGATTTCGCCTGTTAGCTGGAGTTATTAAAAGTTAACCTCCAACCATCTCCGTGCCACCGCCTGGTTCATGTTCAAGGCGTGTGAGGGAGTTAACCCCGAAGTAGAGACTCCCCTTCGGCCCTGGAGAAAGATCTCCTCTGCCTCAGACCACGGTCAGCAGACTGAGCAGGAAAGGTTAACAGTGGAATAAATACAATTGTTGAATTGTGAGATTGTCTCAAGCCTCATCTGTAACGGGTCTGTGTGCCTTAAAGGTAACTTTTTAGTGGAGTCATTGCAACCAATTTTATCTTTACTAAAATAGTGCTTTTAAATTTAAGTTCCCAATTCTTATCACACTGCTCCCGCCACACTAGCCAAGCAGGTGCAGGACGGGGTGCCGGGAGGTTAAACGAGCATTAAAACGGTCAGAAAGGCCGTTTGAGTTAACAGTATTTAGCTGCCGAGTCGTTTTCTTGAAGTTTTCGGCTATAGACGGTGTAAAGGGGAGAGTGGCTGTGCTGGACCGGTGGTTTGATCTATGCCATCAAAGCTAAGCCAAAATGTTTTTGTCTCTATGCTGTGACAAAAATACACACAGCAGAAATGAATCATATTTATTGAAAACATCAGTGATGATGCAGACTCAATTCTCTCTCCTCCAGTTTAAAGAGGAAGAATAAAATCAAACCAACAACAGAGCAAACTCTCCTGAAGATCCTGGTGATGACAGAGGAGATTGGACTCATTGTTGAGGTTCAACTGAACTGCAGGTTGATGATCCAAAGCTCTTTATTTTCCATGGGCTGCCACCGGCACCAGTCCTCATGGTCTGGGTACAGTTTCTACAGGATTCTCCACCGTATGGAGGAAAAACATGGAAGTCATTGACCCTGTGACCCCTGATCATTGCTTAAACTTAAAATGTCCACAGTGGGATGAACACTGTGGACATCACACTGTCAAGTTGACAGTGAGTGTCAAGCATTCGATAAGACATTTTCTCACTAAATTACAGGTAGAGCCCAGGAAGCTGCATATTGAGGGTTTTCTCACAGTGTTTACATTTTTATTTGTGTTTGAAAGATGAACCACAGCTTATTTTATGTTATTCACCGAATCCTGTCTGTTGTTAAATAATGTGAAATAGGCAGATATTTAAAAAAAACCCTATTTACTGTTTCACACATTTAGGTTTTGGATCTTTTTAGCAGAAAGTTTCCTGGTTTTTGAGAAACAACAAAACTGACATTAGAAAAATTTTGCCTTTATCTGAAACCCAGTGGTGAAAAGAAACAATTCTGATGAAAGTTTCAGAAAATTAAACCTTTGCGATTTGAAGCTCAACATGAATTATAAAACTGCCTGCAGCGAATCGTTACCACAAATAAAAACAAGACGGATACTAGAAATAAGTAATCTAACCTCTTTGTGTCCTTTCTGAACTTCTGCTAACAGTTTTATAAGGCAGAGTTAGAAACATACTAAAATAATCATCCTTGTTTAAATGGAAGAAATTATTGGATCAGAACTGATGAAATATTTGATCCACTTCAAAAACGATGATCCTGACAGTTTTCTACATTTCCAACTAACAATTTGAAAATACACCAAAGTCAAAACATTCATAAAATAATATTTTTTATACAAAATTTACAAAAATAACATTTCAAATGGTTTCTGTTGATCTTAAATTTATAGTTTAAGACCAAGATAAGTCAACTTTGGTCGTTCATTACAAATCAAAATCCATAAATCTTGAAAATGATTAAGATGTAAGGAGTGGAGAGGTGGTGCAGCGGTGGAGCACAGCCCACTGTTCGAGTCCCGGTCTGATGATCTTTACCGCATGTCTTCCTCTCATTATCCACTTTCTTGTAAATATACATAAATAAGAAAAACAGGATTTTTACTAAATTTCTTTTGCCTGGAAATAAAAAAGTTTAATTTAGAATGAATTTAAAACATATATAGTTTTCATTATTCAATAATGTCAAAACCCAAACATCAGAAATATCAAACATCAGTTGTTGTTTAGATTAATCACTAAATATTTTATTCATTCTTTTATTTTCCTCCAGTTTATAAATAAGCTGTGATTTCCTAACAGAATCATGATTAATATTATCAACACAGAATATTTTACTAAAAACATGAAGGAGATGATAAAGAGAAACAGAAATTAAAATAAAACCCAGAGAAAATTCAGTTTGCTTCACCAAATGTAACTAAATGTATTTGAATAATTTTAAATAAACAAATATTCTTAATGTCTGTTTTGTTGCATGTTTTCATTTAAAGCTCTTTAAATAAACTATTTGCGGAGCTGAATCAGAACATTTGAATAAATTACTGTCCAGTTAACTGCAAATCCATCCTGTCACATATTTGTTGTTGATCCAGGAGAAAAACCAGTTTAGGATCTGAGCTGGTTTTGGACTTTATTGAACAGAACAATTCCTGCAGGAACCTGATGATCCAGAGATCAGAACATCCAGTCAGTGGACCGAGTCGGTCACTTTACTTTGTGATCCTTCACAGGAACCATCTACAGGGCTGGAGGTCCAAACTGAAGGATCCGGGCTGCAGCAGAACCAGGAAACTCTGGAAGAGACTCAGATGTGGAGAACAGAATCAGGAGGTTTGTCTGCTCTTCTCTTGACTCTGAAGTCTTTCTTTGTGTCCTAACATGACCTTTAACCTTCAAACGTTTAAACCCTGATTGTTCTCAGCTCTTTCTTCCCATGTCTTCATCCTGAAGTAACAGAGTTTAGCAGAACATCCATTTCTAATTCTGTGGTTTTGCTGACTGATCAGTGATAATAGATTCATCTCTGCTGTGTGTATTTGTGTCCAGCAGGTGGCGCTGTGAGGACATCAAAATTAACGTTTTCCTTCTCTGTTCATCACAAATCTTTCAAAGAAAATAATTTCTCCAAAACTTTGTTAGCAGAAGCTGCAGGTCAATAACAAGTTCAAATAATTTATACATAGAAAATACCTGAAGACTGAAGGTTATCCATTCTGCAGCAGGAAACAGTTCAGTTCAGTTCAGTTCAGTTCAGTTCAGTTCAGTGTCTCTTTACCATCAGACATGTTCTCACTGAAACAACAAGCAGGAAGCTGCATATTGAGGTTTTGTCTCATTATTTTTATATCTGTATGAAAGATGAAGCAGGTTTTTGATGTTATTCTCTGAATCCTGTTGTAATATAATGAAAACAAGCAGATATAAAAACATTGTTATCAACAGCTTCACACATTTAGATGGTGGATCTGCTCAGCAGAAAGTTTCTAGTGGCTCAGAAACAACAGAACTGAAATGTTCTGTTTTTATACAAAATCTGCAATCAGAAATAAACTGATTCTGTTAAATGTTCAGGAAATAAAACCTTTTGAGATTCAAAGCTTTTGATCACCATAAACATCTAATATACCAGCCTCCTGTGTTTGTAATGTCATTTAAAACTCAGTGAACCACAGAGTTTTATTCAACAGCCAAATAAAAATAAACATGTTAAAGCGATAAATAAACGTTTAAAGTTAACAAAGACGATTTTCAACAGCAACAGTTTAAATCTTATAGAAATCAGTTTTAGATAGAAGAACAGAAAAATCATATCAGTGAACAGAAAACAGAGAAAAGTAAATCTGAATGTTTATTTATAAAGGTTTTTCTGCTAAAATGAATCATTAAACAATTAAAAACAAGAATTACAAGAAAATCCAGTTAATAATTTGTAAAAATATTTGTTTCCTTTTCTGAACTTAACAGTTTTTACAAAAACAAGCTAAAAATAATAATTTTTGTTGAAATTAAATATAATATGAAGAAATGTGGTCAGAAGTGTTTGGATAAAGATGATTAAATATTGGATCTAGTCTGAACATGAATCATGAACATTTTTATATTTCCCATGAAATTTCAAAGACAAACTGAAGACAAATGTTAATCAAATTACTATGTTATACACATTTCAACAGAAATATTAAAAATCAAGATATTTTAGTGATCTATTTCTATTGTTAATTTCAAATAAAAGTTGAAAACTTTCAAAAGATCATGGATATTTATTAAGCATTTAAAAGGAAAGTTGGTCTGAATTCAAATTGAGAGACTTTGATTAAAAACTGAAAAATGATTCACAGAATTAAAATATACAACTTTGAACTTTAAACAGAAATATTAGCTTGGAGGATTTTGATCTCAGATGTTTTGGCATCAGCAGATTTTCCAACACTGAAATAAGGGAATAGTTTCTCAGTGAAAGTGTCTCTGTGAGTGTAGATGTGACTCTTGTCTTCAGAGTCGTAGAAGGAAACCTCCCCTCTGTCATAGTCCAGCTGGACTCTGATCCTCTGGAGACTCTGATTCACTGACAGAGTCTGACCAACACCATTAGTGTATTTTCCATCACCATGCCATAAACACCAGATTCCATTCTTTGGTGAAGCAAGTGTCTCTCCCTTCCTGTCAACAGACTCTTTAACCAAACCCAAAGCCCAGTAGGGATGATCTCCCACCTCCACCTCCCAGCTGTGTTTCCCTGAGCTGAAGCCCTCAGAACCAAACACATGGGCATATTTAGTGTTTCTCTCTGGATTATCAGGAAGTTGCTGCCATGTGTCTCCATATCTCACTCTGGTCAGATCATCAGACAGGTAGAGAGATCTCTTCTGCTGTGTTTGGGTCCAGAATGACGGGGCTGAACTTCACCTGGTCCTTCATCTTCTCCCAGACTCTGAAGGACAGGTTGCCCAGGTGTTTGGCCACATCTATCAGAGCTCCTGAGACCAGCTGTGGATCTGGCAGTGACCTCTGACCTCTGGCTCTGCTCTGAGCGGCTTTATAGCTGCTGAGGAACGACACGTTGTCTTTCTGCAGCTCTTCTTCCACAGCAGAGATGCTGTCTGACAGAGAGGAGATCTGCTCCTCAATCCTCTTCATCTCTCCCATGATAGTCTTCCTCTTCTGCTCCTCTTCCTCCCTCAGAGCTGCCAGTCTGGACTCCTCTTCCTCTCTCAGGAACTGGTGGAGCTTGTTGAACTCTGCTCTGATCTGTCTCTCTGTGGACAGCAGCTGCTCCTTGGAGTGTTGAACCACATCATCGTATGTTTTCTCCACTTGTTTGTGTTTCTTCCTCTTGTCCTGCAGAGACTTTAAGTCCGATTCCAGCTGCTCCTTCAGATCTCTGACTGCTTGTTCAACAGGAACCACTTTGTGACTCTGGTGGAGAGAAAAGTCACAGACAGAACACACAGCTCTCTGCTCGTCTTCACAGAACAGTTTAGGGTCTTCTTGGTGTTTCCTGCAGACCATCAGCTGCTTTGCTCCTGTTTCTGTCTCTGATGATCCAGGTTTCTGTCTTCCAGTGAAAGAATCAGCCAGTTCCTTCAGAGTGAAGTTTATTCCTGGTTCCTTAGAAGATCTTCTTTTACAGATGGGACAGTTCTTGTTTCCAGTTTGTTCCCAGAATTTCTGCAGGCAGCTTGAACAGAAGCTGTGGTTGCAGCTCAGAGACACAGGATCTCTGAACGTCTCTGAACAAACATGGCAGCTCAGGAAACTTTCAAACAGAGCAGTGTTTTCAGCCATTTTGGACTGAAATCCTCCAGAACCAGAACTCACCAGGTCAAAGTTTCTGTAGGTTTTTCTTTAAATTCCAGTAAACCTTCGTGTTTCAGCTCAGATCTCCTCCCTGTTATGGCGTCTCAGCTCCGTTCAGCTCAGTTAAAATACTTTCATTTTCTTCTCAGTGACGTTTCCAGTCAAAGGTTATTGTGTATCTCTTCCTGGTGAACTCTGAGCTTCTTTTACTGCAGTTTAACTTCCTTGTTCAGTTGGTAAAAAACTGCCTTACATTTTAATAATCAAACTGTTTTATAACTCAAGAAGAAACACAAATCATTTGCTGAATCACTAGAAACAATAACCATAGAGTTGATATTCAGTGAATATTCACCATAAAATATTTGAACATTTTTATCTTCAGTGTATTAAAGTGAGCTCCATCATTTTCAACAAAACTTTATGTAATTTAAAAATCATTTGTTGCTGAATTTATTCATGTCTGATGAATCCATTAAGTTTTCTAATTAACTTAAAATAAATGTGATTCTTGCCTCCTGCCCTCTACTTTGAGTCAGTCGAGTTAAATATGTGAACAAAGTTACATTCACGCTTTTTACTTTTAATATTTACAAATAATAGTGAGCACTAACTTTTAATATCTATCAAAAAAGTAAAGAAACTAAGTGAAATTTTAAAACATGATATTTCAGTTTATTTTATCTTGGGACTTTCTGCCAATCAGAGAAAATCTTTAACCCAGGTGTGTCAAACTCCAGTCCTCTGCTGTCCTGCAGGTTTTAGATGAGCCACAGATACAAAAACTCTGGAATGAAACGGCTTCATTACCTCCTCCTAGTGTAGATCAGGCCTCCAGAGCCTTGATAATGACCTAATTATTATATTCAGGTGGTGCAGCAGAGGAACGTCTAGAAGTTGCAGGACAGCAGACCTTAAGGACTGCAGTTTGACACCCTGCTTTAATCATTTTAGTTATTATTTTATTATTGTTGGTAAAACTCCATCAAAGTTTTTCTGATTGACATCAATATGTCTCACTGACTGACTTCAGTTTTGTTCATTGCAGTGGATTTTTCATTCTGCAGTATCAGTGAAGTGTTCATTCAATAAAATGATGAAAATGATATTTATCTCTGCAGTGAATATTTGTCTCCAGCAGGTGGCGCTGTGAGGACATTGTTGATTCCTTTATTCCAATATTCAGGGAAACAAATAACTTCTGTGACAGTTGATGGATTTTATTACAGATCAATAATATTAAACATTCATATGAAGAAAGAATCTAAATATTTTTCCTGCCTCTGCTGACACTAAACTGAATGTTTAAAGTTTTCAACTTTAAAGGATTTAAATTATAATAAATAGACAAATAAAATCCATAGCCGTTTTTCTACTTTGAATCATAACAGAAATTGACTCCAGTTGACTTTTCTATCCTGCTAATGAAAAAATAATATTATTTATATCTCAGCAAATTGTTTGGCATTAAAATTAAAATGTTTTTTAAAATGACATTTCAGTCTTTTCTTTCTAAAACATTTAATATTGCAGTGAGAAATAATGTCAACAAATATAAGACAGACATGGTGAACCAGGTGTTGGTATTTAAATAATTATCTGATATTTATCATAATAAAGCAGAACTTTACTGTTGACTCTGTTGGTCTAATAAGTTTATATTTAGTGTATATAGTTGCAGCCTATAGCAGTCAGATAAAGTAACAGATGATAAATCAAATCTAAAATAAACAAAACTTTCCTATCTTCCGTCGTCCATCATGCTTTTTAAAGATCTTTAATATTTTGTTTATATTCAGTACATTTTCTGGAAGCATTTGTATATAATTGTGTAGAAACTTTTCCACAAGATTGAATTTAATTCTAATAAAAATGTAACTTTTACAGTAAGTTCCTGATGAATTAGACTAGCGGTACCGCCCCCCAGGGGGCGTTCTGAGGACGGCAGGGGGCGCTGGCGGACATTTTTACAAAAGGGGGGCGCTGGGATGCCTTTGGGGGGCGTTTGGTCGAATGTAAACTTTACACCTTAAATGCACAACAATACCAGTTTAGACTTTGAGCAACTTGGTAAAACTGTCTTGTGTAACATTAAATCATGCTTGGCTGCAGCTGTATTGATGGCAGCTCTTCTTCTGTTCAGTGTTTGTAGCTTCATGGCGCAGCTCCGCTCCTGCTACTGGTAGCTTCACCGCATCAGCTCAGCGTTACACCGGCTGATGACGTTGCTGTGATTCACTTTGTCTGGTGTCTGATTTTAAATATTTTATGTTTTATTGAGGATTTTTGTACATATGTTTTGGCAGTTCTGTGATCATGTCAAAGCAGCAACTTATATTAAAAAGTGTTTTATTGTCCGTCTGGTTGCTGCCCGCTTCCATGGAAGGAGAACAGAAAGTCGCTCTTATAAACATGTAATTACTAAAATCACAATACCCTGACTTTTTATCCCTCTGAAAAATGAACCCATTTAAATAAAGAAATCCCTCCATGGGTGATACCTCGATAGAGAGCGTTCATTTTATAGCGTTAACACGGTGCTGTAAGTGGTCCGGTATGAAACGGGTGTGATAGAACAACACAGCACTTTTAAATTTCAATAATCAGAATACCGAAAATTGTTTCTGTTGTTTTAAAAGGTTTATGTCAGTTTGCCTTTTCCCCATCGATATGTTTCTCGAACGCCCTGCACCTTAGGGGGTTAAAAAAAAAACCCCAAGGCGCACATTGCGCTAAACTCTGGAGAAGCGGGACATAAAACGGAGCGACGAACTAGATGTGAATTATGGCATAAAAACAGAATCTGACGCTAAACAGTGAAAAAATCAACACATGATGTGAAACACATGACGATTAGGCGGAGCAGCAGGTGATGAGTGAAGATCACTGGTGGTGAATAGCATCAATAAATGATCAAATAAATCTACCAACAGGAAAGAAACTAAAGTGGACATAGCAATAAACCAAGAGAGGATAAAACTTATCAAAGGAAACTAAATGGAAATGAATGAAGAACAAAATGCAAGAATAAACTAAGAAACTAAAGTAAATACAGAGGAATAAACTGGTATGGCAAGACCTTTCGATCAATAATTAATACAGAGGACTGTATGGCAAGAATAAACAGACACTATTTCCAGATAAAAGGTAAAATAATATTGTTGGAAGTGCCATGGGTTTGTTGAGACCATATCTACTGAGAATAAATACAGTAGATTTATTCTCAGTAGATGTGACAATATATATATATAGTAAGTCACCAGTCTTCCACCCGGGAGACCCGGGTTTGATGCCAGGCTGGGGCTGGGGCAAAAAGTTACAACGGTGACATTGAGCTGTCAGTGTGGGTCCTTAGGCAAGACCCTTGGAGCTATATAGCCTACCTCATACCATGAGAGACACAAATAAGCACGACATGCCGGCTCAGACGTCAAACAGGTCTTGTTCAGTTGGTAAAAACTGTTCAAACAAGGTCTGCGTCAGGTGCTGGGAACCAGAGCACCCTGATGAAAAGTGGAACAAGACGGAAATGGGCGAGAGGTGAAAACATGAATCTGTTGGAATGCTACTACTCAAGAACCCTAGTCAGAGGGGTTATATGCAAAGACTGCGGGAGGAATGGTTAGCTCAACATCCCCAGTCAACACTAACTGCCAAACCTAGAGAGAAACAGGCTGAATGAACACCAGACAACCCGAGCAACTACAACTGAGAAGACCAGAAGTAATGAACATAGAACACAGAAGATTGAATCATGCAATGAAAGAGAAACTCGCAACTCCCTGAGGAAGACTCAGATCTTGAAGCATTATCAGCCAAGAGAATGCAGATGACCCACCACCATAACAGAAACCAATGAGCTAATATACAACTCGGCATCAGTGATCCTTGAGATGCTTGGCCATGAGAAGACCCAATACCCACCATGGGAAAGATGGTTAGAGGTGAGCCAACTGTCAGAGCTCAAGAAGTACAGCCAGATGCCCATACCTGAAGCACTCGAAACTGCCAAACAAAGGCTCCAAGCCTTGGCCAGCCGCCTAAAGAGATACACAAGAGAGAATGAAGCCAGGAGGATTAACCGGCTCTTCACCACCCAACCAGCTAAAGTGTTCTCTCAATGGAAGGGTAATAACAACAGATCAGACCCACCAAGGCTGGAGACTGAACAAAACTGGAAAGGCAGATGGGAAAAGGAGGCGTCCCACAACGGCAATGCACAGTGGCTAACCTCTCTACGAGAGGACCACAGCAACCTCCCTGAACAAGCCCCGGTAACCATCACTGTGGCAGATGTCCAAGAAAGAGTCTCGGGTATGAAAAACTGGACAGCACCAGTACCTGACATGATCCATGCCTACTGGCTAAAGAAACTCACCGCCCTCCATGAACGACTGGCAGCTCAAATGAACCAACTGCTACAAAATGGGACTCACCCTGAATGGTTATCTGAAGGGCGCACAATCCTGATACAGAAGGATCCCTCAAAGGGTTCAGTCCCATCCAACTATCGGCCAATAACCTGTCTCTCTACAACATGGAAGCTCATGTCAGGCATCATAGCGGCTAAGATAAGCGGGCACATAGATAAATACAAGAGCACGGCACAGAAGGGAATCGGCATAAATAGCAGAGGAGCCAAACACCAACTCCTTGTAGACCACACAGTCGCCCGAGACTGCAAAACCCGACACACCAACCTGTGCACCGCTTGGATTGATTACAAGAAAGCCTATGACTCAATGCCACACACATGGATCATTGAATGCTTAGAGATGTACAACATCAATAGGACTCTTAAGAACCTTCATTGCAACTTGATGGGGCTGTGGAAAACCACCCTTGAAGCCAACTGCAAACCACTTGCACAAGTGTCCACCAAATGTGGCATATACCAAGGAGATGCTCTGTCCCCACCGCTGCTCTGCATAGGCCTGAACCCCCTCAGCCAAATCATCAACAAGACTGGCTATGGATACCGACTAAAGAATGGGGCCACAATCAGTCACCTCCTCTACATGGATGACATCAAGCTGTACGCTAAGAGCGAACGAGACATCGACTCACTGATCCACACCACCAGGATCTACAGCACTGACATTGGGATGTCATTCGGACTAGACAAGTGTGGTCGGATGGTCACAAAGAGAGGGAAGGTCGTCCACACAGAAGGGGTCTCAGTCCCAGGAGGAACAATAGCAGACATTGAGGACAGTTACAAGTACCTGGGAATACCACAAGCAAATGGCAACCTCGATGAGGTCACAAGGAAAGGAGCCACAGCCAAATACCTCCAACGAATAAGGCAAGTCCTGAGAAGCCAGCTCAATGGCAAGAACAAGATCCGTGCAATAAACAACTATGCCTTACTAGTAATCAGATACCCTGCCGGAATAATTAGCTGGCCAATGGAAGAGGTAAAGGCCATGGATGTTAAGACTCGAAAGCTACTAACCATGCATGGAGGGTTCCATCCCAAATCCAGCACCCTGAGACTGTATACAAGCCGTAAGGAAGGAGGCAGAGGACTAGTGAGTGTGAGAGCCACTGTCCAGGATGAAACATCCAAGATACATAAATACATCAAGGACAAAGCCTCAAAGGATGATGTGCTCAGCGAATGTCTCAGGCAATGGGGAACAGAGGACGTGGTGCTGGAGTTACCGTCATGGGAGGACAAGCCCCTACATGGGATGTACCACCGACAAATAACTGAAGTGGCTGATATCAGGAAAACCTACCAATGGCTGGACAAAGCTGGACTCAAGGACAACACAGAGGCTCTCATCCTGGCTGCACAGGAACAGGCCCTAAACACCAGAGCAATAGAGGCTCAGATCTACCACACCAGACAAGACCCAAGGTGTAGGTTGTGCAAGGAGGCCCCTGAGACAGTCCAGCACATAATAGCAGGGTGCAAGATGCTGGCAGGGAAAGCATACATGGAACGACATAACCAAGTGGTGGGCATAGTGTACAGGAACATCTGTGCAGAATATGGACTGGAAGCCCCGAGATCAAAGTGGGGAACACCCCCAAAGGTGGTGGAAAACGACCGAGCTAAGATCCTGTGGGACTTCCAGATCCAGACAGACAGGATGGTAATAGCGAACCAACCGGACATTGTGGTGGTGGATAAAGAACAGAGGAAAGCCGTTGTGGTGGATGTAGCAATACCAAGTGACTACAACATCAGAAAAAAGGAGCAGGAGAAACTGGAGAAATACCAGGGCCTCAGGGAGGAACTGGAAAAGACCTGGAAGGTGAAGACCACAGTGGTGCCTGTGGTCATCAGGGCCCTCGGGGCAGTCACCCCCAAACTGGAGCAGTGGCTACAACAGATCCCAGGAACAACATCAGACATCTCAGTCCAGAAATGTGCAGTTCTAGGCACAGCCAAGATACTGGAGGAGAACCTCAAGCTCCCAGGCCTCTGGTAGAGGACCCGAGCTCAGAGGATGTAAGAAACCACTCGCGGAGGGTGAGAAGGGAATTTTTTATTTTTTTTTATACCCCCAAGAATTTAAAACTAGTTTCACCCCTGCTGCTAAAGGTTGAAAAAGGTTATTATTTTGGAGAAAATCTAATCAACATCAATATTTCCACTAAATAAGAAGCACAAACATTTTTTGACAGAGGAAAAGCCTCTCAGACTCTGAACAAGCAAGATGCCAGAGAGCAATAAAACTATTATTTTTAAATTAGACGATTTAATTTAACATAATTATCGCGGTAGAAGCCGTTTGTTTGTTAAATACTTAATGAAACCAATTTACCGTGTTTTATGAATTCTCACAAAGAACGAGATAATTAGTCCAAGTTTGTGTTTATTGAACGTGTGTTGCGCCACAGCAAAGGTAAACAAAGGTAAAATAACTGAACAGCTGATCAACTCCAAACCTCTCCTACCTTTTTATTCTCCGTCTCTCTTTGTCGTTTAAGCACACCCGTTGCCGTGGCAACCGCTCCTCCTCGAGCCCAGCACAGATTATGTTTAAAACATTTAGTCCGTTAGATTTCAGGTTTTCAGGCTTGATATTTATTTTGCATCATTAATAAGCCTCTCATGAACACAGCGGTGGTTGATTAGTTCATTTTAACTCCTGCTCTGCTCTTTATTTTGGTATTGGGACCAAACGCACAGAATTGCTCAACACCTTGTTGAAACAATAATTACTGAGATTATTACTTTTGTTGGGTCATTAATTTGAAAACGTTTGTTGACTTTTTTTGTTGTTCTTTAATAAAGTTATGAACGTTTTGATGAGCCAATCAGAGGAGGACGTGCTGCTCTCAGCGTCCTGGCGGCTTTCAGTTTATCATCTAATGCCGAGATCAACTCAAAACCTTCCGCGATCAAACAGTTCAGAAACAATATGAAATGGGGAGGATCTATTTATCAACTGATTAAGTTTGTTTTAGATTGTTCTTGAAAAACTAATCACTCACAGCTGATTAGTGGGTGAACTCACAGCTGCACAGTGAACCCATTGATTCTTTACAGCAGTCAGCAGCTCCTCTCTCTTGCAGGTATTACATAACCCCACTAAATCTTTTGGGGTACGCAGTGCCCTGCCGTAACCCCCTTACTTTCACCCCTGCATATATGAGTTGATGCACAAATAATGCTGCACTTAAAAGATTAATACATGGATCAGTTAAAAAAATAAAGTGGTAAAAATAATGGAATGAAATGAGCTCAGAATATATTTGCAGGGCTGCAGACGGAACAGGTTACAGGTGAGCAGGTTCAGAGAATGCAGGAGACTGAGGACATCTAGTGGGCAGAAGGAGTACTGCAACAACACACGTCTGATCCAGATACATAAAATTATGCATAACAGACTCAATTATTTACTGTATTCACCAGGGGTGACAGAATCAAAATGATTTTCACAGTTTCCTGCATGAGGATTAAAGATTCAGACATTTTGAAACATTTTTTAATCAAAATGCCCAATTTTAAGGATGTTGAAATGTTTTAAAACATTGACAACATGCAGATCTAAAATACAGAAATGGTTTTCTGTGCGAGTTGATCCTAAATAAAACAGTTTAAAGTGCTTTAAGAAGGTTTTTCATTGAGTTTTCTGCTCAGTTTCACGGAGTCATGGAGAAAGTTTTCATCTTTTAGGTCACTTTATTACAGATAAAACACCTGAAGTGTATAAAAAGATACAAAACATTAATCAGAAGTGCAGTGTGATAAATCAGAGGAAGTGATCATATATATCCCATCACCATAGCAACGATGCAGCTAAGCAGCACAGCAGAAAACAAGAAGTTCCTGCTGCAAAAAAGGCACTCGGAATACATTCTGCCACAGTTTAAGGGGATATGACATTATTCATATATATTCATTATTTAAGATGAAAAGCATACAGAAATTATTGCATCTTTTAGCTGCCATGCAAAATGTCAACTTATCAGCATCCAGAACAGGTTCTGCTGCACAAGGTTCAAAATAATGTCATCTTTTCTGAAAACACCAAAGATGCAAAATAACTTTTTTCTTTTGACTTGTTTGAATTTAAAACAAAAATAGATCCAAGTTCAACTTTGATTTCCAGCATCAAATAACCATAAACAGTCATCTGCAACACGTAAGCTTTAAATATCTTTGGTTCATCACCGGGGACAAAATTTGCATTTGGGGCAAAAACAAAAATTAAAAACAAAACACAAAACAAACAAAAACACTTCCTCTTAACCAATTAAAAGATGCATATACAATTTTCTGTTAAATATTTCTGTAAATACTGAAGTATTAAAATATATAGTATAAAATATTTGCTTAATATTTGTTCATTGACAGAAATCATCCCTGTTTTGACCAAACCAACATATTATTATCATCTCCATGTTGCTTTAATTTCAAGGTGTGCAGATCAAGTTAAACAGCATTTTAAGTGATTGGTTAAAGTATCCAGCTGCAAAATAACAGACAAAAAACAGAAAAAAACAAACTTTACATGATTTCTGACCAGAAGATGAAACGTTTTCTGACAAACTGACACAGAAATGAAGCAAAAACACGATCAGCTTCACGATGTAAAGTTCATGACGATGATTTCAGCATCCTGTTATTTGGTCCCCTCTAACTGTGAAAGCACCAACAACCAGGCTGACGGCTCAGGAAGCGTCTCTGAGCAGGTGAAAGTCGGACCGGTCGTGTTTGTAGTGTGTCTGCAGTTCAACAGAATCGACCAAAATGGATGAAACCAAAACCACAGAAATGCTTCCTTAGAGCTGCAGTGCAAAATATTACTGACCAATATGCAACAAGGCACACATTGAAACTGAATATGTTTGTTTTTATAGATGTTTGAAATCCACAAAAAGAGAAATTACGTAAAGAAGTAAAACCAGAAAATAAAATCCTTCAGCAATAAAAGAGTCAATATTAAGTTTTAATGAACATCTGCAGGAAAAATGTTTAATTTCTGTAAAGGCAAAACCAATATTTGGGGGATTTTAGTTAATCTATTTGTTAATTAAAAACCTTTACAATTTTGAATAATAAATAAATCACACATAGAATTATGGGGAAATAAAAAGGTGAAATATTTCTGCTTGGTTTTCAAACCTAAAATATAAAGATTTAAAGAGAAGCAGCAAAAACTAATGAGGTGGATAAAATGGGCTGGAAACCACTGCTGAGGGGTGTACTTACTTATTTTACAACAAACTATTCCACTTTGGCTTCATCTTTGTTTTAGGAATAATGACAGACGGGAATCTGCTGAACGTTTTTGCACACTTCGAGTTGGATCACATTATTTTTTAACACTGAAATGCATAACTCTGAAAATACGATGTTTGTTTAGAATGGCTGCATGTGCTACATGTATACAACTATAATTCAGAAAACGTGTCACACAGACACTTTTCAGGATTAACGGCTGATATGTTGTTCTCTAGCCAACGATCGACAGCTTATAAACACCTTAAGAACCAATTAAGTCCCTTAAATTTATTTGAATAATGAAAACATGTTTAATAAAATCCCCCAAAATGCCACAGAAAAAGAGGAGCAGCAGAATCATTTTTATATGTTTTAGACATGCCGTTATCTCTCACCATCCAGCTGGACTGGACCCCTGATCATTGCTTAAACTTAAAATGTCCACAGTGGGATGAACACTGTGGACATCACACTGTCAAGTTGACAGTGAGTGTCAAGCATTCGATAAGACATTTTCTCACTAGATTACAGGTAGAGCCCAGGAAGCTGCATATTGAGGGTTTTCTCACAGTGTTTACATTTTTATTTGTGTTTGAAAGATGAACCACAGATTATTTTATGTTATTCACCGAATCCTGTCTGTTGTTAAATAATGTGAAATAGACAGATATAAAAAAAACCCTATTTACTGTTTCACACATTTAGGTTTTGGATCTTTTCAGCAGAAAGTTTCCTGGTTTTTGAGAAACAACAAAACTGACATTAGAAAAATTTTGCCTTTATCTGAAACCCAGTGGTGAAAAGAAACAATTCTGATGAAAGTTTCAGAAAATTAAACCTTTGCGATTTGAAGCTCAACATGAATTATAAAACTGCCTGCAGCGAATCGTTACCACAAATAAAAACAAGACGGATACTAGAAATAAGTAATCTAACCTCTTTGTGTCCTTTCTGAACTTCTGCTAACAGTTTTATAAGGCAGAGTTAGAAACATACTAAAATAATCATCCTTGTTTAAATGGAAGAAATTATTGGATCAGAACTGATGAAATATTTGATCCACTTCAAAAACGAAGATCCTGACAGTTTTCTACATTTCCAACTTACAATTTGAAAATACACCAAAGTCAAAACATTCATAAAATAATATTTTTTATACAAAATTTACAAAAATAACATTTCAAATGGTTTCTGTTGATCTTAAATTTATAGTTTAAGACCAAGATAAGTCAACTTTGGTCGTTCATTACAAATCAAAATCCATAAATCTTGAAAATGATTAAGATGTAAGGAGTGGAGAGGTGGTGCAGCGGTGGAGCACAGCCCACATGATGAAGCCTTAATCCGGTTTCAGGTTCGAGTCCCGGCCTGATGATCTTTACCGCATGTCTTCCTCTCATTATCCACTTTCTTGTAAATATACATAAATAAGAAAAACAGGATTTTTACTAAATTTCTTTTGCCTGGAAATAAAAAAAAAACTTTATTTAGAATGAATTTAAAACATATATAGTTTTCATTATTCAATAATGTCAAAACCCAAACATCAGAAATATCAAACATCAGTTGTTGTTTAGATTAATCACTAAATATTTTATTCATTCTTTTATTTTTCCTCCAGTTTATAAATAAGCTGTGATTTCCTAACAGAATCATGATTAATATTATCAACACAGAATATTTTACTAAAAACATGAAGGAGATGATAAAGAGAAACAGAAATTAAAATAAAGTCCAGAGAAAATTCAGTTTGCTTCACCAAACGTGACTAAATGTATTTGAATAATTTTAAATAAATAAATATTCTTAATGTCTGTTTTGTTGCATGTTTTCATTTAAAGCTCTTTAAATAAACTATTTGCGGAGCTGAATCAGAACATTTTAATAAATTACTGTCCAGTTAACTGCAAATCCATCCTGTCACATATTTGTTGTTGATCCAGGAGAAAAACCAGTTTAGGATCTGAGCTGGTTTTGGACTTTATTGAACAGAACAATTCCTGCAGGAACCTGATGATCCAGAGATCAGAACATCCAGTCAGTGGACCGAGTCGGTCACTTTACTTTGTGATCCTTCACAGGAACCATCTACAGGGCTGGAGGTCCAAACTGAAGGATCCGGGCTGCAGCAGAACCAGGAAACTCTGGAAGAGACTCAGATGTGGAGAACAGAATCAGGAGGTTTGTCTGCTCTTCTCTTGACTCTGAAGTCTTTCTTTGTGTCCTAACATGACCTTTAACCTTCAAACGTTTAAACCCTGATTGTTCTCAGCTCTTTCTTCCCATGTCTTCATCCTGAAGTAACAGAGTTTAGCAGAACATCCATTTCTAATTCTGTGGTTTTGCTGACTGATCAGTGATAATAGATTCATCTCTGCTGTGTGTATTTGTCTCCAGCAGGTGGCGCTGTGAGGACATCAAAATTAACGTTTTCCTTCTCTGTTCATCACAAAATCTTTCAAAGAAAATAATTTCTCCAAAACTTTGTTAGCAGAAGCTGCAGGTCAATAACAAGTTCAAATAATTTATACATAGAAAATACCTGAAGACTGAAGGTTATCCATTCTGCAGCAGGAAACAGTTCAGTTCAGTTCAGTTCAGTTCAGTTCAGTTCAGTTCAGTTCAGTTCAGTGTCTCTTTACCATCAGACATGTTCTCACTGAAACAACAAGCAGGAAGCTGCATATTGAGGTTTTGTCTCATTATTTTTATATCTGTAGGAAAGATGTAGCAGGTTTTTGATGTTATTCTCTGAATCCTGTTGTAATATAATGAAAACAGGCAGATATAAAAACATTGTTATCAACAGCTTCACACATTTAGATGGTGGATCTGCTCAGCAGAAAGTTTCTAGTGGCTCAGAAACAACAGAACTGAAATGTTCTGTTTTTATACAAAATCTGCAATCAGAAATAAACTGATTCTGTTAAATGTTCAGGAAATAAAACCTTTTGAGATTCAAAGCTTTTGATCACCATAAACATCTAATATACCAGCCTCCTGTGTTTGTAATGTCATTTAAAACTCAGTGAACCACAGAGTTTTATTCAACAGCCAAATAAAAATAAACATGTTAAAGCGATAAATAAACGTTTAAAGTTAACAAAGACGATTTTCAGCTGCAACAGTTTAAATCTTGTAGAAATCAGTTTTAGATAGAAGAACAGAAAAATCATATCAGTGAACAGAAAACAGAGAAAAGTAAATCTGAATGTTTATTTATAAACGTTTTTCTGCTAAAATGAATCATTAAACAATTAAAAACAAGAATTACAAGAAAATCCAGTTAATAATTTGTAAAAATATTTGTTTCCTTTTCTGAACTTAACAGTTTTTACAAAAACAAGCTAAAAATAAAAAAATTAAATATAATATGAAGAAATGTGGTCAGAAGTGTTTGGATAAAGATGATTAAATATTGGATCTAGTCTGAACATGAATCTAACATCTTTTTATATTTTCACATTAAATTGAAAATAAAAAACTGAAGACAAAATGTTAATCAAATTAACTATGTTATACAAATTTCATTCAACAGAAATATTAAAAATCAAGATATTTTATTGATTTATTTCTGCTGTTAATTTCAAATAAAAGTTGAAAACTTTCAAAAGATCATGGATATTTATTAAGCATTTAAAAGGAAAGTTGGTCTGAATTCAAATTGAGAGACTTTGATTAAAAACTGAAAAATGATTCACAGAATTAAAATATACAACTTTGAACTTTAAACAGAAATATTAGCTTGGAGGATTTTGATCTCAGATGTTTTGGCATCAGCAGATTTTCCAACACTGAAATAAGGGAAGAGTTTCTCAGTGAAAGTGTCTCTGTGAGTGTAGATGTGACTCTTTTCTTCAGAGTCGTAGAAGGAAACCTCCCCTCTGTCATAGTCCAGCTGGACTCTGATCCTCTGGAGACTCTGATTCACTGACAGAGTCTGACCATCACCATTAGTGTATTTTCCATCACGATGCCATAAACACCAGATTCCATATTTTGGTGAAGCATATCTCTCTCCCTTCCTGTCAACAGACTCTTTAACCAAACCGATCTCCCAGTGAGGATGATCTCCCACCTCCACCTCCCAGCTGTGTTTCCCTGAGCTGAAGCCCTCAGAACCAAACACAGTGGGGTATTTAGTGTTTCTCTCTGGATTATCAGGAAGTTGCTGCCTCGTGTCTCCACATCTCACTCTGGTCAGATCATCAGACAGGTGGAGCCACCCACTCGCTGTGTTTGGGTCCAGAATGACGGGGCTGAACTTCACCTGGTCCTTCATCTTCTCCCAGACTCTGAAGGACAGGTTGCCCAGGTGTTTGGCCACATCTATCAGAGCTCCTGAGACCAGCTGTGGATCTGGCAGTGACCTCTGACCTCTGGCTCTGCTCTGAGCGGCTTTATAGCTGCTGAGGAACGACACGTTGTCTTTCTGCAGCTCTTCTTCCACAGCAGAGATGCTGTCTGACAGAGAGGAGATCTGCTCCTCAATCCTCTTCATCTCTCCCATGATAGTCTTCCTCTTCTGCTCCTCTTCCTCCCTCAGAGCTGCCAGTCTGGACTCCTCTTCCTCTCTCAGGAACTGGTGGAGCTTGTTGAACTCTGCTCTGATCCGTCTCTCTGTGGACAGCAGCTGCTCCTTGGAGTGTTGAACCACATCATCGTATGTTTTCTCCACTTGTTTGTGTTTCTTCCTCTTGTCCTGCAGAGACTTTAAGTCCGATTCCAGCTGCTCCTTCAGATCTCTGACTGCTTGTTCAACAGGAACCACTTTGTGACTCTGGTGGAGAGAAAACTCACAGACAGGACACACAGCTCTCTGCTCGTCTTCACAGAACAGTTTAGGAACTTCTTGGTGTTTCCTGCAGACCATCAGCTGCTTTGCTCCTGTTTCTGTCTCTGATGATCCAGATTTCTGTCTTCCAGTGAAAGAATCAGCCAGTTCCTTCAGAGTGAAGTTAACAACTGGATCCTCCTTAGAAGATCTTCTTTTACAGATGGGACAGTTCTTGTTTCCAGTTTGTTCCCAGAATTTCTGCAGGCAGCTTGAACAGAAGCTGTGGTTGCAGCTCAGAGACACAGGATCTCTGAACGTCTCTGAACAAACATGGCAGCTCAGGAAACTTTCAAACAGAGCTGTGTTTTCAGCCATTTTGGACTGAAATCCTCCAGAACCAGAACTCACCAGGTCAAAGTTTCTGTAGATTTTTCTTTAGATTCCAGTAAACATTCGTGTTTCAGCTCAGATCTCCTCCCTGTTATGGCGTCTCAGCTCCGTTCAGCTCAGTTAAAATACTTTCATTTTCCTCTCAGTGACGTTTCCAGTCAAACAGGTTGTTGTGTATCTCTTCCTGGTGAACTCTGAGCTTCTTTTACTGCAGTTTAACTTCCTTGTTCAGTTGGTAAAAAACTGCCTTACATTTTAATAATCAAACTGTTTTATAACTCAAGAAGAAACACAAATCATTTGCTGAATCACTAGAAACAATAACCATAGAGTTGATATTCAGTGAATATTCACCATAAAATGTTTGAACATTTTTATCTTCAGTGTATTAAAGTGAGCTCCATCATTTTCAACAAAACTTTATGTAATTTAAAAATCATTTGTTGCTGAATTTATTCATGTCTGATGAATCCATTAAGTTTTCTAATTAACTTAAAATAAATGTGATTCTTGCCTCCTGCCCTCTACTTTGAGTCAGTCGAGTTAAATATGTGAACAAAGTTACATTCACGCTTTTTACTTTTAATATTTACAAATAATAGTGAGCACTAACTTTTAATATCTATCAAAAAAGTAAAGAAACTAAGTGAAATTTTAAAACATGATATTTCAGTTTATTTTATCTTGGGACTTTCTGCCAATCAGAGAAAATCTTTAACCCAGGTGTGTCAAACTCCAGTCCTCTGCTGTCCTGCAGGTTTTAGATGAGCCACAGATACAAAAACTCTGGAATGAAACGGCTTCATTACCTCCTCCTAGTGTAGATCAGGCCTCCAGAGCCTTGATAATGACCTAATTATTATATTCAGGTGGTGCAGCAGAGGAACGTCTAGAAGTTGCAGGACAGCAGACCTTAAGGACTGCAGTTTGACACCCTGCTTTAATCCTTTTAGTTCTTATTATTTTATTATTGCTGGTAAAACTCCATCAAAGTTTTTCTGATTGTCATCAATACGTCTCACTGACTGACTTCAGTTTTGTTCTTTGCAGTGGATTTTTCATTCTGCAGTATCAGTGAAGTGTTCATTCAATAAAGTGATGAAAATGATATTTATCTCTGCAGTGAATATTTGTCTCCAGCAGGTGGCGCTGTGAGGACATTGTTGATATTATTCCAATATCTTTGTTTTCAGGAAAACAACACTTAATGGATTTTATTACAATAATATTAAACATTCATATGAAGAAAGAATCTAAATATTTTTCCTGCCTCTGCTGACACTGAACTGAATGTTTAAAGTTTTCAACTTTAAAGGATTTAAATTATAATAAATAGACAAATAAAATCCATAGCCGTTTTTCTACTTTGAATCATAACAGAAATTGACTCCAGTTGACTTTTCTATCCTGCTAATGAAAAAATAATATTATTTATATCTCAGCAAATTGTTTGGCATTAAAATTAAAATGTTTTTTAAAATGACATTTCAGTTTTTTCTTTCTAAAACATTTAATATTGCAGTGAGAAATAATGTCAACAAATATAAGACAGACATGGTGAACCAGGTGTTGGTATTTAAATAATTATCTGATATTTATCATAATAAAGCAGAACTTTACTGTTGACTCTGTTGGTCTAATAAGTTTATATTTAGTGTATATAGTTGCAGCCCTATAGCAGTCAGAAAAAGTAACAGATGATAAATCAAATCTAAAATAAGTAAAACTTTCCTATCTTCCGTCGTCCATCATGCTTTTTAAAGATCTTTAATATTTTGTTTATATTCAGTACATTTTCTGGAAGCATTTGTATATAATTGTGTTGAAACTTTTCCACAAGATTGAATTTAATTCTAATAAAAATGTAACTTTTACAGTAAGTTCCTGATGAATTAGACTAGCGGTACCGCCCCCCAGGGGGCGTTCAGAGGACGGCAGGGGGCGCTGGCGGACATTTTTACAAAAGGGGGGCGCTGGGATGGCTTTGGGGGGCGTTTGGTCAAAGGTAAACTTTACACCTTAAATGCAAAACAATACCAGTTTAGACTTTGAGCAACTTGGTAAAACTGTATTGTGTAACATTAAATCATGCTTGGCTGCAACTGTATCGATGGCAGCTCTTCTTCTATTCAGTGTTTGTAGCTTCATGGCGCAGCTTTGCTCCTGCTACTGGTAGCTTCACCGCATCAGTTCAGCGTTACACCGGCTGATGACGTTGCTGTGATTCACTTTGTCTGGTGTCTGATTTTCAAATATTTATGTTTTATTGAGGATTTTTGTACATATGTTTTGGCAGTTCTGTGATCAAGTCAAAGCAGCAACTTATATTAAAAAGTGTTTTATTGTCCGTCTGGTTGCTGCCCGCTTCCATGGAAGGAGAACAGAAAGTCGCTCTTATAAACATGTAATTACTAAAATCACAATACCCTGACTTTTTATCCCTCTGAAAAATGAACCCATTTAAATAAAGAAATCCCTCCATGGGTGATACCACGATAGAGAGCGTTCATTTTATAGCGTTAACACGGTGCTGTAAGTCGTCCGGTATGAAACGGGGGTGATAGAACAACACAGCACTTTTAAATTTCAATAATCAGAATACCGAAATTGTTTCCGTTGTTTTAAAAGGTTTATGTCAGTCTGCCTTTTCCCCATTGATATGTTTCTCGAACGCCCTGCACCTTAGGGGGTTAAAAAAAAAAGGACACGCACATTGCGCAAAACTCTGAAACAGGAGAAGCGGGACATAAAACGAACTAGATGTGAATTATGGCATAAAAACAGAATCTGACGCTGAACAGTGAAAAATCAACACATGATGTGAAACACATGACGATTAGGCGGAGCAGCAGGTGATGAGTGAAGATCACTGGTGGTGAATAGCATCAATAAATGATCAAATAAATCTACCAACAGGAAAGAAACTAAAGTGGACAAAGCAATAAACCAAGAGAGGATAAAACTAATCAAAGGAAACTAAACAGAAATGAATGAAGAACAAAATGCAAGAATAAACTAAGAAACTAAAGTAAATACAGAGGAATAAACTGGTATGGCAAGACCTTTCGATCAATAATTAATACAGAGAATAAATAGACACTATTTCCAGATAGAAGGTAAAATAATATTGTTGAAGTGCCATGGGTTTGTTGAGATCATATCTACTGAGAATAAATACAGTAGATTTATTCTCAGTAGATGTGAGTATATATATATATATATATATATATATATATATATATATATATATAGAATTTAAAACTACTTTCACCCCTGCTTCTAAAGGTTGAAAAAGGTTATTATTTTGGAGAAAGTCTCATCAACATCAATATTTCCACTAAATAAGAAGCAAAAAAATTTGATAGAGGAAAAATGTCTCAGACTCTGAACAAGCAAGATGCCAGAGAGCAAAAAAACTATTATTTTTAAATTAGACGATTTAATTTAACATAATTATCGCGGTAGAAGCCGTTTGTTTGTTAAATTCTTAATGAAACCAATTTACCGTGTTTTATGAATACTCACAGAGAACGAGATAATTAGTCCAAGTTTGTGTTTATTGAACTGTGTTGCGCCACATCAAAGGTAAAATAACTGAACAGCTGATCAACTCCAAACCTCTCCTACCTTTTTATTCTCCGTCTCTCTTTGTCGTTCAAGCACACCAGTTGCCGTGGCAACCGCTCCTCCTCGAGCCCAGCACAGATTATGTTTAAAACATTTAGTCCGTTAGATTTCAGGTTTTCAGGCTTGATATTTATTTTGCATCATTAATAAGCCTCTCATGAACACAGCGGTGGTTGATTAGTTCATTTTAACTCCTGCTCTGCTCTTTATTTTGGTATTGGAACCAAACGCACAGAATTGCTCAACACCTTGTTGAAACAATAATTACTGAGATTATTACTTTTGTTGGGTCATTAATTTGAAAACGTTTTGTTGACTTTTTGTTGTTCTTTAATAAAGTTATGAACGTTTTGATGAGCCAATCAGAGGAGGACGTGCTGCTCTCAGCGTCCTGGCGGCTTTCAGTTTATCATCTAATGCCGAGATCAACTCAAAACCTTCCGCGATCAAACAGTTCAGAAACAATATGAAATGGGGAGGATCTATTTATCAACTGATTAAGTTTGTTTTAGAGTGTTCTTGAAAAACTAATCACTCACAGCTGCACAATGAACCCATTGATTCTTTACAGCAGTCAGCAGCTCCTCTCTCTTGCAGGTATTACATAACCCCACTAAATCTTTTGGGGTACGCAGTGCCCTGCCGTAACCCCCTCACTTTCACCCCTGCATATATGAGTTGATGCACAAATAAGGCTGCACTTAAAAGATTAATACATGGATCAGTTAAAAAAATAAAGTGGTAAAAATAATGGAATGAAATGAGCTCAGAATATATTTGCAGGGCTGCAGACGGAACAGGTTACAGGTGAGCAGGTTCAGAGAATGCAGGAGACTGAGGACATCTAGTGGGCAGAAGGAGTACTGCAACAACATGTCCGATCCAGATACATAAAATTATGCATAACAGACTCAATTATTTACTGTA
Source organism: Poecilia reticulata (assembly GCF_904066995.2). Lineage (NCBI taxonomy): Eukaryota > Metazoa > Chordata > Actinopteri > Cyprinodontiformes > Poeciliidae > Poecilia > Poecilia reticulata. Next base: position 33,172,622 of record NC_088838.1, read on the forward strand.
TTCACCAGGGGTGACAGAATCAAAATGATTTTCACAGTTTCCTGCATGAGGATTAAAGATTCAGACATTTTGAAACATTTTTTAATCAAAATGCCCAATTTTAAGGATGTTGAAATGTTTTAAAACATTGACAACATGCAGATCTAAAATACAGAAATGGTTTTCTGTGCGAGTTGATCCTAAATAAAACAGTTTAAAGTGCTTTAAGAAGGTTTTTCATTGAGTTTTCTGCTCAGTTTCATTGAGTCATGGAGAAAGTTTTCATCTTTTAGGTCACTTTATTACAGATAAAACATCTGAAGTGTATAAAAAGATACAAAACATTAATCAGAAGTGCAGTGTGATAAATCAGAGGAAGTGATCATATATATCCCATCACCATAGCAACGATGCAGCTAAGCAGCACAGCAGAAAACAAGAAGTTCCTGCTGCAAAAAAGGCACTCGGAATACATTCTGCCACAGTTTAAGGGGATATGACATTATTCATATATATTCATTATTTAAGATGAAAAGCATACAGAAATTATTGCATCTTTTAGCTGCCATGCAAAATGTCAACTTATCAGCATCCAGAACAGGTTCTGCTGCACAAGGTTCAAAATAATGTCATCTTTTCTGAAAACACCAAAGATGCAAAATAACTTTTTTCTTTTGACTTGTTTGAATTTAAAACAAAAATAGATCCAAGTTCAACTTTGATTTCCAGCATCAAATAACCATAAACAGTCATCTGCAACACGTAAGCTTTAAATATCTTTGGTTCATCACCAGGGACAAAAATTTGCATTTGGGGCAAAAACAAAAATTAAAAACAAAACAAAAAACAAACAAAAACACTTTCTCTTAACCAATTAAAAGATGCATATACAATTTTCTGTTAAATATTTCTGTAAATACTGAAGTATTAAAATATATAGTATAAAATATTTGCTTAATATTTGTTCATTGACAGAAATCATCCCTGTTTTGACCAAACCAACATATTATTATCATCTCCATGTTGTTTTAACTTCAAGGTGTGCAGATCAAGTTAAACAGCATTTTAAGTGATTGGTTAAAGTATCCAGCTGCAAAATAACAAAAAACAGAAAAAAACAAACTTTACATGATTTCTGACCAGAAGATGAAACGTTTTCTGACAAACTGACACAGAAATGAAGCAAAAACACGATCAGCTTCAGGATGTAAAGTTCATGACGATGATTTCAGCCTCCTGTTATTTGGTCCCCTCTAACTGTGAAAGCACCAACAACCAGGCTGACGGCTCAGGAAGCGTCTCTGAGCAGGTGAAAGTCGGACCGGTCGTGTTTGTAGTGTGTCTGCAGTTCAACAGAATCGACCAAAATGGATGAAACCAAAACCACAGAAATGCTTCCTTAGAGCTGCAGTGCAAAATATTACTGACCAATATGCAACAAGGCACACATTGAAACTGAATATGTTTGTTTTTATAGATGTTTGAAATCCACAAAAAGAGAAATTACGTAAAGAAGTAAAACCATAAAATAAAATCCATCAGCAATAAAAGAGTCAATATTAAGTTTTAATGAACATCTGCAGGAAAAATGTTTAATTTCTGTAAAGGCAAAACCAATATTTGGGGGATTTTAGTTAATCTATTTGTTAATTAAAAACCTTTACAATTTTGAATAATAAATAAATCACACATAGAATTATGGGGAAATAAAAAGGTGAAATATTTCTGCTTGGTTTTCAAACCTAAAATATAAAGATTTAAAGAGAAGCAGCAAAAACTAATGAGGTGGATAAAATGGGCTGGAAACCACTGCTGAGGGGTGTACTTACTTATTTTACAACAAACTATTCCACTTTGGCTTCATCTTTGTTTTAGGAATAATGACAGACGGGAATCTGCTGAACGTTTTTGCACACTTCGAGTTGGATCACATTATTTTTTAACACTGAAATGCATAACTCTGAAAATACGATGTTTGTTTAGAATGGCTGCATGTGCTACATGTATACAACTATAATTCAGAAAACGTGTCACACAGACACTTTTCAGGATTAACGGCTGATATGTTGTTCTCTAGCCAACGATCGACAGCTTATAAACACCTTAAGAACCGATTAAGTCCCTTAAATTTATTTGAATAATGAAAACATGTTTAATAAAATCTCCCAAAATGCCACAGAAAAAGAGGAGCAGCAGAATCATTTTTATATGTTTTAAACATGCCGTTATCTCTCACCATCCAGCTGGACTGGACCCCTGATCATTGCTTAAACTTAAAATGTCCACAGTGGGATGAACACTGTGGACATCACACTGTCAAGTTGACAGTGAGTGTCAAGCATTCGATAAGACATTTTCTCACTAGATTACAGGTAGAGCCCAGGAAGCTGCATATTGAGGGTTTTCTCACAGTGTTTACATTTTTATTTGTGTTTGAAAGATGAACCACAGCTTATTTTATGTTATTCACCGAATCCTGTCTGTTGTTAAATAATGTGAAATAGACAGATATCAAAAAACCCTATTTACTGTTTCACACATTTAGGTTTTGGATCTTTTCAGCAGAAAGTTTCCTGGTTTTTGAGAAACAACAAAACTGACATTAGAAAAATTTTGCCTTTATCTGAAACCCAGTGGTGAAAAGAAACAATTCTGATGAAAGTTTCAGAAAATTAAACCTTTGCGATTTGAAGCTCAACATGAATTAAGATAAGTCAACTTTGGTCGTTCATTACAAATCAAAATCCATAAATCTTGAAAATGATTAAGATGTAAGGAGTGGAGAGGTGGTGCAGCGGTGGAGCACAGCCCACATGATGAAGCCTTAATGCGGTTTCAGGTTCGAGTCCCGGTCTGATGATCTTTACCGCATGTCTTCCTCTCATTATCCACTTTCTTGTAAATATACATAAATAAGAAAAACAGGATTTTTACTAAATTTCTTTTGCCTGGAAATAAAAAAGTTTAATTTAGAATGAATTTAAAACATATATAGTTTTCATTATTCAATAATGTCAAAACCCAAACATCAGAAATATCAAACATCAGTTGTTGTTTAGATTAATCGCTAAATATTTTATTCATTCTTTTATTTTTCCTCCAGTTTATAAATAAGCTGTGATTTCCTAACAGAATCATGATTAATATTATCAACACAGAATATTTTACTAAAAACATGAAGGAGATGATAAAGAGAAACAGAAATTAAAATAAAGTCCAGAGAAAATTCAGTTTGCTTCACCAAATGTGACTAAATGTATTTGAATAATTTTAAATAAATTAATGTCTGTTTTGTTGCATGTTTTCATTTAAAGCTCTTTAAATAAACTATTTGCGGAGCTGAATCAGAACATTTTAATAAATTACTGTCCAGTTAACTGCAAATCCATCCTGTCACATATTTGTTGTTGATCCAGGAGAAAAACCAGTTTAGGATCTGAGCTGGTTTTGGACTTTATTGAACAGAACAATTCCTGCAGGAACCTGATGATCCAGAGATCAGAACATCCAGTCAGTGGACCGAGTCGGTCACTTTACTTTGTGATCCTTCACAGGAACCATCTACAGGGCTGGAGGTCCAAACTGAAGGATCCGGGCTGCAGCAGAACCAGGAAACTCTGGAAGAGACTCAGATGTGGAGAACAGAATCAGGAGGTTTGTCTGCTCTTCTCTTGACTCTGAAGTCTTTCTTTGTGTCCTAACATGACCTTTAACCTTCAAACGTTTAAACCCTGATTGTTCTCAGCTCTTTCTTCCCATGTCTTCATCCTGAAGTAACAGAGTTTAGCAGAACATCCATTTCTAATTCTGTGGTTTTGCTGACTGATCAGTGATAATAGATTCATCTCTGCTGTGTGTATTTGTCTCCAGCAGGTGGCGCTGTGAGGACATCAAAATTAACGTTTTCCTTCTCTGTTCATCACAAAATCTTTCAAAGAAAATAATTTCTCCAAAACTTTGTTAGCAGAAGCTGCAGGTCAATAACAAGTTCAAATAATTTATACATAGAAAATACCTGAAGACTGAAGGTTATCCATTCTGCAGCAGGAAACAGTTCAGTTCAGTTCAGTTCAGTTCAGTTCAGTTCAGTTCAGTTCAGTTCAGTTCAGTTCAGTGTCTCTTTACCATCAGACATGTTCTCACTGAAACAACAAGCAGGAAGCTGCATATTGAGGTTTTGTCTCATTATTTTTATATCTGTATGAAAGATGAAGCAGGTTTTTGATGTTATTCTCTGAATCCTGTTGTAATATAATGAAAACAGGCAGATATAAAAACATTGTTATCAACAGCTTCACACATTTAGATGGTGGATCTGCTCAGCAGAAAGTTTCTAGTGGCTCAGAAACAACAGAACTGAAATGTTCTGTTTTTATACAAAATCTGCAATCAGAAATAAACTGATTCTGTTAAATGTTCAGGAAATAAAACCTTTTGAGATTCAAAGCTTTTGATCACCATAAACATCTAATATACCAGCCTCCTGTGTTTGTAATGTCATTTAAAACTCAGTGAACCACAGAGTTTTATTCAACAGCCAAATAAAAATAAACATGTTAAAGCGATAAATAAACGTTTAAAGTTAACAAAGACGATTTTCAACAGCAACAGTTTAAATCTTGTAGAAATCAGTTTTAGATAGAAGAACAGAAAAATCATATCAGTGAACAGAAAACAGAGAGAAAAGTAAATCTGAATGTTTATTTATAAACGTTTTTCTGCTAAAATGAATCATTAAACAATTAAAAACAAGAATTACAAGAAAATCCAGTTAATAATTTGTAAAAATATTTGTTTCCTTTTCTGAACTTAACAGTTTTTACAAAAACAAGCTAAAAATAAAAAAATTTAATATAATATGAAGAAATGTGGTCAGAAGTGTTTGGATAAAGGGAGTCAGTGTTCTAAATGGCCGTTTTTGACTAATTTTTTATTTTACCTTTATATTTCTTAATAAAAACCATTAATATTGCTATATGTGCTATCATTTTTTTCAGGACAAGCTGAACTTTGTCAATTTACACATATTTTTGTAATTTGGTCCCTACGTTTGTCCCTATGTTTGTCCCTATGTTTGTCCCTACGTTTGTCCATACGTTTGTCCCTATGTTTGTCCCTATGTTTGTCCTACGTTTGTCCTATGTTTGTCCTATGTTTGTCCCTACGTTTGTCCCTATGTTTGTCCCTATGTTTGTCCCCATGTTTGTCCCTACGTTTGTCCCTACGTTTGTCCCTACGTTTGTCCCTACGTTTGTCCCTACGTTTGTCCCTACGTTTGTCCCCACGTTTGTCCCTACGTTTGTCCCTACGTTTGTCCCTACGTTTGTCCCTACGTTTGTCCCTACGTTTGTCCCTACGTTTGTCCCTATGTTTGTCCCTACGTTTGTCCCTACGTTTGTCCATACGTTTGTCCCTATGTTTGTCCCTACGTTTGTCCCTACGTTTGTCCCTATGTTTGTCCCTACGTTTGTCCCTATGTTTGTCCCTATGTTTGTCCCTATGTTTGTCCCTACGTTTGTCCCTACGTTTGTCCCTATGTTTGTCCCTATGTTTGTCCCTACGTTTGTCCCTACGTTTGTCCCTACGTTTGTCCCTACGTTTGTCCCTACGTTTGTCCCTACGTTTGTCCCTATGTTTGTCCTATGTTTGTCCCTACGTTTGTCCCTATGTTTGTCCCTACTTTTGTCCCTATGTTTGTCCCTATGTTTGTCCCCATGTTTGTCCCTATGTTTGTCCCTACGTTTGTCCCCATGTTTGTCCCTATGTTTGTCCCTATGTTTGTCCCTACGTTTGTCCCTATGTTTGTCCCTACGTTTGTCCCTACGTTTGTCCCCATGTTTGTCCCTATGTTTGTCCCTACGTTTGTCCCTATGTTTGTCCCTATGTTTGTCCCTACGTTTGTCCCTATGTTTGTCCCTATGTTTGTCCCTATGTTTGTCCCTATGTTTGTCCCTACGTTTGTCCCTATGTTTGTCCCTATGTTTGTCCCTACGTTTGTCCCTATGTTTGTCCCTATGTTTGTCCCTACGTTTGTCCCTATGTTTGTCCCTATGTTTGTCCCTATGTTTGTCCCTACGTTTGTCCCTACGTTTGTCCCTACGTTTGTCCCTACGTTTGTCCCTATGTTTGTCCCTACGTTTGTCCCTACGTTTGTCCCTATGTTTGTCCCTACGTTTGTCCCTACGTTTGTCCCTACGTTTGTCCCTACGTTTGTCCCTACGTTTGTCCCTACGTTTGTCCCTACGTTTGTCCCTACGTTTGTCCCTACGTTTGTCCCTACGTTTGTCCCTATGTTTGTCCCTATGTTTGTCCCTACGTTTGTCCCTACGTTTGTCCCTATGTTTGTCCCTACGTTTGTCCCTACGTTTGTCCCTATGTTTGTCCCTATGTTTGTCCCTACGTTTGTCCCTACGTTTGTCCCTACGTTTGTCCCTACGTTTGTCCCTATGTTTGTCCCTACGTTTGTCCCTACGTTTGTCCCTATGTTTGTCCCTACGTTTGTCCCTACGTTTGTCCCTACGTTTGTCCCTATGTTTGTCCCTACGTTTGTCCCTACGTTTGTCCCTACGTTTGTCCCTATGTTTGTCCCTACGTTTGTCCCTACGTTTGTCCCTACGTTTGTCCCTATGTTTGTCCCTATGTTTGTCCCTACGTTTGTCCCTACGTTTGTCCCTATGTTTGTCCCTACGTTTGTCCCTATGTTTGTCCCTATGTTTGTCCCTATGTTTGTCCCTACGTTTGTCCCTACGTTTGTCCCTATGTTTGTCCCTATGTTTGTCCCTACGTTTGTCCCTACGTTTGTCCCTACGTTTGTCCCTATGTTTGTCCCTATGTTTGTCCCTACGTTTGTCCCTATGTTTGTCCCTATGTTTGTCCCTATGTTTGTCCCTATGTTTGTCCCTATGTTTGTCCCTATGTTTGTCCCTATGTTTGTCCCTACGTTTGTCCCTATGTTTGTCCCTACATTTGTCCCTATGTTTGTCCCTATGTTTGTCCCTATGTTTGTCCATACGTTTGTCCCTATGTTTGTCCCTATGTTTGTCCCTATGTTTGTCCCTACGTTTGTCCCTATGTTTGTCCCTACATTTGTCCCTATGTTTGTCCCTATGTTTGTCCCTATGTTTGTCGATATGTTTGTCCCTACGTTTGTCCATACGTTTGTCCCTATGTTTGTCCCTATGTTTGTCCCTATGTTTGTCCCTACGTTTGTCCCTACGTTTGTCCCTATGTTTGTCCCTATGTTTGTCCCTACGTTTGTCCCTATGTTTGTCCCCATGTTTGTCCCTATGTTTGTCCCTACGTTTGTCCCTATGTTTGTCCCTACATTTGTCCCTATGTTTGTCCCTATGTTTGTCCCTATGTTTGTCGATATGTTTGTCCCTACATTTGTCCCTATGTTTGTCCCTATGTTTGTCCCTATGTTTGTCGATATGTTTGTCCCTATGTTTGTCCCTACGTTTGTCCCTATGTTTGTCCCTATGTTTGTCCATACGTTTGTCCCTATGTTTGTCCCTATGTTTGTCCATACGTTTGTCCCTACGTTTGTCCCTATGTTTGTCCCTACGTTTGTCCCTACGTTTGCCCCTACGTTTGTCCCTACGTTTGTCCCTACGTTTGTCCCTACGTTTGTCCCTACGTTTGTCCTACGTTTGTCCCTACGTTTGTCCCTACGTTTGTCCCTATGTTTGTCCCTACGTTTGTCCCTACGTTTGTCCCTATGTTTGTCCCTATGTTTGTCCCTATGTTTGTCCCTATGTTTGTCCCTACGTTTGTCCCTACGTTTGTCCCTATGTTTGTCCCTATGTTTGTCCCTACGTTTGTCCCTACGTTTGTCCCTACGTTTGTCCCTACGTTTGTCCCTACGTTTGTCCCTACGTTTGTCCCTATGTTTGTCCCTACGTTTGTCCCTATGTTTGTCCCTACGTTTGTCCCTATGTTTGTCCCTACGTTTGTCCCTATGTTTGTCCCTACGTTTGTCCCTATGTTTGTCCCTACGTTTGTCCCTATATTTGTCCCTTTGTTTGTCCCTATGTTTGTCCCTATGTTTGTCCCTACGTTTGTCCCTATGTTTGTCCCTACATTTGTCCCTATGTTTGTCCCTATGTTTGTCCCTATGTTTGTCCCTATGTTTGTCCCTATGTTTGTCCCTACGTTTGTCCCTATGTTTGTCCCTACATTTGTCCCTATGTTTGTCCCTATGTTTGTCCCTATGTTTGTCGATATGTTTGTCCCTACGTTTGTCCATACGTTTGTCCCTATGTTTGTCCCTATGTTTGTCCCTATGTTTGTCCCTACGTTTGTCCCTATGTTTGTCCCTACATTTGTCCCTATGTTTGTCCCTATGTTTGTCCCTATGTTTGTCGATATGTTTGTCCCTACGTTTGTCCATACGTTTGTCCCTATGTTTGTCCCCATGTTTGTCCCTATGTTTGTCCCTACGTTTGTCCCTATGTTTGTCCCTATGTTTGTCCCTATGTTTGTCCCTACGTTTGTCCCTATGTTTGTCCCTATGTTTGTCCCTATGTTTGTCCCTATGTTTGTCCCTATGTTTGTCCCTACGTTTGTCCCTACGTTTGTCCCTACGTTTGTCCCTACGTTTGTCCCTACGTTTGTCCCTACGTTTGTCCCTATGTTTGTCCCTACGTTTGTCCCTACGTTTGTCCCTACGTTTGTCCCTATGTTTGTCCCTATGTTTGTCCCTACGTTTGTCCCTATGTTTGTCCCTACGTTTGTCCCTATGTTTGTCCCTATGTTTGTCCCTACGTTTGTCCCTACGTTTGTCCCTACGTTTGTCCCTACGTTTGTCCCTATGTTTGTCCCTATGTTTGTCCCTATGTTTGTCCCTATGTTTGTCCCTACGTTTGTCCCTACGTTTGTCCCTACGTTTGTCCCTATGTTTGTCCCTATGTTTGTCCCTACGTTTGTCCCTACGTTTGTCCCTATGTTTGTCCCTACGTTTGTCCCTACGTTTGTCCCTACGTTTGTCCCTACGTTTGTCCCTACGTTTGTCCCTACGTTTGTCCCTACGTTTGTCCCTACGTTTGTCCCTACGTTTGTCCCTATGTTTGTCCCTATGTTTGTCCCTACGTTTGTCCCTACGTTTGTCCCTACGTTTGTCCCTATGTTTGTCCTAGTTTGTCCCTACGTTTGTCCCTACGTTTGTCCCTATGTTTGTCCCCATGTTTGTCCCTACGTTTGTCCCTACGTTTGTCCCTATGTTTGTCCCTATGTTTGTCCCTATGTTTGTCCCTATGTTTGTCCCTACGTTTGTCCCTACGTTTGTCCCTATGTTTGTCCCTACGTTTGTCCCTATGTTTGTCCCTATGTTTGTCCCTATGTTTGTCCCTACGTTTGTCCCTACGTTTGTCCCTATGTTTGTCCCTATGTTTGTCCCTATGTTTGTCCCTACGTTTGTCCCTATGTTTGTCCCTATGTTTGTCCCTACGTTTGTCCCTATGTTTGTCCCTATGTTTGTCCCTATGTTTGTCCCTACGTTTGTCCCTATGTTTGTCCCTATGTTTGTCCCTACGTTTGTCCCTACGTTTGTCCCTATGTTTGTCCCTATGTTTGTCCCTACGTTTGTCCCTACGTTTGTCCCTACGTTTGTCCCTATGTTTGTCCCTACGTTTGTCCCTACGTTTGTCCCTATGTTTGTCCCTATGTTTGTCCCTATGTTTGTCCCTACGTTTGTCCCTATGTTTGTCCCTATGTTTGTCCCTACGTTTGTCCCTATGTTTGTCCCTACGTTTGTCCCTATGTTTGTCCCTATGTTTGTCCCTACGTTTGTCCCTACGTTTGTCCCCATGTTTGTCCCTACGTTTGTCCCCATGTTTGTCCCCATGTTTGTCCCCATGTTTGTCCCTATGTTTGTCCCCATGTTTGTCCCCATGTTTGTCCCTATGTTTGTCCCTACGTTTGTCCCCATGTTTGTCCCTATGTTTGTCCCTATGTTTGTCCCCATGTTTGTCCCTACGTTTGTCCCCATGTTTGTCCCTATGTTTGTCCCCATGTTTGTCCCTATGTTTGTCCCCATGTTTGTCCCCATGTTTGTCCCTCCCTCATCTTCTTCCTGATACCCATGTTCTCTCTCTCTTCCCGATATGAATGACTGAATCGCTACATTGTCATCAGAATCCTCGCTGTCTGCTTCAGACTCAGACTGCGAGTTTCCCTCATCTTCGAGCTCAAAAAAGAGCTTTGCTGCCTGCCCCACATTCATTCTTCTCATCATTCTTTACAGAAAAAACAAAATACAATGTCCGAAATACAAATTACGAGGTAGATTTTACTGATCGTCTGATATCACAACTATCTGTTGACGTGCCTCTCTTTTTTCTGTTCTCAGTTCCCGCGTTACTTTTTTTATTATTTTGTTCTTTTTACTTTTTTCGCGCCGTTACTTGCGTCACTGTCCTTCGTTTACCTGCAACAAAATGTGAACTCTTATCAGTTGAATACGTGAGCTCGAGTGATGGGATCTGTTATATTGTATTCTTTGTGTTGAGAGAGCGCTCCGTTTCACTGTGGAACGGAGCGGGTTTTACAATTTCGCTAATTGAAACAAATATGGTTTACATATTTAAGCATAACTCCGGTTTTACTTGGCCTATTAGCACCATTTAAAAACTGTTGTGTAGTTTAACATGTGCACTTTAAACACCGGTAGAAAGTGAGACTGGGGGAGGCGGAGTCTTGCTGCTACGACGCGCCAAATCAGACATGTAAAAAAGACTCGGATACGCGTCAATTGTCTCCGAAGGGTTTTAAATATTGGATCTAGTCTGAACATGAATCTAACATCTTTTTATATTTTCACATTAAATTGAAAATAAAAAACTGAAGACAAAATGTTAATCAAATTAACTATGTTATACAAATTTCATTCAACAGAAATATTAAAAATCAAGATATTTTATTGATTTATTTCTGCTGTTAATTTCAAATAAAAGTTGAAAACTTTCAAAAGATCATGGATATTTATTAAGCATTTAAAAGGAAAGTTGGTCTGAATTCAAATTGAGAGACTTTGATTAAAAACTGAAAAATGATTCACAGAATTAAAATATACAACTTTGAACTTTAAACAGAAATATTAGCTTGGAGGATTTTGATCTCAGATGTTTTGGCATCAGCAGATTTTCCAACACCTAAATAAGCAAATAGTTTCTCAGTGAAAGTGTCTCTGTGAGTGTAGATGTGACTCTTTTCTTCAGAGTCGTAGAAGGAAACCTCCCCTCTGTCATAGTCCAGCTGGACTCTGATCCTCTGGAGACTCTGATTCACTGACAGAGTTTTACCACCATTAGTGTATTTTCCATCACCATGCCATAAACACCAGATTCCATATTTTGGTGAAGCACATGTCTCTCCCTTCCTGTCAACAGACTCTTTAACCAAACCGATATCCCAGTCAGGATGATCTCCCACCTCCACCTCCCAGCTGTGTTTCCCTGAGCTGAAGCCCTCAGAACCAAACACAGTGGCGTAATAAGTGTTTCTCTCTGGATTATCAGGAAGTTGCTGCCATGTGTCTCCATGTCTCACTCTGGTCAGATCATCAGACAGGTGGAGAGATTTAGCTGCTGTGTTTGGGTCCAGAATGACGGGGCTGAACTTCACCTGGTCCTTCATCTTCTCCCAGACTCTGAAGGACAGGTTGCCCAGGTGTTTGGCCACATCTATCAGAGCTCCTGAGACCAGCTGTGGATCTGGCAGTGACCTCTGACCTCTGGCTCTGCTCTGAGTGGCTTTATAGCTGCTGAGGAACGACACGTTGTCTTTCTGCAGCTCTTCTTCCACAGCAGAGATGCTGTCTGACAGAGAGGAGATCTGCTCCTCAATCCTCTTCATCTCTCCCATGATAGTCTTCCTCTTCCTCTCCTCTTCCTCCCTCAGAGCTGCCAGTCTGGACTCCTCTTCCTCTCTCAGGAACTGGTGGAGCTTGTTGAACTCTGCTCTGATCCGTCTCTCTGTGGACAGCAGCTGCTCCTTGGAGTGTTGAACCACATCATCGTATGTTTTCTCCACTTGTTTGTGTTTCTTCCTCTTGTCCTGCAGAGACTTTAAGTCCGATTCCAGCTGCTCCTTCAGATCTCTGACTGCTTGTTCAACAGGAACCACTTTGTGACTCTGGTGGAGAGAAAACTCACAGACAGGACACACAGCTCTCTGCTCGTCTTCACAGAACAGTTTAGGGTCTTCTTGGTGTTTCCTGCAGACCATCAGCTGCTTTGCTCCTGTTTCTGTCTCTGATGATCCAGGTTTCTGTCTTCCAGTGAAAGAATCAGCCAGTTCCTTCAGAGTGAAGTTAACAAGTGGATCCTCCTTAGAAGATCTTCTTTTACAGATGGGACAGTTCTTGTTTCCAGTTTGTTCCCAGAATTTCTGCAGGCAGCTTGAACAGAAGCTGTGGTTGCAGCTCAGAGACACAGGATCTCTGAACGTCTCTGAACAAACATGGCAGCTCAGGTAACTTTCAAACAGAGCTGTGTTTTCAGCCATTTTGGACTGAAATCCTCCAGAACCAGAACTCACCAGGTCAAAGTTTCTGTAGATTTTTCTTTAAATTCCACTAAACATTCGTGTTTCAGCTCAGATCTCCTCCCTGTTATGGCGTCTCAGCTCCGTTCAGCTCAGTTAAAATACTTTCAGTTTCCTCTCAGTGACGTTTCCAGTCAAACAGGTTATTGTGTAACTCTTCCTGGTGAACTCTGAGCTTCTTCTGAGTTAAGTTATGATAAATAGATGAATAAAATCCATAGCCGTCTTTCTACTTTGAATCATAACAGAAATTGACTCCAGTTGACTTTTCTATCCTGCTAATGAAAAAATAATATTATTTATATCTCAGCAAATTGTTTGGCATCCATCCATTTTCTTTCACCCTTGTCCCTCAGTGGGTCAGGAGGTGCTGGTGCCTCTCCAGCTATCGTTCCGGGTCACCTGGACAGGTCGCCAGTCTGTCGCAGGGCAACACAGAGACACACAACCATGCACACACACACTCACACCTAGGGGCAATTTGGAGAGGCCAATTAACCTGACAGTCATGTTTTTGGAAACCGGAGTACCTGGAGAAAACCCACCATGCACAGGGAGAACATGGAGACTCCATGCAGAAAGACCTGGGCCGGGAATCGAACCCAGAACCTTCTTGCTGCAAGGCAACAGCTCTACCAACTGCGCCACTGTACAGCCCTCAAATTGTTTGGCATTAAAATTAAAATGTTTTTTAAAATGACATTTCAGTCTTTTCTTTCTAAAACATTTAATATTGCAGTGAGAAATAATGTCAACAAATATAAGACAGACATGGTGAACCAGGTGTTGGTATTTAAATAATTATCTGATATTTATCATAATAAAGCAGAACTTTACTGTTGACTCTGTTGGTCTAATAAGTTTATATTTAGTGTATATAGTTGCAGCCCTATAGCAGTCAGAAAAAGTAACAGATGATAAATCAAATCTAAAATAAGCAAAACTTTCCTATCTTCCGTCGTCCATCATGCTTTTTAAAGATCTTTAATATTTTGTTTATATTCAGTACATTTTCTGGAAGCATTTGTATATAATTGTGTTGAAACTTTTCCACAAGATTGAATTTAATTCTAATAAAAATGTAACTTTTACAGTAAGTTCCTGATGAATTAGACTAGCGGTACCGCCCCCCAGGGGGCGTTCACAGGACGGCAGGGGGCGCTGGTGGAATTTTTACAAAAAGGGGGGCGCTGGGATGCCTTTGGGGGGCGTTTGGTCGAATGTAAACTTTACACCTTAAATGCAAAACTATACCAGCTTAGACTTCGAGGAACTTGGTAAAACAGTCTTGTGTAACATTAAATCATGCTTGGCTGCAACTGTATGGATGGCAGCTCTTCTTCTGTTCAGTGTTTGTAGCTTCTTGGCGCAGCTTTGCTCCTGCTACTGGTAGCTTCACCGCATCAGCTCAGCGTTACACCGGCTGATGACGTTGCTGTGATTCACTTTGTCTGGTGTCTGATTTTCAAATATTTTATGTTTTATTGAGGATTTTTGTACATATGTTTTGGCAGTTCTGTGATCAAGTCAAAGCAGCAACTTATATTAAAAAGTGTTTTATTGTCCGTCTGGTTGCTGCCCGCTTCCATGGAAGGAGAACAGAAAGTCGCTCTTATAAACATGTAATTACTAAAATCACAATACCCTGACTTTTTATCCCTCTGAAAAATGAACCCATTTAAATAAAGAAATCCCTCCATGGGTGATACCTCGATAGAGAGCGTTCATTTTATAGCGTTAACACGGTGCTGTAAGTGGTCCGGTATGAAACGGGGTGATAGAACAACACAGCACTTTTAAATTTCAATAATCAGAATACCGAAATTGTTTCCGTTGTTTTAAAAGGTTTATGTCAGTCTGCCTTTTCCGCATTGATATGTTTCTCGGCAGCCCTGCACCTTAGGGAGTTAAAAAAAAAAGGACACGCACATTGCGCAAAACTCTGAAACAGGAGAAGCGGGACATAAAACGAACTAGATGTGAATTATGGCATAAAAACAGAATCTGACGCTGAACAGTGAAAAAATCAACACATGATGTGAAACACATGACGATTAGGCGGAGCAGCAGGTGATGAGTGAAGATCACTGGTGGTGAATAGCATCAATAAATGATCAAATAAATCTACCAACAGGAAAGAAACTAAAGTGGACATAGCAATAAACCAAGAGAGGATAAAACTAATCAAAGGAAACTAAACAGAAATGAATGAAGAACAAAATGCAAGAATAAACTAAGAAACTAAAGTAAATACAGAGGAATAAACTGGTATGGCAAGACCTTTCGATCAATAATTAATACAGAGGACTGTATGGCAAGAATAAACAGACACTATTTCCAGATAGAAGGTAAAATAATATTGTTGAAGTGCCATGGGTTTGTTGAGACCATATCTACTGAGAATAAATACAGTAGATTTATTCTCAGTAGATGTGAGTATATATATATATATATATATATATATATATATATATATATATATATATACAGAATTTAAAACTACTTTCACCCCTGCTTCTAAAGGTTGAAAAAGGTTATTATTTTGGAGAAAGTCTCATCAACATCAATATTTCCACTAAATAAGAAGCAAAAAAATTTGATAGAGGAAAAATGTCTCAGACTCTGAACAAGCAAGATGCCAGAGAGCAAAAAAACTATAATTTTTAAATTAGACGATTTAATTTAACATAATTATCGCGGTAGAAACCGTTTGTTTGTTAAATTCTTAATGAAACCATATTACCGTGTTTTATGAATACTCACAAAGAACGAGATAATTAGTCCAAGTTTGTGTTTATTGAACTGTGTTGCGCCTCATCAACGGTAAACAAAGGTAAAATAACTGAACAGGTGATCAACTCCAAACCTCTCCTACCTTTTTATTCTCCGTCTCTCTTTGTAGTTTAAGCACACCAGTTGCCGTGGCAACCGCTCCTCCTCGAGCCCAGCACAGATTATGTTTAAAACATTTAGTCCGTTAGATTTCAGGTTTTCAGGCTTGATATTTATTTTGCATCATTAATAAGCCTCTCATGAACACAGCGGTGGTTGATTAGTTCATTTTAAACTCCTGCTCTGCTCTTTATTTTGGTATTGGGACCAAACGCACAGAATTGCTCAACACCTTGTTGAAACAATAATTACTGAGATTATTACTTTTGTTGGGTCATTAATTTGAAAACGTTTGTTGACTTTTTTTGTTGTTCTTTAATAAAGTTATGAAGGTTTTGATGAGCCAATCAGAGGAGGACGTGCTGCTCTCAGCGTCCTGGCGGCTTTCAGTTTATCATCTAATGCGGAGATCAACTCAAAACCTTCCGCGATCAAACAGTTCAGAAACAATATGAAATGGGGAGGATCTATTTATCAACTGATTAAGTTTGTTTTAGATTGTTCTTGAAAAACTAATCAGTCACGGCTGATTAGTGGGTGAACTCACAGCTGCACAGTGAACCCATTGATTCTTTACAGCAGTCAGCAGCTCCTCTCTCTTGCAGGTATTACATAACCCCACTAAATCTTTTGGGGTACGCAGTGCCCTGCCGTAACCCCCTTACTTTCACCCCTGCATATATGAGTTGATGCACAAATAATGCTGCACTTAAAAGATTAATACATGGGTCAGTTAAAAAAATAAAGTGGTAAAAACAAAAACATAATGGAATGAAATGAGCTCAGAATATATTTGCAGGGCTGCAGACGGAACAGGTTACAGGTGAGCAGGTTCAGAGAATGCAGGAGACTGAGGACATCTAGTGGGCAGAAGGAGTACTGCAACAACACACGTCTGATCCAGATACATAAAATTATGCATAACAGACTCAATTATTTACTGTATTCACCAGGGGTGACAGAATCAAAATGATTTTCACAGTTTCCTGCATGAGGATTAAAGATTCAGACATTTTGAAAAAAAATCAAAATGCCCAGTTTTCAGGATGTTGAAATGTTTTAAAACATTGACAACATGCAGATCTAAAATACAGAAATGGTTTTCTGTGCGAGTTGATCCTAAATAAAACAGTTTAAAGTGCTTTAAGAAGGTTTTTCATTGAGTTTTCTGCTCAGTTTCATTGAGTCATGGAGAAAGTTTTCATCTTTTAGGTCACTTTATTACAGATAAAACACCTGAAGTGTATAAAAAGATACAAAACATTAATCAGAAGTGCAGTGTGATAAATCAGAGGAAGTGATCATATATATCCCATCACCATAGCAACGATGCAGCTAAGCAGCACAGCAGAAAACAAGAAGTTCCTGCTGCAAAAAAGGCACTCGGAATACATTCTGCCACAGTTTAAGGGGATATGACATTATTCATATATATTCATTATTTAAGATGAAAAGCATACAGAAATTATTGCATCTTTTAGCTGCCATGCAAAATGTCAACTTATCAGCATCCAGAACAGGTTCTGCTGCACAAGGTTCAAAATAATGTCATCTTTTCTGAAAACACCAAAGATGCAAAATAACTTTTTTCTTTTGACTTGTTTGAATTTAAAACAAAAATAGATCCAAGTTCAACTTTGATTTCCAGCATCAAATAACCATAAACAGTCATCTGCAACACGTAAGCTTTAAATATCTTTGGTTCATCACCAGGGACAAAAATTTGCATTTGGGGCAAAAACAAAAATTAAAAACAAAACAAAAAACAAACAAAAACACTTTCTCTTAACCAATTAAAAGATGCATATACAATTTTCTGTTAAATATTTCTGTAAATACTGAAGTATTAAAATATATAGTATAAAATATTTGCTTAATATTTGTTCATTGACAGAAATCATCCCTGTTTTGACCAAACTAACATATTATTATCATCTCCATGTTGTTTTAATTTCAAGGTGTGCAGATCAAGTTAAACAGCATTTTAAGTGATTGGTTAAAGTATCCAGCTGCAAAATAACAGACAAAAAACAGAAAAAAACAAACTTTACATGATTTCTGACCAGAAGATGAAACGTTTTCTGACAAACTGACACAGAAATGAAGCAAAAACACGATCAGCTTCACGATGTAAAGTTCATGACGATGATTTCAGCATCCTGTTATTTGGTCCCCTCTAACTGTGAAAGCACCAACAACCAGGCTGACGGCTCAGGAAGCGTCTCTGAGCAGGTGAAAGTCGGACCGGTCGTGTTTGTAGTGTGTCTGCAGTTCAACAGAATCGACCAAAATGGATGAAACCAAAACCACAGAAATGCTTCCTTAGAGCTGCAGTGCAAAATATTACTGACCAATATGCAACAAGGCACACATTGAAACTGAATATGTTTGTTTTTATAGATGTTTGAAATCCACAAAAAGAGAAATTACGTAAAGAAGTAAAACCAGAAAATAAAATCTTTCAACAATAAAAGAGTCAATATTAAGTTTTAATGAACATCTGCAGGAAAAATGTTTAATTTCTGTAAAGGCAAAACCAATATTTGGGGGATTTTAGTTAATCTATTTGTTAATTAAAAACCTTTACAATTTTGAATAATAAATAAATCACACATAGAATTATGGGGAAATAAAAAGGTGAAATATTTCTGCTTGGTTTTCAAACCTAAAATATAAAGATTTAAAGAGAAGCAGCAAAAACTAATGAGGTGGATAAAATGGGCTGGAAACCACTGCAGAGGGGTGTACTTACTTATTTTACAACAAACTATTCCACTTTGGCTTCATCTTTGGTTTAGAAATAATGACAGACGGGAATCTGCTGAACGTTTTTTCACACTTCGAGTTAGATCACATTATTTTTTAACACTGAAATGCATAACTCTGAAAATACGATGTTTGTTTAGAATGGCTGCATGTGCTACATGTATACAACTATAATTCAGAAAACGTGTCACACAGACACTTTTCAGGATTAACGGCTGATATGTTGTTCTCTAGCCAACGATCGACAGCTTATAAACACCTTAAGAACCGATTAAGTCCCTTAAATTTATTTGAATAATGAAAACATGTTTAATAAAATCTCCCAAAATGCCACAGAAAAAGAGGAGCAGCAGAATCATTTTTATATGTTTTAAACATGCCGTTATCTCTCACCATCCAGCTGGACTGCATGTTGGACCGTTATTACACACAAGAAGAAGAACAAGGAGGCAGTGAAAGAGGACCTATTATGCAAAACTCACATTTTTGCACGTCTTTGTGCTTAAATTTAGTCTCTACTGCTTCTTAAAACAGTCGACGGGATTAAAAAGACGTTTTTTGGTGTCTGGAAAACGACTCGTTTCAAAAACTTTCCAATTGTTGAGTCACACTGTGCTGTTACCTAGCAACCAAAGTGGAGCTCCATACAGCTGGTTTTATCACTGTGCAATGGCTGCTGGAAAAGACAAGTGCTTACTTGTTGATTTAGCACCAGAAACCAATTCCTGCATTCTGATTGATTGCGCAGAAGGCTCCACTTCTCTTTTTCAAATCTGTATGGTTGTATAATCGTCCATGTGTCTGCAGCCATTTTCACGTGTCAGTGTAAACGTTGAATTGGGGGGGCGTGGCCAGCAGCAGCTTATTTGGATTTAAAGTGACAAGAGGTCCTAAAGCAGCTCATTCTGACAGGAAATCTCATTATCTAAAATAATTTTAAGTAAAAAACGTAATGAACATGTTTTGTGTAGGCCATAGATCTATCCTAACCTGTTCAAGGAAGCACAAATGAAGAGAAAAAGAAGAGTAAAGTACTGACAGCAGCGTGTCTTTGCTGGTTCCCTCTGGACGAAGCTCTGCGTCGCCTCTGGACTCCCAGGATTACAAAGGTCTGGGCAGTCTGTAAACACGATGACACTGTTTCCCAACATGTTAACCTCCTGACTACCAGGAAAACAAATATTGTCCAATCACCATTTCTTTTTAAATCCCACAGTCTTTGTAAGGTAATAAAAGGTTTCATGCACTTACTTTGTCTCTTCACATAAAATGTGTTATTACTGATAAACACCATTTTTATGAATTAGAAAAAGGTGCGTACAAAAGTCCCACCCCTTCACATGTGGTATCATTGAAAAGCCCTAAATGTCTCCAGATACCAAAAGGAATTAATTCAGTAGAATGCAGGGGGTGGGAGATATTCAAGTTTAGAAATGTCCTCTACAGAGGACAAAATGAACTACTGGTAGTCAGGAGGTTAAATCCCTTCCATCCTCTGCTTGTTGCTGCCTGGAAGCTCACTGATCCGTTTCTATGTCTGTTATGAAGCAGATCCGTCCGTTAGCGTCCCATCAGCTGCTTCCTTCAGGTTCAAACTTAAACATCTGACGCCAGTAAACCGTTTACCTCTCAGAAATGAGGGCTGCCGTTCCTTTAAATGAAACTGTCAGCGAAAAAATTCCCACAGAAACCTCAGAGTTTCTGTTTCCTCCAGAAGTTTAATTAGCTTCCTTCTGTCATGGAGCGCCGTCGCTGAACGTCCTGTACATCTGCAGCGAGGTCACCTCCACGTCCGGCACCTTCAGGTTCTGGGGACGGCCCGTCGGGCTGTAGCCTGCCGACCGGCCCATGGGGCTGAACCCCGTGGCGGCGCGCCCCACCTGGGGGAAACCCGACGCCCGCGGCACGGCGGGACGCCTCAGGAAACGGCCCGACGTCACCAGGTCGCCGTAGCCCTGCGCGTGGGAGAAGGCGTAGCCTGAGCGGCGGGAGCTGGTGCGCCGGATCCGGGAGCGGCGAGGCGGAGGAGGAGGCGTGGCTTTGGCCTGTCTCACCTTGAACATTACCTGGAGGTCAAAGGAGGAGAAGAAAAGACTGAAAAACTGTCTGGTGTGGCGTGCGTCTCAATGTTGGAAGGAATGTTTGGATCATCAGAAACTTAAGCTGAAATACTACAGAGTCGGATGTTAAATCTTCATGTATAGTTTTTACCGCTGGGATGTTGATGAAGTCAGAAAATAATCCCTTTCACTCTTTTTGTACCCTTTAGCTTATCGACGAAGCCATTCAGGACTAAAACAGCATCTCAGTGCTGAACAGGTAGCAGCAGGACAGACGCTAATGTCCAAAGCTAACATTTCCTGAAACTCTGGAAATTGAATGGGTAGAATAACACTTTCAGATTAAAAACAATAAATGTATTTGTTATTGAGCTCATTTTTCTTATTCAATAGTTGAACATTGGACAGCATGTTGCTTTCTCTAAAACAACGAGGGACACGCTTCATGCAAATGACTTTCCAGGAGCCGCTGTGCAGCGGTGAGCATGCAAAGCGGCTCCTGGCGTTTCCTGCACCTTGTCATTGATGGTGGGGCAGAGCTGGATCAACAGGAAGCGGCAGGTGACCACAGGAAGTACGCACAGGATGGAGGTCAGGATGATCGTCAGCCAAACGTTGGGCTGGTTCAGAGAGTTTCGAGCCGATCCTGAAAAAAACAGAATGAAATTAACTTTTTTAAAAAGTCGTCAGGTTCAGTCAGACATGGATGAAACTTTTGGTTTCTTTAAAATAACATTTAATGACAACAAAAATTATATATCTCAACCAAATATGGGAGAAATAAAGGAATAATAATAATAATAATAATAATAATAATAATAATAATAATAATAATAATAATAATAATAATAATAACTAAAAGGCAATGTTCTCAAGGCTAAATAATTAATAAAATATTTTACAAATAATTTGTTTATCCTATAAACAGAAAATAACAAAAAGTCTAAATGTGAAAACTTTAATTTGTAATTAAATTTAGATCTAAGTTATTGTGATAAATGGGAAAATTGTTGTTTTGAGACAATTTTCCAGTAACATAATGGTAATAAAGGCAAAATAATGTAAGAACATATTCTAAGACCAATAAACTTTAAATTTTAATGAACATTTAAAACTGGAACTGGAAGAAATTTTAAATATACGAAATAAATAAACAAAAACAACAAATAAAATGGATTATAAAATCTTTGCGAACAAAATTGTTCCTCTAAAAAAAGATCTGGTTCAGACCAAAGAACCAGACTGAAGACTTTTATCATCCGGTTTTTGGGGGAAAGAGAAAAAAATAAATCATGCAAATGGAAGTTATTTCGTTTAATTTAAATAACCGTGTGATTAACTGATTTATGCATTTAGTTTTTTAATGCAGTCCGAGTCCAGTCAGCCTGGCTTGAAGCCAACAGAGCCTCACCTATGAAGGGGAAAGCTGATGGAAAGATGAGGAACATGCCGTTGCTGTACATGGTGAAGGTGACGGCGAAGTACATGGCCAGACTTCCCAAAACGAAGAAGGTGTTCACCGCCGTCCAGTAGGACATCTCCAGCCCCAGCTACCGACAAGCAGACAGACCGTCTTCAAAATGCTCACTTCCCTCTGTAAACGCTAAGCACCAGGCTGGTCCTGCTCACCTGGATGCTGACTGCAAACAGCAGGCAGGTCTGCGTGAGCAGGGCGAAGGACTGGTAGTCGGCCACGTCCTTCCCGTCGCCCCTCACCGTGTCCTGCAGCGCGGCGTACGGGATGAAGAACAGCACCAGGGAGCTGTAGCAGCTGTGGACGGCGCATTTGAAGAAGGCCGTCTTGCTGAAGTACAGGTTGAGTTGGCCGGGAATGTAGAGCTGTGGGTGCTGGAAACTCCACACGTCGTTCACATCCTGACCAGCAGAGGGAGACAAAGGTGACGACTGTGAATCCAACTTTTAGGTGTAAACTTCTTCTTTTGCACAGTTCAAACAAATACACAAGATTAAAATTTAGTTTTGTCTTTTGGAGCATGGATCAAAAAGCTATGAATCAGTCAATCTGAAGTCGGTTGATCTTATCGATAGGCTCTTATATCAAGACAATCTACCGTCTTTCTATAACTTTAAAGGCTAAATGTTTCTGTCAGCTGAGTAAAATAAATACTGACTGAAAAAACAGAAAATCTTGGTTTTCTCATCTTTTCATAACAATAAAACAGTTTTATTAAGGTGAAACGGTAGCAGCTTGTTGAGTGTTTATATTCAAAAAAGAAACGCATAAAGTGCGTTTTAAGGATAGTTTCTCTTTTCACATTATAATATGGCCACCATGTTTGTTTATACATAGCTTAAAGACGGCCAGTGGCGCCCTCTGCTGGAAGGAGGCGGAATTACAACAATAAAAGAAAGCCTAAGTTAGTCGACTGGAACTAATTTTAATCAAATAAAATATGACAATTAATGATTGTTCCCATTATTACCTGATCAAACAGGCTCATTCCCAGAACAGGCAGAGCTGTGTACATCAGGTTGTAGAGCGTGATGAACCACTCGTCATACACCGTCTGAAAGAGCAAAGTCAAGTTCAGATTTCTTTTTTTCTGGCTGGTGAAAAACAGGCGTTTAAATGCCAGGACTCATCTCCGGCTGTCCCACCTGCGCCGAGAATCCGCAGAAGAAGGCAAACCAGAAGTGGACGAAGGTGAAGGTGAAGTTCTTGTAGAAGAAGTAGCGCAGGAATTTGCACATGCGCAGGTAGGACCAGCGTCCGTGCACCAGCAGGAGGCGCTGCAGGAAGCGGAACTGGGCGAAGGAGTAGTCGCTGGACAGGACGGCCTGCATGCCCTCCTGTCCTGAGATGCCGACACCAATGTGAGCCGCTGGGAGGAGACAAAGAGAGAAACGATTTATTTAATGATGAATTAAAAACAGAGGGACACTTGCAGAAATATACTTAAAGCAGGAATGCCCAAAGTGGGTCCTGGAGGCCCGGCATCCTGCATGTTTTAGTAACAACCTGTTCAGTATGTCAATGTTCCTATTAGGCCTCTAACGAGCCATCATTTGATCCAGGTGTGTTAAACCAGGGAGAGACTAAAACATGCAGGATGCCGGGACTCCAGGACCCACTTTGGACACCCCTGACTTAAAGTAAAACAATTGGATGACTGGCTTTTATAACGATGGATTTTATAATGAATTGATGGATAGATTATCTTTATTCCAATAAAACACCTCCGACTCTAAGCTGTCATGCCTTTATTGCCCAGTAGGTGGCAGAAAAACACTGAAATCGTGGAGCATCTCAGTGTTCAGCAGCAGATTAAAACTAGATCAGTGTTTCTGTCAACATGAGGGACAGAAACTGAGGAAGTTTCTGATTTATTCCACACTGTTGTTTCATTATGATCACCTTTTAAATGCAAAACTCACCATAGAAAAAAACAACAGATTTCATCATTTATTTCAGAAAACATGAACCGTGAAGTTATTACCGAACTGATTATAACCAAAGCCTTGGGCGCAGTGGTACCTTTGATCATGCTGACGTCGTTGGCTCCGTCGCCTATAGCCAGAGTTACCGCCTTCTTGTACTTCTTGACCAGCTCGACCACCTGGGCCTTCTGCAGCGGCGTCACCCTGCAGCAGATCACCGCTTTACACAAACACGCCGTCCTGAGGAAGTCCAGCTCCATGCTGCTCTCCAAGGCGTACGCCTGACCGACAAAAACAGGAGCATTACTCATAAACATCCAGGCTCATCGATTCATTGGCCAGCAGAGGGCGCTGCTGTAACGTACCAGACTGTGTCCGTTGATAACGAGTCCATACTCCCCGCTGGCCTCCTCGTCTTTAAGCAGATTTTCACTCTTCTCCTCTGTCAAAAGCAGGCTGTTTGCTGCTCCGTCTGGCTTCATGGCGTTTTGTGCATTTCTGCTCCAAAAATCAAAACCACAGCTGGTTAAATTAGAGCTTAAAATGACTTGGCTTCATAAGGATTTTATAAATGTTCCTCTGACCTCAGTTCTTGTCTGACATCCTCAGGCGAGTGACCCGAGACGACGAAGACGTCTTTCATTTCCTCCCGCAGCAGGTTGCAGGAGTAGCCGATGTTTTCAGCCGTTTCTGAAAGACAAACTAAAGCTGCAACAAACAAGCCTGGACAAAGTCTCAGTCCAGGTCAAAGTAAATAATCCCTTCACACACAGAGCATGAAATGTCACATTTAAGACCTTTTAATGCCACCATGAAGTTTTGCCTGACAGAAAAATTTGAGACCTGTGATTACTGTGTTTAAGGCCAACTTACATTTTATTCTTTTTAAGACATTTTGATTGGACGACACCTGGATGAAAGGTGAACTGACGACCCTCTGTTATTTCAAGGAGTGAAGGCAGGGGCGGAGCTACAGGGGGCGCTCTTCCCTCCCAGATCAGAATGACAACATTATTTATATATAAAGTTTAAATCAGATATTTACAAAAGACACAACCTCTTTTTTTTTCCTCGGTGTCTGAACTCTTTTTGATTCAGGTCAGTTAAAATTACAAAAATTATTGAGATGTACTTATAATATATATAAATAAATATCTTAGTTGTCTTCATCCATGGGCCCCCCCACCACCGTGGCCCCCCGGGGGTAAAAGTCTAGCTCCGCCCCTGCATGCAGGGAATATTGAGCATATTGGCTGCTTTTTAGCTGAACTTGTTTGTTTCAAACAAAGTTTTCCATTAAATACCTTGCTTGTCGCCAGTCAGAACCCAGATTTTGATGTCCGCTTTGGCCAGCTGCTCGATGGTCTGAGGCACGCCGTCCTGCAGCTTGTCTTCGATGGCTGTTGCTCCCAGCAGCTGCAGAGCAACACAGACAGCGACATGCATTAAATCCCGTTAGCTTCCTGTTTTTATCTGCTTTACACCAGATATTTATTCATCCTCCTACCAGCAGGTCCTTCTCTATCTCCTCGTACAGCTCGTCCAGTTTGCTCTCCTTGTCTTCCAGCGAGGTGCTCGCCTCATGGTGGCGCTCTCTCCACCGGCTGAAATACTCCTCGTCCAAATCTTTGTAGGCTAGAGCGAGCGTCCGCAGTCCCTCCCCTGCAAATTCCTGCAGATCAGCATGCACATACTTATAAGGACGAGCCGTAAGAACATGCAGCGAACGCAGCAGCGATAGCATCTGAAGATATAAACAAAGTCAAACTTAAGCATCCGGCTGCGTAAATCATAAAGATTCCCATCTAATAAAACTAACAGTGAGAGAAAAAACAGATAGTTTCGGTTTTGAGTGCTTTTTCTGTCATAATCATGATCTAAGCTAGCAGACATGAAGTGAACAGGGAGAAGAGGGAAATCATGTAAAGAATCCAAACCTACTAAACATGACCTTTGACCTTTGTAAAAAATGAACAAACTGTTGGTGTGAATAAAAAGGTTCTGGTGACTAGCAGAGTCAGTACATGTAGTAACAAACACGTAGGCTACATCTTAGCTAGCAGATGTAATTAGCTTAAGTTAGCTAAGCGAATTATGCTAGTTCACCAGTAAGTACTACAGAAAATATCACTGATATTTATCTTAGTATCACACAGAGGTGGGTAGAGAACTCAAAAACTATAATCAAATAACAGTCATAATGTACTTATATTGTTTATAAGTTATGTAGTTATGTGTTTGTCGTTGTCATAGCAACTCCATAGCAACTGCCTACCAAGATGGCTGCCAGTTACAAAGTTCCTGGATGAGTGACGTCACATGAGAACTATCTATTGAATATTCAACCACATGTGTTATGTATTGATATCGATCATGTGTCTGTTGCGATATATATTGTTATTGATTGATTTATTGCCCAGCCTGATCAGGTGGAGGGACTGGAGTCGTGCAAACAAGTGGAAACCAAAACATGAGGAGGAAAAGCAGCTTCACTGACGTTGAGGTGATCCGTGGTGACGTCCATCAGCTTGCTGCACGACTGGTGCAGCCTCTCGTAGATGATCGTGTCGGCGCCTTTACAGTAGAGAGAGAGCTTCCCCTCCGGACTGCGCACTGTGTACACCGACACACACACGCGCGCACACACACGCACACACACACACACACACACACACACACACACACACACACACACACACCCACACACACACACACACACACACACACACACACACACACACACACACACACACCCCAAAGTCTTGGTTCCATTTAGCAGGAAACAGAAACTCAACGCCAAGCAGCTCAGGAAAACCCGGGCTTCTCACCGATGACGGACATCCTCTTGCGGACGTTGTTGAAGTCGAGGATCGCCAGCAGTTCGTAGCTGCGCTGATTTCCCATTTCCACGATGGAAATGCTGTCGGGCGTTCGAGAGCGGAAGACGAATCCGAAGTTTCTGGCCGCAGTCACGAGCGCGCCTTCGTCTGGAGACTGGGCCTGATAGTGAAGCTCACCTGCAGGAGAAACAGGGTGACTTCCTGTTTCAAGCCAGAGAGGAACGCGGGACGTTCTCCACCCACCTTCCTTCTTCTCCTCGGCCATGACGGTGTGGCAGAGCGCCAGCAGCCTGAAGAAGGCGTGGACCTCCGGGTTCTCCAGCTTCACCGCCTCCACCAGCGTGTGGTCGTAGAAAACGAACCGCGGGTCGGCCAGCGCGTTGAAGGAGAAGTCCACCGGGTCTTTATGCTGCAGGTCAGGACGTAAACGGACCTTTAGTCTGTGACCAACGCGTCCCAACGTCTGCATCAGTTTCTGACGTAAAATGAAGCTCAAAACATCACAGCTGCTGTTTTTGAGTTTTGCATTTAAAAACGTTGGTGGAAAATCATCTCAGACTAAGAACTGCATTTTTTAAATTACGAGAATTAAGTTATTGTTTTAGCTGAATGAAAAAGCAACATTACTAGAAAAAATGCACAAAATTAAGTGGCTTTAATGAGAAAAGTTATAAAACTCAGATCTGACCAACTTGGTAAGTCTATGGTGTTTTTTATTTGAAATAAACTCAAGACGTTTCTGCTTCAAAGTCCAGCAACTGATAATTTTATACTGATGTGTTAAAAGTATTTCCTTATTTATTCATTTATTTACTTCCCATAAAGTTACAACTTTATTTTTGTATTTTACGACTTTATTCTTAAGTTATTCTGACTCTAGTCTGGTAATATGCCTATCCTCTTATTATTACTATTTAAGTTTTTTAATATAATGACTTTATTCTCCTGTTATTACAATTATTAAGCTTTTATTTTCATGTGTTTTTTATTTTCAAACTGTTTTATCCTTAACTTTGCCCTAAAACTCCCCAAATAAATGCAAATAAATTACATTTTACTTGCGTTTTTATTAACTTACCTCAGAAATATCAAGTCTCTGACCCGTGTAGTCATAAACATCTCCTGCAAAAACAAATAAATATGCATACTTAAAAAATGTCAACAAATAAATAAAATACAGAATAATAATAATACTAATAACAGAATGAAGGAGTGAACTCAAACCCTGCATGTTGCACAAGTTTTTGTTGCCGTTTTCGGTTTAAAACCAGCGTTGAGGCGTCGTATCTCACCGTAGGACTTCCCGTTGATGGAGCATTTGTTGAAGATCATGATGTTCTGGGTGAGCGTCCCCGTCTTGTCGCTGAAGACGTACTTGATCTGGCCGAGCTCCTCGTTCAGCGTGGTGGTGCGCGCCTCGGCCGGCGTGTCGCTGCGGGAATAATACATCTTCCTGTCCCAGTCGATGTAGAAGCTGTTCCCCAGCCGAATTATTTCCACACTGCAAAAAGACGCAGCCGGTATGATATTTGGCTTCTTTTTGCGTTAAGTGATGTGAAAGCGTTCGGACAGGTCACCTGACGTAAAGCGAGATGGGCACCACGGTGTTGAGGATGATGATGTAGGACCAGAAGGTGAGGAAGGCCGAGAAGCCGGCGCTGTCTTCTCTCTGCAGGAAGACGGTGAAGTTGGAGCCGTTCTTCACCTCCCAGATGTAATTCCCGATCGCCAGGATCGTGCACATGAACACCAGAGATCCAAAAATCTGCAGAATGAGAGCAAAAAGCTCCTTCATCGTCAGGGATTACAAGTTCAAGTTTATTTGTACGTTTCAGCAACAAGGCTGATCATAAAACACAAAAATTTAAAGTCATCAATAGTTAAAACGTTGCATTTTGCCAAGATTACACATCAAAACGTTGGTCAGTGTTTCATTTATTATGTTTCAAAAGCAACTTCAACCAGCCGGGTTTTAGTCTGGATCTAAAGGATCTCAGTGTTTCGGATGTTTTCCAGTTTTCTGGAAGTTTGTTCCAGATTTGTGGTGCATAGAAGCTGAATGCTGATTCTCTATGTTTGGTTCTGGATGCAGAACCAGAACCTCCTTTTTTACTTTTATAATTTTAGCGCTCTTTTACCTCTTTCTGTCCACAAGTTGAGTTTAATTTAAGGCCATATAATCAGAAAATAAGTCATTATGTGATTAATGCACTGTTAAAAAAGCCAAACTGATTATTTTATTTTCCATTTAAGTTGTTATAATTACTCCAAACTAAATTCATGTTTAACAGTCTTGATAAAGAAGATTAAACCTGTAAGAAATAAGAAATTAATCGGGTGATAATTTAAAATGAGCTCAATATTTTCTATTTTAGTGATTATTTTTTGAATGGAAAGTTTGTTTATAGATGCACCATAATCAGTTTTACTTATTATTTCGGTTATTTGTGGTTTTAATACCTTTTAATTTATAGTTTTTTTTGGTTATTTAAAATGTCTTCCAGTTCCAGTATTAAAATAACTTTACAAAATTAAAGTTTAATGGTCTTTAAGAGGGGAAGTTTGCATTGTTTATCATTGTTCGTATCGTTATATTACTTATGTAATGTCAAGGAATCTGGTATGGGTATGTGAGATCTGTCCAGGTATACGCAGAAAAATGGAATAAAGGCCTGAGAAATAACAGTATACCGAATAAAGATTGAATGATGATTATAAGTGATAAGTGATTATAAAGTGACAATACACAGGCCAATGAAGAAGTGTCTGAAATGTATGATCAAAGCATGTATTTTGTACTTCTGATTAAGTAAATGTTATAATAATGTATACTCTGTACTCCTAATCAGTTGATGTTCTGTACTTATAATCAAGTGAATGATAATGGTTTGCATTATGAAAGGCTAAAGATTGTACTTTTGAGTTAACCAACAAATAACATGATTATATAAAGTTAACATGTATTATTAAAAATCATAAGAATACTTCTCACTGAGCAAAAGGCTAGGGACAGAAGGGTGAGTCATCAAATGGGGAAGGAAAGCAAGGGTGCGGCAGAATGGGAAACAGATGGTCAACGGAAAAGAAGGAACTGCCCCGATGAAGCGAGTAGGTAGGGATGAGTCATTGGAAACTTGAGAAAGAGCCCGGTGTTTTCCACCGGCAGCCCTGCCTTGCATGATCTCAGGCAATGACATAATGCGATGGGCGGGTTCCATGGAAACACAGGGCATAAATACTGCTGTACGGGACAGAACGGGGTTCTTCGTCGGCAGCGCAGAAGCGGAATCATCAGAGGGAGCTGACTAAAGACCAGCGGAGGATTACACCGAGGGACCAAGGGAAACTTATTCCACGACTTCACGCTGCTTAGAAGGGACGAGTTCCACCGGCCAACACCCCTGGTTCCAGATCCGACCGAATCTTCTGCCTCTACCCAACGTTCTCAACCCCGGCGCGGCTGACTTGGAGAAGAGACGGAGGTCCTTTAAAGACAAAGAATCTGCACGTTCAATGGAAAGCGTGAGCCTTCTCTCCGCTTCTCTTCAGTAAAGAGGACTTTGCTCCGGCTGGACAAAGACTCTGACCAAGGACACCGAAAGATTACAGCTGCTGAGAGCAATGACCATCGGGTATGAGTTAACCAGCTTCTCCCAAAGCCTCGCTCAGTGAATTTAGTGAAACAGGTTAGGAATGAGAACAAGAAAAGGAGGTGATTAATCCTAGTTGATTTCATTATATTTTTGCTTCTTTTATAACTCTTGGTAATTAATTTGTTGTTATATGCCCCTGCTAAAGCTTGCTTAATAAACTTGCAATTCTAAAATTCTAATGAGGATTGTGAACAGTGAGTTTAATTGTGTCAGTCTTGATTATTGTTGGTTCTCCTGAATATAGTAAAACAATATACATGATGCTAGAGACAGGGTGGCTTTGTGTTTTCCTCTGGTGAGTGTTAAAATAATGACCTTGGGACTTAACTCTAAGTCACTAAATTTAATCTAGCCGTTAACAAGTGCCGTTATTTTAGGAAAGGAGCTACCGTTAACAGGAGTGGTTGTAGGGGTTATGTCGTTGTGAGGGCTACTCAGCGGATTGCCCCTCAACTGTAAAAGGTCATAACTTCTGGATTGAAGGTAGTCAGAGCTAGACGAGTCCTTTCCGACCCCAGTTTAAACAGATAATTCTCCACAAACTATCGCTAGGGTAAGACCCGAGTTTCTGGGGTTCTCCGGACCTGTTAGACAGAGAACTGGGCAGTAGTGAGTCCTAAGAGTTGTGAGGAGTGGGCGGGACTTACTATTGGTAGTAACAGACATGGCGTCCCTGGGTGGGCCCCACCCTAATGAGTAGGAGGGCCTTACTTTGACCAAGTCAGTAAAAACAGACGAGAGGGTCTGAATAGCTCACTTGGGAGACCAGCTCTTAGGGAATAGAGTTGGGAGCGACTGATGAGGCTTATCAGTCGCGACCCTTGCAGTAACTGTACAGCGTGCAGGCGAGGGAAAAGCTTCAGCTGAGGATGAACGATCGCATCCAGAAGGGAAGCCAGTAGCCAACCTAGCCTAGACCCATCCCTGCTCTAAGGTACCCTGAGAGGCTTTGGGGGATAGGCGACTCGGAGACAAAGACAACCATGGATGCTGCAACTGAAGCAGCAGGGCTCACACCAACGTCGAACATGGAGCTGGATACCAGCCCCGACAGAACCGAGAGGGAAGAACGACTTCGCCTCTCCCAAAGTGGGTTACGGCAACTTCCAGTGAGGCTGATACTGCTGGGCGACGGGTACAACACCTGGACGACACCAAATCAGCAGATGCTCTGCGAGGCCCATCTTGCTGGAAACCCAAATGGATCACGAATCCTGATGGAAGTGACATTGGAGAATCAACAGATCTACTTATGCCCCAAGCTCAAACACAACCACCGGCTGATGATCGCCCGGTGCCCGGTGAAAATCGCCAAGAGGACGGAAGTTCAAGAATGGCTGGAGTGGTTCGCCGGCCTCCTGGAAGAGTGGCCTGACGGCCAACTACGGATGATGGATAGCCCGTCTGAGAGGTACGACGGCATAGTAAAGCTGGTGGCATTGGCTGCCGGTGTTGATGGGATGCTGGTGAATCATGTGGCCCGACAAACGTCCCGCCACCCCGAGTACACGGACGTCCTGCAGAAGATCGGACTATACAAGAAAAAGAGAGAAGAGTACCAAGCACGGGGCCGTGTGGACTCGGAGGTGGCTGAACCCCCGTCACGGCAGGATAGCCGAAACCCGTCCCTCAGCCGGGACACCCCTAGTAGATCTGACAGGGGACGGTGATGGAGAGATCCAGGGTGAACTCCCTGGGCCGTCGGGTAAGGGAGAGCCGAGCGGAACACCGGTTTGGGAGCACGAGATAGAGCAGTGGGATAAAGTGATAAAGGAATGGTCCCTCTGGAGTGAACCGAAAAATGAGCCCCTGCCGCAGGCCCACAGCACGGAGAGAAGGGCACCAGCTTCACCGCCGCCGCCATCGGGAAACAGCTCGGACGACGAGGAGAGCGACACGAACAAGGGCAAAAGAGGAACTTATGGCCCCAAGAAAAAGACTCAGAAATCGAATACCCGGAAAAGGTCCCGAGAACTGCCCCCGCTGCCAAAAAAAGCACTCAACATCAGAATGCAGACTGGGCTCAAGGTGTATCAACTCGTCGGAGAACCTTGGGAAATCGAAGGTGATGGGCTGATCGTATTCACAGATGAGAGATACAAGGTCCACAACCGAAAGTTCAGGTCAGAACTTAAACTCCAGGCTGGGGACGATTACCAGAAGGATCTACACCGGCTGAGAACTACGGGCAGCAAAATGACGGATGGGAAGTGGTCACATTGAATGGCTACAACCTGACCTATGGGAGATTATCCTGGTCCCTATCGACGCTTACAAGAAGGGAAATAACTCGAAGATTATCGGAAAAAGATGTGGCACGGCCTGGAGCGAGCCTCATAACCGCCCACAACCGACGGATGAGAAGGGTCGTAGTGAGCGTGCAAGGACTAAGGTCACCGGATCTGCGGGGAGACACCGCTCAGTCGGTCGCGGAGAGAGGGGTGGTGTCCATAGTCGCAACTAACAGTCACTTCTTCTCTATCCATGAGGTGGTGGTAGTAGTTGACCCCTACCTACACCAACTTCAGACCGAGCAAGGCGTGCGGAAGGCTGCAGAGACGGAGAGGCAGTACCGCGCCGAACGCCAACCTCCAGAAACCAACGACCATCCCAGGGGATCCCGGCAGCGACCCCGCGGATGATACTCCGGTTGGACCAGCTAAAGTCATCAAGACGGCGAAAGTAAGATTGAGAGCATATCCAGACGAACCGGCGGACAGGGCAGCAGAATACATCCGGAAGCTCTCGATTGAACCGGAAGATGAAGGACAACAAAGCCATGATGTGGACCGGCCAAAGAAGGGACCGCAGGTGGACGCTGAAGACGGATTTACAAAACCGGCAAAGATTCAGCCGCTGAATGGCCCCTGGACTACACCCCTTCGACAGTCGCAGTTCAGCGACATCAGCGACCCAGAAGAAGAGCAAGGGCAGCAGGAGGCGAGGACCGTGCGGAAGAGGGGGAAGAAAGCGAGCATGAGAGCGCTTTTTCCGACCCAAAACTCCCCCTGGTTAACTACAAACCACTCCGAACGGGCCAGCATCGAGGAAAGAAGAATGAAGTAGAGGTGTATGACATCGAAAGAACCTCCGAAAGACTGGCGAGAGACGTAACCTGGGGCCCGGTTCAAGCCAAAGATGGGAGACGGGCGTATGTACCGGAGGTCGGCCAGACCGACTATCAGGTACCACCAGAATGGTCCGGCCGCCTGGAAGACCGAGTTACCCTCGGGGTCGAGGCGACCGTGGGAGAGTGGGCCAATATTCTGATGGCGCCCTCCCGTCCCACGCTGGCGGCGTACAATTCCCTGACTTCCAACTTCAGGATGAACTACATTGGAATCATGCACGATGTAATGCTGAGGCGTCTAAAGAAAGCCGCCTTCAAACATTCCCGAGAGACTCAGCAAAGGCTGGACGAGGTGTCCGCCGACGAGGAAGATTCACCAGAAGCCTCAGCAGGGCCATCGCCACGGAGCCCTGTGGCTCCCGGGAGGGAGCCTACTCCACCGGTTGCCACTGGTGCCGGCCAAGACGCTTATGCTGAGCTCAAAAACCTCAGACTGGTGATCAGAAGAAAGAATGGGAACGAGAGCAATGAGGAATATTTGAAGGATGTCTGGCCAACAGTATTGTCTACCACCACCCATGAAGGAGCCAAGAAGCTATGGCTGACTAGTGTGACTGCGGACCCGATGGTTGGATCAGAATCCGCCCAGAGTAACTACGAGCGGTTGGTGCTGGAAGATGCGGATGACGAAGAATCTCAAGTGAAAAGAGCCAGGGGGCGGCTCGACAAAGGGAGTCGGTTGGAACCCCTCTGGCACACCCTCAAGCACACCATCCCCCGGCAAAGTATGTGAAGTGCTGCGTGACGTGACGAGAGGCCGGAGGGGAGAAATAGTGTTTGTAAAGATGCCAATTAGAGGCACCACAGTCGCCCAAATGGATGTGGCCGTGAAAGGATTCGACCTGGAGCAGCAGTACTACGAGGAGAAGAGGAAAAAGGAGGCGAGTCAGACGGTGAAACCGACCAACAAAACCACCGCAAAGCCTCCCTCCAACTTCCAAGGAAGACCACCACCCAACTTCCAAGGAGGACCGTCACCCAGCTACCAGGGCAGGCCACCGCCCAACTTCCAGAACAGAACGTTTCAGCCAAGACCACAAGGACCGCAAGGGAGACCAAGCGGCCAGCCAGCACCCCCGCGCCAGCCGAGGGGAGGCCCCTACCTCTCGGAGGAGGAGTACAGAAAATTAAGCCTGAGCAGAAAACGGCTCTCCGCGTAGCCCGTGAGAATGGGACCGGAGGGCCGCCACAGTAATGACGTCCAGGTCGCGGTCACGCTAGAGAATGCCTACTGGGAGGGGACGAGATCTACGCGAGAGTGGAAGGAGTACCCTACCTAGTGGACACTGGAGCAGAGGTGTCGATGACCCGCAAAGACCTAAAAACAACAGGACACCTAAAAGTTCAATTGCCAACGGAAAATAGAGAAAATGCCATATGGGACCTGGAAAGGAGTGGTATGGATCAAAGGTCCATACAACCTCCTCAC